>NW_012149619.1:902442-909943 GCF_000956105.1 Propithecus coquereli
GTCTCTACTAAAAATAGAAAGAAATTAATCGGACAACTAAAAATATATAGAAAAAATTAGCCGGGCATGGTGGTGTATGCCTGTAGTCCCAGCTACTCCGTAGGCTGAGGGAGAAGGATTGGTTGAGCCCAGGAGTTTGAGGTTGCTGTGAGCTAGGCTGCCAGCACGGCACTCACTCTAGCCAGGGCAAGAGAGCGAGACTCTGTCTCAAAAAAAAAAAAAAAAAAAAAACCCTGAATTACCTGCACAATAGTCTAAATAAATTGCACTGACCTGAAACAGTCATTTATATTTTTGTAAGCATATCCCACTTCTAACATTAATCTTTTTAAAAGATCTAAAAAATACAAAGCAGACCAATGTGCTCTGAAACAGAAACCACATTTTGATGTTGAAGACAATAATAAAAGTAATTCCTCACTCAAAGGTTAAGTGTTACAATGATCTCAACCACTTAAGTGAAAGCAGGAGAAAACAGCTAACATCAAGGAAGTTTTCCCCACATACAAATGCTTCCAAAAGGTCTAATTCATCCTACACTGCCACCCAGTATACTCTTATTCCATCATCAATACGTTGACTTTTGTCCCCAAATGGAGATCTTCTTCTGTCATGACACTGGTGACTACCCACACCCACTTCCTTTCTGAAGCCTGTAAGACCTCACTCTCCTAGCTCTCCACCTTGTGACCAAGCCAGTCCCCATGTTTCTGTCTTGGTCTCTGCTTCCTGTCCCCTAAATGTGGAATTTGTCCAAGATATTGTCCTTGGCCCTAATAAGGACTGTTCTCTATACCAAATGGATCATCTCTACTATGGAGATGTTCAATGTTACCAGCAGCCCTACTTCTAAGCTCCGCCCTAACCATCTAATATTCAGTCATGTGGTGACTTTTCAAAGCCTTGCTCTGCTTCTAACACCAGTGAAACTCTTAATGTGGTTTAACCTTACTTTTTTTCATGCCTGGTCTACCTAGGTAGAAAAACAACTCTTTATTGTCCAGAATAATGCATCTATGGTGTTCTACATATCCTTTTCATCCCCAAGAGAACAGTACCTTTGCAAATGGCAGGTAATTAACAAATACTCGTTAACGAGAACTGAAATGAGCTCATGGTCATCTGTTCTTGGGGTTATCTCATTTCAAGATATATATTTTAATTCTTAATATGCAACTGTCAAAAAGGAAGCAGATATATTACTTAGCTGGCAAAATTTCAAAAGATAATGTTAAATAAAAAGTACAGAATATACATGCTCTGTTTATATATATGTTATTACACACAGGCACATATCATACACATATGTATGTACCTATGTAGTGGAGGGAAGATTAGATTTCTGAAAGATTAAACCTATTATCAGCGGTAACTTCTGGGCACAGAACTGGGTGGCCGAGCAGTCAAGACATTTGCTCTTGTAAATGGTACAAAACAAAAATTTTAAATAGTACTTTTGTTAATAGTATTTATATAGAGAAGTTTCTGTATTTTAAATTTTTCTAATGCCTGCTTTGTTCCTGAAATAGGGGATGAGATTGGGGGATGAGGAGAGAAAGAGAAGAGCAACAACAAAGAGGTAGGCAAAGAAAATCTAAAGGTAGCAATCTGATTTAGAAGGAATCAAGATAGAACCATGATATGTAAGGGTAACAGATATTTTTAGGAGGGATGATCAATAGTGTCAAATGCTACAGAAATTAAGAATCAAAACTTAATTAAGCCTTTAGGTGTAACAAACAGGCAGTCCCTAGTGTCCTTAGGAGCTTAGTTTTCTGTGGAGAGGTAAGATAAGCCAAACAATAATGTGCCTGAGGACCAATAATTTAAAAAAAAAAAAAAAAAAAGAGGTAAAGCCTTTTTCTCCCAGTCCCTTCTCTTCCTCCTAAGGTAAGCACTACTGCAAATTCTATGAATGTTATGTTTCTTCGAGTCCCTGTTTCTGTTAATCTTTATTCTACCATATATATAAAGAAAAAGGTGGATTTAATTTTTAATTTACATTAGAAATAGAATATGATATCATTTACTTTTTATTTTTTGCAAGTTGCTCTTGCTACTCAAGAGTGTGTTTCTGAGATTTAACCATGTGGTTATACGACTCTAAGTCTATATAACACATTTTAGCTGCTGGATAATATTCCACTGTGTCAATCACAATTTATAAATTCTACTGATGGCCCTTAAAAATTTCACACAATGCTGCAAGCAAGATGCTTGTATATCTCTGTACACTTGTACTAGAGTTATGCTAGCTTATATATATAAATCATAGGATATCTGTTTTCACACCCACTTGATATGCCAAATTGCTGTCCAGTGTTAATAGAACAACTTCACTTATGCCAGCATTTCAAGAACACTGTTTCCCAAATCCTCATAAACACATGAGTTTCTCAGACATTTTGATTTTTGACAATCTAATGGATTTGATGTTATCTTCCTATAGTTTGTATTTCTGATTACAAATGCAGTTGAGTTTCTTTCCATATGCATTACAATTAGCCTTCTTTCCTCTTCTATTTATCATCTATTCATACCAATTTGCTTTTGTGCTGATATTTTTCTTATTAGTTCACAGAAGCTAGTTGTATATTCTGGATAGAAATCCTGAGTATTAGATACAGAGCAATCTTTTCCCAGTTTGCTACTTATCTTTATTTTGTCTTGACATAAGTTTTCAGGTTTTGTTTTTTTAAAGAAACATGGTCTGGCTCTGCTGCACAGGCTGGAGTGCAGTGGTGCAATAATAGCTCACTGCAGCCTTGAATTCCTGGGCTCAAGCCATCCTCCCACCTCAGCCTCCTGAGTATGAGTAACTGGGACTATAGGCACACACCACCTCACGTGACTAATTTTTAAATTTTTTTGTAGACACTGAGTCTCACTAGGTAGCCCAGGCTGGTCCTGAACTCCTGGGTTCAAGAATCCTGCCCCTCAGCAAGAGAGAACTAATACAGTCCCTCCAGCCTTGCTGTAGAACAAAAAGAGATAAGAGTTCTCCCATCCAGTGGTATACAAAGTAGCCATGCTGCTGATCTGTGGAAAAGGAAAGATTTGTTTCTCTCTCTCTCTCACTCCCCTCCCCCCCCTCCCCTTCTCTCCTCTTCCCATCCCACAGCTGAATTAGAAGAAAGAGCCATTAACAATCTCTGGATAGGACAAGGTAGAAACACTAGCAAAAAGTGAAATAAAGCCCGGGTCAAGTAACATCAACAGTAATAGGTTTACTTTTAGACAACATTAGGTGTAGGTAAAGGATTTTGATGTGATACATTTTTTAAATAATTTAAATTAATTTTACTTTTATTTCAGCTCAGAGAGACTGTACACTTTTCAAGTGTTTATTGTGGGTTTCCTTTCACATCTATGTTCCATCACATGACTGAAGATACTCAGAAGGTGCATGCTAACAAGCCATGGGGAAAACAGCCAGCGTTCAAGAGTGATAGGCTAGGCTGACTATTCAGCCTACAACGCTGGATTCAAGGAAAGAGGTTTCCATAATATACAGTCTAAATACAAAAAAATTACATAATTAGTCATGCACACGCCTATAGTCCCAGCTACTCAAGAGGCTGAGGCAAGAGGATTACTTGAGCTCAAGAGTTCAAGGCCAGCCTGAGCCACGTAGCAAAATCCCAACTTTAAAAAAAATAAAATAAAAAATAAATATATTAAATATAAATTTATATAAATATATATAAATAAATGGCTATGACATTTAAGGATTAGGCAGGTACCTCAATAAAAGGAAGATTGACCCATTTATTCAAACATTTGATTGTCTACAGAAATTATGCATTAGGTAGATGTAGACTCATTTTTAGATGATATTAGTTAATTCATGGATTTTGGTATAATGTGTTTTTATTCCAATTTTCAAACGATTTCACTTATAGTTCAACCCAAACCAATGACTGGGTTAGGTACTTATTGAGGCTTTTATTTTCCAGTGGCATGATATCATATGTATCAAGAGTCATAAGATAAATTTATAAATGACTGAAAGGTAGACCTAAGTGCTGCTGTGCTTCAGAAAGGGAAGAATTAAAGGGTGAAGAGCAATTACTTCATGAAATAAATTTGACATGGACCTCATCTCAACAAGGGCAAAAGAAGACGACAAATATTCTAGACCCTTGACATGGGAACTGGCTCACCGTCGGTATTCAAATACTTTTAATAAAATTCACATATTAATTTCATTTAAGATTGTTCTATCAACAACCCCAGTTCCTATACCCTTTTGCAATTTATGAGGATACTATGCATTCATGAAGATATGTGGAGAATTTGTAACTTTTCAGAAGCATGCTTTGTTATTAATATGTGAACAGAGATGATCTATGTTGGTCAAGATTTCCAGTTATTGCTTCCTTCCTCTTTACCTATAAGTTATTTCATCATTAACAGTTTATTATACTGTTTTTCAATTAACCTGTTCTATGAAGTATTTTGATTCACCATTATTTTTGGCCTATACCTTTTTGATAAGTGGACTTTAATCTTGATAAGGGGACTTTAAATTAGCCAGGCATGGTGGCCTGCACCTGTAGTCCTAGCTACTCCAGAGGTTGAGAAGGGAAGATTGCCTGAGCGCAGGACTTCAAGGTTACAGTGAGTTGTGATCAGGTCACACTACTCCAGCCTGGGTGACAGAACAAGAGCCTGTCTCAAAATAGATAGATAGATAGATAGATAGATAGATAGAACTTATGACTCAAGGGATATCAAACAAAGTAGACAGATAGAACCAATGCAATGAACTGAGCTTTGTGAAGACTAACAGCACAAATACCCAGGATGAGGTATAGGCAGGAAAGATATTCAACAGCAGAAGACCAAGCCAAAAGTTTAGTAACAAGAACTTGAGTTAAGGGAGTGGCAAGCAAGAGTCATAAGAAGGGAAAAGATCAGATATAACCACCACTGACTCAAGGGTAAGGGAGGCATCAGACATAATGGTAATGAAATAAGGACAGAATTATTAGCAAAAATAGAATAAAAATAAGCAGGATAGACATAAACAAGATGGAAAAAATAGAAATAATTTGAAGACTGCAAGGTTATTGGTATATCTGGTGATAAAAGGGAAAAACCTTTCAGCATTTCTGATTAAATAAAGGAAATATAATAGTACATATCTTTTCAGAAACTACAGATAAGAGGATTAGTGGTGAATAGACTTTAGCCTTACTTCTTAATTGCATTTTTGCATTTGATACATTTAATCATAAAAATAACAAATAAAATTTAAGGCAGTGTGATACTAGTAGATGGATAGACAAGCCAACCAATAAAAAACAGAAAGGCCAAAACAGATCAACACATACCTGGAAATGTGATTTTATAACATAACTGGCGTTGTCTATCAGTGGTGAAAGAAAGACTTGTCAATAAATGATGCAGTCAACAGTTATACACTGGGGAGAAGGCAGGGGCATGAAGTCTAACTATTATCTCATACCATACACAAAAATGAATTTCAGTGGATTCAACACAGGTATTAAAGGCAAACTATAAAAACTTTTAGAATACAAAAAGTTTTCTTTCCTTGATGGCAAGGAAAATAAGGATTTCTTAACTAAGACACAAAAACTAAAATCCATAAAGGAAAGGACTAATAAATTCAAGTGTATTAAAATTAAGAACCTCTTGTTCATCCAAAGACACTATAAAGCAAATAAAATGACAAGTATTCCAAATAACAACGTAACAGAAAAATAGTCTAAAAATCTGAATAGGCACCTCACAGAGGAAACCTCAATGGTCAAACACACGAAATGCTATGCAATTTCATTGGTAAACAGAGTAATGCACATTAAGTTCATGATAACCTATCATTTTACAACATCCTGATAATTAATTTTTCAGATGTCTGATAATATCAAATGTTAGAGAGGATATGCAGCAAATGGGATCCTTATCCTTGCCAATAAGAGTATAAACAAACAAAAAAAAGAGTATAAACAGATGCAGCACTTTGGAAAACAATGTGACATTATCTAGTCAAAGTGATGTGCATGTATCCTTAACAATTCCACCCCTAGATAATGTACCCTAGAGAAACTCTGGTAGTATGTCTGAGCAGGGAAACAAAGATAGCCACACTCTGCAACAGCAAAAACAAAACCCCTACTCCAACTCAGAAAATAACTGCACTGAGAAAAAAGTATAGAGAGGTAATGTATCTAATGAAATACTACACAAAAGCAAAGAGATGAAATGTATCTATTTGCAACGTAGATCAACTTGAAGAATGTTGAACAATAAAAATAATGAAATAATATATCCATTGTAATTCCACATATATACTGCTCAAAAAATGTGTAATACATTGTTTAAAAATGGAAACTTGGTAAAATTATGAAGAACAGAAATGGTAAACGTGGAATTAGGAATATGAGAAAAGGATGGGATAGAGGAAGGGAGTATAGGGGATATAAAAGGTAATGGTAATGTTCATTTTCTTAAAATAGGTGGTGAATTCAGGGGTGTGTCATGAATTGTGATTCTTTAGATGCTACATTTCATACTTCTTATCACCTTGATATTTAATTATTATTATTATTTTTTTTGAGACAGAGTCTCACTGTGTTGCCCATGCTATAGTGAGTGCCGTGGTGTCAGCCTAGCTCACAGCAACCTCAAATTCCTGGGCTCAAGTGATCCCCCTGCCTCAGCCTCCTGAGTAGCTGGGACTACAGGCATGCGCCACCATATCCAGCTAATTTTTTTCTATATCATTTTAGTTGTCTATTTAAATTTTTAGTTGCTAATTTCTTTCTATTTTTTTAGTAGAGATGAGGTCTCACTCTTACTCAGGCTGGTCTTGAACTCCTGAGCTCAAACAATTCGCCCACCTTGGCCTCCCAGAGTGCTAGGATTACAGGCGTGAGCTACCGCACCAGGCTAGTATTTAATTTTTTTTAAAAAAGACCAAATAACCCATATTTTGACAACTGATCTACATTACGTCCTCCTGTAAGGCAGATAGGTACCTTCTATCTTTGATTCCTTGCTAGACCTAAAATAAAACTGTGGACAGATGTTATACAATAAAAGAAATTTTTCCTACTGATCTCACCAATAAAAACCAAGGAGATAAAAGACTAACTTAAAAAAAGAAGTAACTGCTTAATGGTCTTGTCAGTTTATTATGAAATATGAGCTTTCTTTTATGAATAGAAATTTTACCATCAGTAAAAATAAACAGACTGTCACCATAAGGATATAGACTATCTAGTTAAAAACAGCTGAGGGTAATAAAGGAGAAAAACAGCAGGTTATTCTGTATCCTTGGGAACCAGGAGACTACTGGATACTACTACTAAGAAAATGAAGTCAGTGAAAATCAAGTGATCCAAATACCCAAATCACACGATTCCCCAAAACTTATCTGACACAAAAAAGCAAAAGTATGATTTTAAAAATAAACTTACCCTGAAGTAAGTGAAGTTACTATAGTAACAAGAACTTGAGTTAAGGGAGTGGCAAG
>NW_012149619.1:910649-911023 GCF_000956105.1 Propithecus coquereli
TGTGCACACGCGCACACACACACAAACACAGAGTTACACAGTTCCAATTTGCTTTCCAAGACTCTCATTCTTAATCATAGACAGTTGTGTAGAAAGCCTACAGAGTTCTGAAGCAGACTTCAAAACACAAAAGAAAAACTGTCCCCAGAGAAACAGACTTCAGAAAGTAACTTTTTAAAATCCGAAACATTTAAGAACTACTAAGTTCATTAAACAGTGATAAAATTCAATGAGAATGGAATTAATGGAGAAAATAAGCTACTTAAACACAATACTGCCAAAATGAAAATTCAATAGAAAATTCAAAATTGACTCTATTTTAGAAGAAAAAAATAAAATACAAAGGATCAATCTGGGCAATAACAAAAACAAAT
>NW_012149619.1:912676-938116 GCF_000956105.1 Propithecus coquereli
TAGCAGAGAGAAGTCTGAGAGCAGGGAGACAAGACAGGAAGCTATTACAATAAAGTAGGTGAGGAGCAAAAGACACAATTCTATGGCAGAGGGTGAAAAGGAGTCTAGAGAGGATGACATAACTGACATTCTCTGTGACTGATACAAGACTGGGAGAGGATGATTTCTATGTGAAGGGTAGATTGGCAGATGATGGTTTCAAAGTAGGGAACATCGTCTAACATACCTACCTTTCATTAAATCCATTGTGCCAGGCACTGTGGACTACCCCATTGTATACAGGGGAAAACTATTAATTCCATATAGCAAAAAGTATATATGTGTACCTCTTTTCTGTACTGAAACTCTATTAAAAATGATATTAGAAATTTTTTTTTAAACTCTCAATGATAAGGAAAATGGCACAGAAGTCACTCAATAATGAGGCTTTCTGGAAGACCACAAGCAGATAGAAGAGTATTAAAACATGCAGCAGAGAAGAGGAATTAGCAGCCTAGAGAAGTCTCAACAAAATCAGGACAAAGGAGGAAAAGGACCTATTAAACAGAGTCCTAAAGAAGCTAAAATTTAGAAATGGCAATATTTTTTTTTCAAAGGGACAGGGTTTCTCTGCTGTCCACGCTGGAGTGCAGTGGCATTACCACAGCTCATGGTAGCCTCACACTCCTGGCTTCAAGCAATCCTCCCACCTCAGCCTCCAGGGCAGCTGGGAGTATAGGCATGTGCCACCATGCCCAGTTAATTTTTTTTCAGAGACAGGGTCTCACTATGTTGCCAGGCTCTTCATGAACACCTGGGTTCAAGCGATCCTCCTGCTTTGGCCTCCCAAAGTGCTAGGATTACAGGCCTGAGCAACAGCACCTAGCAGAAATGCTAGATCTCAAGAGCCTGGGTTAGAAAAGAGGCTGGAAAAGGACAAATTAATCGCAAGTCTGTATCCTCAACATATTTCCCATGCCTATATCCAAAATTTTAGTACTTTCCTAAAATAATAATGATAATAGATTTTATATAAATATACTGAAGAGTATAGGAATTAGAACTCCTAGTGTGGGTACTGATGTGGAAAGTAATTACTCCTTCATTTGGGCATTCAAATGACACCCTCACCCTCTTCCTCCAACCCTTATCCTTACCTTCAGTTTAACACCTGCCTTGCCACTTACACTTTTTTGGGGGGGGGGGAGGGTCTTGCTATGTTTCCCAGGCTGGTCTTGAATTTCTGGGCTCAAGTTATCCTCCCACCTCAGCCTCCTGAGTTGCCTGGATTATAGGCACAAGCCACCACGCCCTGCTCCAGCCACACATCTTTGAACAACATTAATACTGTACATACATGCGTGTGCACACGCGCACACACACACAAACACAGAGTTACACAGTTCCAATTTGCTTTCCAAGACTCTCATTCTTAATCATAGACAGTTGTGTAGAAAGCCTACAGAGTTCTGAAGCAGACTTCAAAACACAAAAGAAAAACTGTCCCCAGAGAAACAGACTTCAGAAAGTAACTTTTTAAAATCCGAAACATTTAAGAACTACTAAGTTCATTAAACAGTGATAAAATTCAATGAGAATGGAATTAATGGAGAAAATAAGCTACTTAAACACAATACTGCCAAAATGAAAATTCAATAGAAAATTCAAAATTGACTCTATTTTAGAAGAAAAAAATAAAATACAAAGGATCAATCTGGGCAATAACAAAAACAAATTCAAAAGAAGGAGAGAATATTGGCTGAGTTCATGCCTGTAACCCTAGTACTTTGGGAGGCTGAGGTGGGAGGATCGCTTGAAGCCAGGAGTTTGAGACTAGTCTGGGCAACAAAATGAGACCCCATCTCTACAAAAAAATCTTTAAGTTAGCCGTGCATGGCAGCACATGCATTTACCCCTAGCTACGCAGGAAACTGAGGCAGAAGAATAGTCTGAGCCCAGAAGTTGGAGGTTGCAGAGAGCTGTGATCGTACCACCACACTCCAGTCTGGGAGACCCTGGCTCTTTTTAAAATAAATAAATAAATAAGAGAGAATATTAAACAGAGAGAAGTTATTAAAAAGGAAAAATTCCTAGGGGTGAAGTCTTTAAACTCAAAGGGTATACATCAACTAGAAATGGAACATTAAAAGAGTTCACACAACTCTGTGAAATTTCAAAAGAGGAAGAATAAAGAGCCTAAAGGGAACGAGGGGGAGAAAAAAGAACAGGTGACCTAAAAATGGGGAAGAATCAGCCTAGTATCAACTTTCTCATCAACAATGATAAATTCTACAATATAAATTCTGTGTAAATTAGATTTCTCCCCTTAGAATTCTATAAACAAAGTATCAATCAAGTTTAAGGGAAGGATTAAAGCACCTTGAATTATGAAAGGACTCAGGATTTAATTCCCACAAACCCTAAGACATTTCTCTAGGATGAAGTACCAAGCAAAAGGAGGAAGTCAACCAAGAAGAAAGAGAAGCGATGGGATCCAGGACACAGCAGGTCCAATCCAGAAAAGCAATGGAGGAGAAATCCAAGCAAGGCAGCCAGGCAGCAGGCTGCGAGCCAGTCAAATTTGGAGGGATGCCAGAGAGAGATCTCTAAGAAAAATGGGGGTTTCTTGGAATAGATACTGCTGATTGAGAGGTTAGAAAAACAAAACATATAAAAATATGATCAAAGGTGTAATATACAGGAGGTAAAAGCAAATAAGAAAGGTAAATAAAACTTTTTGCAAGAAAGTTATTGTTTAAATCTGAGACAAGTAACTAGTTAAACCGGAAGAGGAATCAGTGGGTTTCAAGAAAAAATGGAATAGATTTTGCTTAATTTATGGTGTTCAGACTAGAATTCATGTTTACATATTTGAACTTTATATTAAGGCCAATTTCTACCTTTAGGAAAATGTTTAGCATCAAGAGAATGGCTTTACTTTTATAGTAGATTCAGCTGTTTCAGGACTCAGTTGTTTGGAAGGTTAGTCATTTTTGCATATTCATGGTCTCAGTTATTGGCTATTAATTTACCCTTCTTTAAGATTAAAAGGCAACTTATTAATTCTAATATTAACAGGGCTGATAGCTGAGCATGAACCACATGAAACATTAATTAGTTCTCTCTCAAAATGATCCCCAGGGATATGTTTTCTAAATGCAGCTATCGCCCCTTCTCCCTTATCACCTCTTGTAACGCCTGGACTGATACTGAATTAAATAGAAAGTCAAAATGGTTTTCTACGAGTTTTTAGTTCCATTCTATTACTAAATTCAAAAATTCAAAGCCACAGGTTCCAAAAGGAGTTATCTATATATAAGATTTCACCCAAGTTTTTATTAACCCAAGAAAAAGGGTAAATATTATCTCCTAGCTCTGATATATACTACTCACGAAGGTTCCAGGAATAATAATTAGAACAAAAGGCTTTTCAAAGGAAGAGAGAAGGCTAAGGAACTAGGAACTCTTCTAGATTAAAGGAAACCAGTAAAACTTGAATACAAAATACAATGCTGATTCCTAGAGTGGACTCTGGATTTTAAAAAAATTGAAAAAGGCAAGGGTTGGGAGAAGAGCAGCTATAAAGAACAATATTTGGACAATACAGTCCATTGTGAATATGGGCTATATATGTATAATCAATAATAGTACTATATGTATAATCAATAATAGTACAAGTCTATGTGTATGTGGAAGGATACCCTTGTTCTTAAGGGACACATGCTGAAGTATTTAGGGGTGAAAGGTTATAATATCTATAAACTACTCTCAAACAGTTCAGAGACAAAAAAAAAAAAAAAAAAAAAAAGGTTGCACATTTCCACAACTGGCGAATCTAAGTGAAGGGTATAGTGGTGGTCATGTAACTAATACGACTTTTCTAAAGATGTGAAAGTTTTAAAAATTTAAAACTTGGGGATAATAATATGCACTTTAATAGAGACTTGACATTAAATTTTCTGAGGCATGACAATACTGTTCTATATGAGTGTCCTTATTTTTATAAGATGCAGGCTCAAGTACTTAAAGGTAAAGCTTATGTCTATAACCTCCATAAGATTCAGGAGAAAAATAAATAGATGTAAATATTTTTATCTTTTGTGTAACTACTATAGGTTTTTGCTTTGTGGTTACCATGAAGCTTACAAAAACTTCTTGTAACAGGATATTTTAAGGTGATAACAACTTAACTTTCATTGCATTTAAAAACTCTACACTTTTACTCCATCCCCTCCCATCCAACATTTTAAATTCTGATATCACAATTTTATGTTTTTATATTGTGTCTCACTTAACAAATTATTGTAGCTATTATTATTTTAGCTACAATAATGAGGAGGAGTAAGTTCAGGATATCTATTATATGACATGGTGAATAAGGCTAAAGACAATGTATTCCATTCTTGGAAACTGCTGAGAGTGGGTTTTACTTGTTCTCAGCACAAAAAAAAATGGTGTGTGAGGTGATACACATGTTAATTAGGTCAAATTCACTGTTCCACAATGTGCACATATTTCAAACCAACATGTACACAATAAATACAATGTTTGTCAAAAAATAAATAGGGATATACATGCGCACACACATATATATAGATACTATAGTTCAAGTTGAGTTTTATTAAGAGGGACAGGGAGAGGGAGGGAACATGTGTACGTGGTACCATCTTACCGCAGCATCAACATTAGCAGGTGAGTCTCCGTTAGGGTCTGCCAGCATAGAAATGACACTAATCATGATGGTTTCCACAGTGTGGATAGGGAGCCAGCGTTCCTCTGGCTTTTCATAACCATATTTATCTTCCCCAGGCTCGTGAAGAATAGAAATGCACACATCACCATTTTTATCAACTGCAAAATTAGAGAAAAGAGTCCTGTTTAACACATTGCTAATTTGGTTAGACGTAAAATGTCTGTTAAAATTTGATCCCAATTCACACAGTACCTGTATAAAACATTACATATATACAGAAGTGAATTTCCAAAATGAAATCTACTGACTTTTTAGGGAGACTATAGAATTTTACCAAATACTCAGGATCCATCTGATAAATCCAATAGAAATGTAACCTATCTTTTTCATTCATGTTAAACTTTAAGATATCTAGCATGTAGATGGATTGTGGTTAGCATTTACAGGTAGTAAATACAATGTGAATGAATAAATGGAAACTATTGGATCTGTTCTTCATTTGCGAAAAGTATATGATCCAAAATACCAGAAATGAGTTTCCATGTAATGTTTTCCTTATTTCCCCATTAATTTACTAACTTAAATGGTGATAGTCAAAGGTCTAAAGACATTCCTAACAACAAGAATATCATAATGTACTTTTTTTTTTTTTTTTTTTTTTTTTGAGACAGAGTCTCACTCTTTTTGCCCGGGCTAGAGTGCCATGGCGTCAGCCTAGCTCACAGCAACCTCAAACTCCTGGGCTCAAGCAATCCTTCTGCCTCAGCCTCCCGAGTAGCTGGGACTACAGGCATGCGCCACCATGCCTGGCTAATTTTTTCTATATATTTTTAGCTGTCCGATTAATTTCTTTCTATTTTTAGTAGAGACGAGGTCTCACTCTTGCTCAGGCTGGTTTCGAACTCCTGAGCTCAAACAATCCTCCCGCCTAGGCCCATAATGTACTTTTAAAATCATATACAGGCAAAAGTACATTTTCAGGGAAAGGAGCACAAAAAGGAACATGTTGTATTGCCAGTGAAAATTCATCAACATATATGATATTCAGGCTGGGCACAGTGGCTCAAACCTGCAATCCTAGAACTTGGGGAGGTCAAGGTGGGAAGATTGCTTGAGTGTGAGACCACCCCAGGCAACAGCCAGACTCATCGCTACAAAAAAATAAAAAACTTAGCCAGGTGTGGTGGCACACACTTGTATTTCCAGATACTCTAAGGTTCCTCTTCTCAACCCACCTCCATCTGCTAGTAAAATCTATCAACTAAAATGGAATCACCAGATCAAGAGGCAAGAATAACATCAAAACTTATAAACACTACACATAACAGTTCAGCAAAAAAGTTTACAGAGTATGATTTTACTATGTTTTCTTTACGTATTTCATAATAAGGATTTTTTTCCAAGTTATTTTTCCTTGAAAACATCACTAAATGTTTATGCAGAATTCTATCAGAGGGAATCCATGTAAGATCCATTTTTCTTTTGTAAAAAATTAAGTTATCACTAATCTAGGATCTTCAGATTTTTAACCTTCTTGTGTCATTTTTCTTTTTTTCCCCTTTGAGATGGGGTCTCACTGTGTTGTCCAGGCTGGAGTACAGTGTCTATTCAGAGGCATGATCATAGTTCATTTCAGCCTCGAATTCCTGGCATCAAGTGATCCTCCCATCTCAGCCTTCTGAGATGCTGGTGCGCAAGTGTGCACCAACACACCCATGTCATTTCATTTTAAACACACAATTTATGTTAGAATGAGAACGTTTTTAGGCTTAAAACCTATTGCCAAATGATATTTTATTTATTTTCTAAAGTGAAAGTAAAACTCATTCAGAAACTGTGGAAAGTCTACTCCACAGACAACAGAGGCAAGTTCTCCCTGCAGGAGAGAACTGGACCCCTGCAGAAACTGTAGAAAGTCTACTCCACGAAGTAGAGGCTGGCCCTCCCTACAGAAGAGGACTGGCCCTGAATTGTATTTTAAAGGATTATATCAATTTATATAGACATCAACAGCATGAGGTAACCATTTCATCGTCTCCTCACCCAAGATGTACAAGATCCATTATTGATACTGTTTAAATTTCATATATTACAGCTGGTTTAATCAGCTTTCTAAGTATGTATGAGGTGACAATTTTTCATGACTATAACCTATCTTTCCTCTTCTGCAAAATATCTGCTCTTATCCTTTAGTAGCCGGTTACATACTCGGGGGTTATTTTTCCATTGCCAAAATGCTTTTTAATTTTCCCCCACAAAATTTTTGTCTGTTACTTTTTTCTTTCATTTTAATGTTTTTCAGAGTTAGCTTTATTTTCTGACACAAAATCCACTTAAGAATCCTATATTGCATGTAGTTGTTATTTTTCTTTAGTTTCTTTTTAAATTCTAACCATGTTTATTACTTTTGAAACTAGAAAGTTCTTGTCCCTAACATATGTATATCAAATAAGTGATAGTAAATACTATTTTTTAAAATCACCTGTAACTTTTTATTCCATTTAGAGTTTTAAATTACTTTGCTGTTTGGTATGAACAAAATTAAATCATTTTCCACATAAATAACTAGCCAATAGTCTCAGCATCGATTACTAGAAACAAAGCACATCTCTTCTATGAGAGATCATAGCTGTGATTATTAAACTACCTGAACAATGCATACCCTTCTAGCTATCTCCTTTCTATTGAAGCCATTCATCTAAAATTATGAAAAGCTGATCTACCCTCATCTTCTCTACTCATTACTTAGGTACTCCTTTACCGTACTGGAAACAGGCTTCTGCTCCTTATCAGGACACTATGACTGTTCCCACGAAGTAGTCTGGATAACATATTCTCCTGGGTCCTTCTATTAATATCTATCTAAAGTAAACCCGTCTATGCCAAGAAAATAGATATTGTTAACAACATCTTCCTGGACACATTTTCCTCCCTTAGCTTCTGTGACACCCTGCTTTTCCCTGGTTCTTGTACGGTTCTTTCAGTCTTTCTCATTTTCCTTTCCCTTATTCTGACTTTTGATATTATCCTAATCTCCAACAATAACCATCTTTTTCCTGGATAAATTAACTAATTCATTATATCACAATGTTATCTATCAAAAAAAAATTTTTTTTTTGAGACAGAGTCTCGCTATGTTGCCCAGGCTAGAGTGCTGTGGCATCAGCCTAGCTCACTGCAACCTCAAACTCCTGGGCTCAAGTGATTCTCCTGCCTCAGCCTCCCGAGTAGCTGGGACTACAGGTGTGTGCCACCATGCCCAGCTAATTTTTTTTTTTTTTCCTATTTTAGCTTCCCAGCTAACTTCTTTCTATTTTTAGTAGAGAAAAGGTCTCGCTCTTGCTCAGGCTGGTCTCAAACTCCTGAGCTCAAGTGATCCTCCCACCTGGGCCTCCCTGAGTGAGCCACTGCGCCCGGCTGTTACCTATCACTTGATACAGTAATTTCCAAGGCCCTAAGCTGACTACTGAACCCTGGACTGCTTTTATCAAATTATCTAACTGGATGTAGCAAGTATACCTCAAGAAAAACCAAGTGCAAACTGAATGTATCTAAACCACACAAAACGAATATTTACCCTATAATAATCTTTGTGACAGCTCTGTTGAGATATAATTCACCTATACCATACAATCCACCTATTTCAAATGTACTATTTAATGGTTTCTGTCTAGCATGTTTACAGAGTTGCGCAGCCATCACCACAATCGGTTTTAGAATATTTTCATCACCCCAAAAAGAAACCCATAGCCATTAGCAATCATTCTTCATTTCCCCCCTCAACTTTCCCCCCAGCCCTAGCCAACCACTAAGCGACTTTCTGTCTCTATGGGATTTTTCTATTCTGTACATTTCATATAAATGTAATCTTACTATGCAATCTTTTCTGAGTGGCTTTGTTTACTTAGCACAATGTTTCCAAGGTTTGCCCATGTTGTAGCATGTATCAGTACTTCATTTCTTTTTATTGCTACATAATATTCTGTTATATGAATACGCTACATTTTGTTTTTCCATTCATCAACTGATAGACATTTGGGTTGTTTCTGCTTTTTGGCTATTATGAATAATGCAGCTATGAACACTCATGTACATGTTTTTTGTGGACATATGTTCCTAATTTTCTTGACTATTCACCTAGGAGTGGTAACTATGTTTAACCTTTTGAGAAAATGCTAGACTGCTTTCCAAACATCTGTACCACTTTACATTCTTGCCAGGAGTGTGTGAGGGTTCTAATTTCTCTAACTTCTTCATCATTGTTATTATCTGTCTTTCTGATTACAGTCATCCTAGAGGGTATAAAGTGGTATCTCATTATGGTTTTAATTCAGTCATTCCCCTCCCCCCGAGACAGGGTCTTGCTCTGTTGCCCAGGCTAGAGTACAATAACACAATCATAGCTCACTGCAGGCTCCAACTCTTAGGCTCAAGGGATCCTCCTACCTCAGCCTCCCCATTAGCTAGACTGGATCTCTAGAAAAAATGGCATCCCTGCCCCATCACCTCCTCAGTTATCCTTTCTTGACGAATTATACTCTCTCGCAAATTAACCTCCATCATTTCCTTCTACAATGCCTCTTCCTTATGACCTACAAAATGAAAAGCCTCTTCAACCTTTTCAAACTTTTTTTAATTAACCCACCTCATCAGGTGTCCTCTTAAACTACCTAGGCAATTGTTATCCTTCTTTTTACCAGAGAGAAATCCCATGTGTTTGCTAACATACATGCTTATTCTCATTTAATTTTCACAGAAAAACTAAGGCTCAAAGAGGCTTTGCCTTGAATCACACAGCTAATTTGTGGTAAAGCCAACATTCAAAAGCTTTGTTATATCTCCTTTCGAAATAGGTACAAAAAGATTGCCTCTCATACATCAAGTAATTCAAGTGAAGGCAGGAGAAACTGCCAAAAGCCTAGAAAGAGATGAAAGATATGTCAAAGTAACAAGAGGCAGATGTCACAAATTCACGTATCCACACATCGTGACTCCTATCAATGCATTCTACCACAATTGTTATTTCCCTCTTCTTACTGGTATAAAAAATAACTATGTTTCTTCTATGATCACTGCTGTCTTAGATGCAATGAAATTTGGTAGCTCCCTTGGTTCCCCATAGTTTTCCATTTTCCAGTTCCAGTCTCTCATAATACCAATCTGTTTTTCAAGCCTTGGGTTCTACTATAAACTCCACATCCTTCTGATATTCATTCATTCATTCATTCCTCTCTCACTGACTTTTGCTTAAACAAATATATGTATTTCTATTCCTTGCAACTAAAAGAGTCTTGACAATGAGAAGCAGAAAGTAAATCAGTATAGTAGCCTAAAAAGACAACTCTGATTACACACAGTCAAAATAATTAGAAAAGAAATGCTTGCAAGCTCTATCATACAAAACAAAGCCAAAAGCTCAAAGACACTACATATGAACATCCCTTATCTAGCCTAACCTTTGGTTCACAAAAGTAGATTTTAAATGGTAGCTAATCTTTGGGTAAAAAAAAGTCAACATCATTACTTCATGCATAATAGTATTAGATGCTTTCCAAGCTTAAAATACACAGTATATTTACGTTTCCACACACACCACTGATACATTTTTCTAATCATTTTGACTATGTGTTATTTCATTTGATCTTGTCACCTCATAAAGTAGGTGGGACATTCCTTTTTTACAGTTAAGAATACAGATAAAAGTAAAGAGTAACTCATGGTATAAAAGTTAAGGCGAGAAAATATAAATCAAAAATCCAGGTTTAAAATTTTCTATGCTCTTTCTAATAGCCAATAAGTTACCTAACACCGTGAAATTTATCACCTTAATCATAAGAGCTCTATTAAAGCTGACTCTTCACTCAGTAATCTTGCCTCTAGTTTGGAACACTGTCTCAAAGAGCTGAAAACTAATTAAAAAAAATAACTTTCCATATGATCTGTTACTCCCCTTTCAAAGAATTTAGTGGAAGGCCATGTGCACAATGAACACTGTGAATCTAGTACAAAAATTACAGAACAATTTCATTAAGAACTATATCTTTCTTATTAACCTTGAAAACTTCAGTGACAGGCCACCATATTTGCAAATGTAAAAGTAAAATTAGATAAACTTACCATTTGGGTGCCAGATTTCTGTAATGAATTTCATTTTAGGAGGCCGGAGGGGATAATCTTTTGGGAAAGTGAGATGAGCCTTAAAAACACCACCTTCACTGGAAAAAACAAAAACAAAAACAAGTTCTTGCCTATAAGTTCTTGCTTATAAGTAAACAATCATTAAAAAAAATATACAAAACAAGGATGTTAGCACTAAAACCAAAAATGAAATAAATAAATAATCTGGATTTCCTATAGGCAGTTACCAGCAGTCACTAGTTATTAAACTCTCAAGACAGCTAGTAAAATGAAAGAAAACATTTGCTAAAAAGGCATCCAGTTCAGATCACATTACTGCTATTCAACAAACCTTCCTATCACTTCCCAATGTACTTTCAACAAAATTCAGAAGGTTTAATATCACCTACAGGGTTTAAGTCACCACTTTCCCTAGGTTGTTCTCAAACCATAATTCTTCTCTCTGTTCTCTAGCCTGTCTTATTTCAGTTCCTCAAACCTACCAAGCACTCCCTCATCTTAAAGCTTAAGTACATTTTGTCACTCTCTGTCAGGCAGCAGATATGCTGCTTCCATTCAACCATCCGTTTATTCATTTCATCATTTAACAAATATTTATTTGGCGCTTGTCTTAATCTCTAGGAGTATCGCAGTGAACAAAATCTCAAGGACTATTTATTCTACTGACTTTCCGGAGTGCCACTGCCCAAGAGAACTTTCCGCAACATTGAAGACGCTCTATATTTGTGCTGTCTGTCTAATAATGTAGCCACTACCAACTTGAAATATGGGTAGTACAACTAAGGAACTGAATCTTTTTATTTTATCTAATTTTAATAGCCACATGTGGCCAGTGACTGCTATATTAGTGCAGTTAAAGATCACTGCCATTTAATTAGGAACTGTTCTTGAAGATCTGTCAAAAGAACAATACCATGAGTTGTACACATTAAAACTAAAGAGGTCAGCTCAGCCTTAAGAGACAAAAATGACTAAATTCCTGTCTTGTAGCCTTGGTACTAAATGTTGCCTCTGATAGAAATACACTTGTCCCTTTGTCTTCTGATCATCATTCAGTACTCAGCTTAAATGTTACCTCCAGAAAAAATTTATTTGCCTAACAATCTAAACTAGGGTCTTTCTATCACATTGACCTCTTTTAATTTCTTTATTGCAACAGTGCTTTGCAAATCTGATTCAAGACCTTAGAGCAAGGTCATATGATTTTGGTTGCTTCAAATCAATGAGAAACGGAATTCTCAGCTCATTAAATATTTTCATTCATTGAAAAAATGTACATGAATTGTACACAAGCAATATTGACTTTTACTGCCTTTTCTGATCATAAAAGCAAGATGGGGAGGCACACAGATTAAGTTTAAAGAGGAGAGGTAAGATCATTAATAACAAATACTTCTGAATACTTACGAAAAAGGCCACAAGATTCAGAGTATAAAACGTCACTGATCTTGATAATACAATTTTGGTAAAAGCAATAGGGAAAAGATTTCAAAGGATTGAAGAATGGAGTGGTGAAGTACAAGCATAATACATAACGAACAGGATAATTTGTACAAGAAGTTTAACAGTTTTAAAAAAATGGTAACTAGATGGGGAAATAGTACAAATGAAGGGCTTTAAAAGAGCAGGGAAAACCCTACTTTGTTTACAAGAAGATGGGAAAATGTTACAAGAAAGACTAAAGATGCCAGAAAAAGAATAACTAAGAAATCAAACAGAAGAGGAAAGAAAATAAAGGTAGAAGCGGGCCTAATCATGCAAAAGAAAGAACATCCTTTCTTTTCCCACAGGAAGAAAAACAGATTAAGTGTAGTACAGATATCTAGGGATAGAAAGCAAGAGAAATGACAAATTTTATGCTTGCCTTAGGAGTTTGCTTTTCGTAATTTATGAGGTTATCTATTAAAGGGAAAAAAACACGAAGACTTGAAGGAAACAGAGACAAGAATAGCTGTTGTGAAGAAAGCATTACACTGATAAGAGAGAAATCTTTATCTTCTCAGCCTATGTTACCTCAACTGTGCAAGTTAGTGCCAAAGGTGATCTTAGGACATATTAATTATATGGACTAGTCTTTCAAACAGGGGCTGCAAAAGCATTTAATGAGTCATAGCCAGTTTTTTTGTCGTTGTTATTTACAAAAATAGAATAGAAAGCATGGGGTTTATCACCAGTAGTTTGAGTTGTATAATCTATGCATGTGTTTCCATTCACTCATCTATACACACAAATGTATGCAGCAGCTCGTGATGTAAAATACTTCTGATTACGGGTTTTGGCAAGAAAACAAACAAACCAAAAAAACCCCAAACGAAGATTAAAAGCCACAAGTATAGAAAACAGCCAAGAATCCATATAAAAGGACATCAAAATAGCTACCGCAAAGCTCACGCACTTTATTCCACTGATAAGACTATTTCTTGACAATATTAAGTTCGCATCCCCAAGTCACTTAATTTTGATTAGTTAGATCCATTCAAAAGCTTCATAATAGCTGACTGGAATCCTCATCATGAAAGAGGACTGCCTTAGTTCCTCTAAATTGTTTTCAATCATTAAAATATCAACCAAATTTAAGTTAACAGGGTTGCCCTAAAGTTTTAAAGCACACAATTTTACTCTACCAGAAATGCCCTCACCAACTCTGAATCAATCATGCTATTTCTTAAGTTTTTTTTCCTATCTGTGGACCCCTCACCTTCTATATATTTTACCTGTGGAAACACTACCCGTTTTTTTTTTAATGCCTAAATCGATAGTACCCAATTTATGGGTGCAAGCTTCTAGCCAAGTTTGCAAAGAGGAATCCAAAAACCCACAGGGGACAGTAACACTGTGGAGTAGACATTAGTATGTCACATATTCTCTATTTTTCAAATCTGGAAAGATGCTACTATGGTGAGCAAAGGAAAATTTATTTCAAAGCACCAATGGGGCATGGGGCGGTGGCTCGTACCTATAATCCTAGCACTCTGGGAGGCTAAGGCGGGAGGGTCGCTTGAGCTCAGGAGATCGAGACCAGCCTGAGCAAGAGCGAGACCCAGTCTCTACTAAAAAGAGAAAAATTAGCAGGGTGGTGTGCACCTGTAGTCCCAGCTACTGGGGAGGCCGAGGCCGGAGGATCGCTTGAGCCCAGGAGTTGGAGGTTGCAGTGAGCTATGATGACGCCACTGCACTCTACCCAGGGTGATAGAGCAAGACTCTATTTCTCAAAACAAACAAACAAAAAAAGAATTCAAAATATGTTTCCTTTCATTATATATTCTCTTCATCACAGATATTAATACTAACAGTATAGTTACTAGCATCTAGCATGATATTAAAAGGAGGTATACAACCAACAGTTTCATATTATAAAACTTTTGAGAAACCTAGGCTTAGTTCAAGTTTCTTTCACGAGGAAGAAACTTACTGTTTTTGTATTAAATTATAAAATACTTATAAGGATTACATCCTATCATTCTGCCACAGTGATTTTATTTAAATGATATACTGTATGCTATCTTCTGAGATTTTGTTCAACACTATTCTATTAGTCTATATCCTTGCTGGTACCTCTTGTTCACTCACTTTATCTGACATAATTCACAATTTATCCATTATTCTCATAAGGTATTTCATTGCTTTCAATTTTTTCCTATTACATGTAATAGAGCACTGAACATTTCTTAGGAATAGGGTTTTTACCCTAAAGTGGAACTAAGACCAAATTTAAGTAATATTTCTAAGCAATGCAGGCACTAGGTTCATTCTCTCCAGAATTTCATCACAGAACATATGGCTTGTGCCTCTAAGTCTTAAATGGGACTCTAAAAGAATTTTGTAACTGTAACAGAATTTTGTGACTGCAAAAAAATGTTAATGAAAGAGTTTTGGTTAGCTGACTTCTCATTATCTATAGCCACCAAAGGTAAGACAATACTACAAAACGCGTATATATAATCTAAGATTCCCAAATTTTTCACACCATTGCCAGTGTAGGAAACAAGGCATACTTCTTCAACAGACCAGCCACTGGTAAGGAAAAAAGGAAGTTATAGATAAAAGGTCACTCATTAACACAAATTTATAAAGTTTATAATTATATAGTGATATCCAGGTCTCTTAAACTTTCTCTAAAAACCTACTGTTACTCCTATCTGAAATCTTTATATCTGTGGATATATGTGGCTATCCACACTGCTTGATTATCAGTCTGAAATACCAGATATACCGTGTCATTTTCAGAATGTACACTTCACGCAGTACTGCCTCAAGAATCTATTCTTAGCAGCACTACTCTAGTGCTAGATTCATTAATGGACAGAACAGTAATAAAAATGTAATGCCTTCATAAAAATGTAATATCTTCATATCTTCTTATATGAAGATAAGTATAATGACTAAATCAATACTCGTGGCAAATATCAATCTCAAAGTGACACCTAAATATACCAGTTATTGATGACATCGACTGTAAAGAGTTCAGAGTGCCCTCTAGTGACTAAATGAAGGCTAATGATGCCACCATGAAATCTCACACTAGCTTTTTACAGAATTCTGGCACAGTATTATTTCCATGATCTAATTAGTAAAGTGGTGAATTAATCACTTAGCTAGTGTGTGTGCTAAAACCATACTAACTTATTTTCAACGCTGTGATCCCTTATCCCACACTATAAGCCTCTGCTGCCTTTCACAGGTAGGTATTTATACTTAAAATCTAGCTATTCACTCCCAACAGCACTCTTCGAACAACTCCAAAATGGCCTCTCCTTTCTTCACTCCACTGAAATAACTATGAGGACATAACTACCTTCCTTACTGTTAAGTCAACAAATACTTTTTTTCTTTTTTTTGACACAGAGTCTTGCTCTGTCACCCTGGGTAGGGTGCAGTGGCATCATCATAGCTCACTGTAACCTCAAACTCCTCCCGCCTCCGCCTCCAGAGTAGCTCGGGCTACAGAGTAGCTAGGACTATAGGTGACAGGCCAGCACCACCACGCCAGGATAATTTTTCTATTTTTAGAAGAGGCAGGGTCTCGCTCCTGGTCAGGCTGGTCTTGAACTCCTGAGCTTAAGCAATCCTCCTGCCTCAGCCTCCCTGAATGCTAGGATTATAGGCATGAGCCACCATGCCGAACCCAAATACTTAAGCATTCTATTAAGTACTTGATTCTTGATAGCATTTTAAAAGGCTTACTTCCATAAAACCTTTCCTCACCTCATTTTCCTTGTACCTTCCTAGCTTCCTTCCTTTGCCTTTCTCAGGGTCCTGCATAGGCACATGCACTATTCTCTATTCCCTGAACGCTGCTGACTTTAGGAAGGCACAGTTGAGAAAGTGGCCACCAGTTGTCTCATCAGCAAGTACATACTCCAGAGGAGCTGCCACAAACGCTGCTGCTATTCATATCTCGAATCAATAGCCTACACTTTTTTTTTTTTTTTTGAGACAGAGTCTCACTCTGTTGTCCTGGCTAGAGTGCCGTGGTGTCATCATAGCTCACAGCAACCTCAAACTCCTGGGCTCAAGCGATCCTTCTGCCTCAGCCTCCCGAGTAGCTGGGACTACAGGCATGTGCCACCATGCCCGGCTAATTTTTTCTATGTATTTTTAGTTGTCCAGATAATTTCTTTCTATTTTTAGCAGAGATGAGGTCTCGCTCTTGCTCAGGCTGGTCTCGAACTCCTGAGCTCAAACAATACACCCGCCTCGGCCTCCCAGAGTGCTAGGATTATAGGCATGAGCCACCACGCGCCCGGCCTAATAGCCTACACTTTTAAAAATGTATGCTAAAGCCCAGAAATGGGTTTTTATTAGTGAAAAGAATAGCCTGTTAATTAGAACACTGAGTATTGAAAGTGGTTTTCTTTGGTGAAGCTGGAGGTATGCAAAATATAGTCATGCATCACTTAACAACAGGGATACATTCTGAGAATGCATCACTGGGCAATTTCGTCCTTCTGCAACCATCATAGAGTGTATTTACACAAAGCTAGAAGGTATAGCCTACACACTACACACCTAGATTATATGGTACAGCTTATTGCTCTTGGCTACAACCTGATAGAGCATGTTACTATAGGCAACTGTAACAGAATGGTAAGGATTTGTATATGAAAACATAAAAATGGCACAGTAAAATACTGTGTAAAACATTACAAAATGGCACACCTGTATAAGTAGCTAGTATGAATGGAGCTTGCAGGACTGGAAGTTGCTCTGGCTGAGTCAGCCAGTGAGTGGTGATTGAATGTGAAGGCCTAGGAATGTGAAGGCCTTACTGTACACTACTCTAGACTTTATAAACACTGTCCACATTATGTTAAATTTATTTTTAAAACTTTTTTCCTCACGCCTATAATCCTAGCACTCTGGAAGGCCGAGGCGGGAGGATCGCTCAAGGTCAGGAGGTCAAGACCAGCGTGAGCAAGAGTGAGACCCTGTGTCTACTAAAGATAGAAAGAAATTATCTGGACAACTAAAAATATATAGAAAAAAATTAACCGGGCATGGTGGCGCATGCCTGTAGTCCCAGCTACTTGGGAGGCTGAGGCAGAAGGATCGCTTGAGCCCAGGAGTTTGAGGTTGCTGTGAGCTATGTGAGCTAGGATGACGCCACAGCACTCTAGCCCGGGCAAAAAGAGTGAGACTCTGTCTCAGAAAGAAAAAAAAAAAAAACAAAACTTTTTTCTTTCTTCAAATTAACCTTAGCTTATCGTAACTTTTTTACTGTACAAAGTTTTAATTTTTTTTTTACTTTTTGGCCCTTTTGTAATGACACTTAGCTTAAAATACAAACACATTGTACAGCTGTACAAAAATATTTTCTTTCTTTATATCCTTATACTATAAGCTTTTTTCCATTTTTATACTTTTTAAAGTTGTTTCTCAAAAACTAAGACATAGACACACACATTAGTCTAGGCCTACACGGAGCCGGGATCATCAGTATCACTATCTTCCACTTCCACACCTTGTTCCTCTGGAAGGTCTTCAGAGGCAATAACACACGTGAAGCTGTCATCTCCTATGACAATAATGCCTTCTTCTGGATACCTCTTGAAGCTGTTTTACAGCTAATACACACAGACACACACAGACAGACACACACACACACACACACACACACACACACACACAGAAAACACGCATGTAGAAGGAGTGTACTCTAAAATAATAATAAAAAGTATAATAAAAACATAAACCAGTAACAATCATTTATCATTATCAAGTGCTATATATGATTGTATGTACAGTACTTTCATAGGACTAGCAGCACAGTAGACTTATTTATACAAGTATCACCCAAATACGTGCACTGTGCTATGATATTACAACAGCTACCATGTCATTAGGTGATAGGAATTTTTCAGCTCCGTTATAATCTTACAGGACCACTGTCATATATGTGGTCTATTATTGACCGAAACATTGTTATAGAGTGTACAACCGTATATATGGACCAGCTAATAATATTTAAAGATATGTACCACAACTACATTAAAAAAGTGTAAAAATTCAGTGAGGCCTATAGAGTTGGAACTCAAGCCTGGATTCCTAACTAATGTTCCATATAGATAGCAGTTTAGGAGAATTTCTCTTGTCATCTTGTACCTACTGTAAGGATAGCTAGATTCTGTCACTGGAATGTCACCATGTCTCTCCTGAGGAGGTGTTGTTGAAAAAACTGAAATAGACCTGAAAATCTTTAGGCTCATAGACCAGGTTGAATGCATAGTTTTGTGTGCAAAATTTGTTAAGAAATTTGCTTTCAAATAACAAGAAAGTTGTGAGGAAATACTTCTAAGATGGTTTTTAATAGCTACTGATATCTACCAAAGAACTGTAATGTTCTGGAATGACCAAATTCAGTTATCTCAGTTTGCAAAACTTACCAATGCAAACATACTTCTAGGAAACACATCAGTAAAAATTCTGATAGGCAACAGTTATTACAAAGCATAAATCCTTTTTTCAGACTATAAAAAACACAAATATCCATACTATGGCTCAATTCTGCATGCCTTGGTCTGCTCTGGTATAGAAGTAGCTCTGAATTTTTTTTTTCATCAGCTGTTTTGAGGGAGAAAAGAGCTACTATTTTAGAAAACCTAAAAAAAATACTTACCCATCACAGACAAAAAAAAACCAAAAACCTCTGATACATCCAAATCCTTGCTCACTTAGAATCATCGAGGATCAAGGCTGAGTGAGGAAATAAACTACTCGGGAAACTCAGATCTAGATCTGTCGCTGTCACTCAGTTGTCTGGCTTTGAGAAGCTCACTTCATTTTTTTCCCTACTACCTCAACTTCTATAAAAAGCATGGAAACTTGTACCAGGCACCAATATCAGGCAGTCTTGATGCATCTTAAAAATCAACAAATACTAGTAAATTGAAGTTAGTCTGCAAACAGAGCAGAAAATAAGACTGTAGTCTCTGAATCTAGAAATGTATTACATGAAATATTAACATTTAAGAAATTCTATTGCTGTTTGATACCATTACCTTATTCTCTTATCTTTAAATCATTGGTTCAGCAACTGCCAGTCAGTTAATACATTATTTGATACCCTAAGAATAATTTGTATAAATTAGGAGAAACTGACCATTAGTTCATTTTAGGGGCAGAACACCTTGATTCTGATCAATATTCTGCAGAGACCCAATTAGAGAACCACTAAGGTAGATGATCTTGAAAGTTCTCTCTAGCCTTAAGACACTGACGTGTACAATATGTTCTCTACGACAATGTCCCAGAAAAATGCAATTCTATACTTTAATAAACTGATCAAAGAATGGCAAACTCTTGCTCCTAAAAATTATGACATTCCCTTTGGGGGTTAAGGCACAGTATGCACAAGAGAAGGAAAGAAGAAAAACATTTCAATACAAGTTTTTCTTCTTTCCCCAATCCTGCCAAAATTAATCTCCTAATTTCTGGAATACAAGTTAAAAATATATCATTTATATTTAACCTCACCATAAAGATAGTTTTTCTATAATAAACTTATTCTAGGTATATAGAATATCTGAATTTCTGAAACTATAGTATATTTTAAAAAGCAACTTCAAGCAGAACGCAAAAACCCTAAACATGCTCAAATTCAGTATGAATGATGCTAAACATTGGTATTTCACATGCTCCTTAAAAAATAATTTCATTTCTGTTTGCCAAAATAGTTTTAATCCAATTAGTTAAACAAGCTCCATTTTGAAGATGTCAGTTCCATTATACTTACTAAAGTGTATCTGGGGGACCAATAATAAGGACTTCCCATCGGTAGAGATCATTGTCATCTATTAAACCTGCCGAAAAGCCTTCTACTGGATTTTTGTTGAGTTCTGTAGAAAAAGAACAGTTTGATCAGTATTTTTAAGCACATAATTTTCACCCACTAGATAAATTATAGAACTTGAGCATATATGTCATAAGGTCTAAACCATTATATGGATATACCTTTCCAGGCAAAATGCTATCTGATGGCCAAAACATTTCCATTTCTATTGTATAAGGAAGCCATATGGTACTTAGACCCTGGTGTCCAGCCAGGCTCTTACCATTCTAGACAGCCCTACAGAGGTCTTTCAAGAGAGCTTGTTAAAATGCAGATCCAGGCCCATAACCCAGAATTTCTGGTTCAGAAAGAACTAGAAATCAAATCAAGAATGTTAATTCTTATGCTGTGGTCTTTAGGGTATACATTCATAAATAATAACTTTTCATTGGAGTTTACTGAGCATAACTAACTTTCATTTATATTGACATCTGTATATCTATTTTACACGTTCCCTCCGGTCATGGGGACAGTTTACATCTGTTGTTCTTATATGGTCCATCATAATCTGAGCACAAGGACAGCAGAGGCCCCATCTGTCCTGCTTGTGTGTATTGACCCCTCTGCTGGCCATGGCTTCCAGCACAGAGGAGTAGCTTAAGAAAACAAGCTAGAGCCTACAAGGAATGGCTGTGGTATCATGAGGTTTTTCTCTTCTAAAGAAAGTGCTCTGGTATGGAGAAAGAAAGACCAGGGTGGGGGGCAAGAACAGAGGCAAGGAACTAGTGAGGTGGGGGCCACACAAACCAAGAGGAGATCTTAGGGAGTAGATACGGAGGGGTGCGAAGCCCGAAGTTTCCAGAGATACAAGGCTTAATAGAGTTATCAAATGTTTTACCTGCCAGAGGAGCTGAGCACTGATTGGCTCAAATTGGGAAGTAGGGACAAAGGACATGCAAGAATAGAGTGTTTCTGAAAGGACCTGGTGAGAATCTGAACAGGTATGCAATTCTCATGTAATACCTGCCATCATCCTCAAGAAGCTCCATCTAATGATGAAAGTAAGAATAACACAACTCAGAGTGCTATAAAAGACTGAGCAAAGTATGTTGGTGATTGAGAAGATTTAATTTTTTTGAGGGATCAGAGATGGTATCATTTCAACAAGTAAGAGTTAACATCCCAACATACCAGGGAAACATGCAGAAAGCCGATAGTGAACGTTTATATTTAAACATAAAAACTTTTCTCAAAATTTGAGGGGAGATTTTTATAAGTCTAACATTTTTGCCTACCAGGTAAAATAGACTTTTATAAGTAATTATTAATAAAATCAGTAGTAGTGTATTTCGAAACACAAGAAATGTATTTTTACTTTTTCTTTAAGAGACAGTATCTTACTCTGTCACCCAGGCTGGAGTGCAGTGGCATGATCATAGCTCACTATAACTTCCAACTCCTGGGCTTAAGTAATTCTGCCAGCTCAGCCTCCCAAGCAGCTAGAACTACAGGCACACCCAGCTAATTTTTTATTTTATTTTTTGTAGAAACAGAGCGTTGCTAAGTGTTGCCCAGGCTGGTCTTGAACTCCTATCCTCAAGCAATGCTCCTATCACAGGCATGCCAAGATCACAGGCATGAGCTGCCATGCCCATCCTATTTTTACTTTTAAATAGCTATTCTAAAATATGTTAAAAAGATATTGAAGGGGAGACAGGGGAGAGAAAAAAATAAAAAATAAAAGATATTGAACACGCAAAGATACTAAGATAGGAATTACATTTTAATTTTGTTATTTTGTTTATGCATGCATGAGTGTCGACTATGTTGCAGACATACTAGAGAAGAAACGAAAGTCCCACTTTACTGTCAACTGAGGGATGGAGTGGAGCACAGACAAATGCAATGTGGCAGTTATTTTCTACGTGAGTTACCTCACTTCCAACCTTTTCTAGATGAACACTACTGTGTTACTCAGATCATTTTCTCCAACACTGTACAAAAGAGTCCTGTGAAAGATTCTATATATAATTTATCCAGAAATCATCTAGCTGTTGCATAAAGCTCCACAGGTCCAGTGGAGCTTTATAAACACAGATGGGTAACCTTTGAAATCAGTATATATGGTCAAAATTACCATTGAAAATTTCCTTACACTTTCCAAAAAGTGTATCATTACTTCTCACTTTTGTCCAGACACCCTAAGTTCTTAAAACCTTTTGCACATTCTTTCCATGATTTTCTTCTACAGTCATAATTGTGTCCTTTGCTTATTCCACGTAAATGCAAAAGCAGTGTTAAACAATGTCCCACATCTCACTTTTGTTACAGGTTGTGCCCCTAGTATGGATCCTTTTAGGACTAGATGTCTCAATACCAAACAGATTTAACTGAACTATAGTGGCAGACCATTACCATACTTCATGATGCTTCCTTCAAAGTCCAGTTCAAGTACTATCTCCCTCCATGTGGTCTTCCTAAACAATTTATCAAATAATCTTCTTTTGACTTCCCTAAATTCCTATTAATTATCCTTTTGTCTGTACTACCTCATCTGGCACTTGACTATCATCAGCTCCTGATACCCAGAGAAATATAAAGGTAATAAAAGAATGTACAGTAAATGCTCCAACAATAGCACAGGAATCTGCGGGAACACAAAAGAAGGACACATAACATAATCATGAAAACTCAGCAAAGGCTTCTAAAAAGAAAAGAAATAAGACAAAGGATTGGGGGGTGATTGAAGAGGAGTTGGTTAATGAGTACAAATACACAGTTTGACAGACAAGATGAGACCCAGTGTTTGCTAGATCAGTGGGGTGACTATAGTTTATAACAATATATTGTAAATTTCAAAATAGCTAGAAAAGAATTTGAATGTTTCTAACATAAAGACAAATATTTATGATAAAAGATATCCCAATTACACTGATTTGATCTTTACAAAGTGTACGAATGTATTAAATTACCACATGTACTCCCAAAATATGTACATTATGTGTCAACAAAAAATAAAATTAAAAAGAAAATATATTTTTAAAAAAGACAAAGAATTTGGATAGGGGAGTATTAGATTTAGATAGAGGAGCAGGTACAAAATCTTGAAATATGGAGATCAGTATATGACTAGAACAGAGGGTGGGGCAGTTGAAATTAGACAGAATGTCAGAAGCTATACAGCAATGGGCCTTTGTTAAGCCGTAGTCTGTACTTTATCCAGAGAGCAATGGTGAGCCTTTGAAGGGCTGTTCCCTTTTTTTTTTCAAAAACAATAGGGTGACCTCATGAGATTTACATTTGCAAAAACCAATCTTAAAGTATGTGGAAGATTACATAAATAAGGCTTTGGTAAGGACAAAGAAACCCAAAAGGAAGCTATTACAGTAATCTTGAAAAGCGTACATCCAGTATATGGTAATAAATAGAAACAATACATAAAAACAGGGATATTTGGGAGATAGAATAAATCAACCAAATGTTGTGTAGGGATTAAAGTAATAAGTCAAAAATGGCATACAATTCTTCCAAAAGTTGAATGCAGAGTTACTGTAAGACCCAACAATTCTACTCCTACCCAAGAGAAATGAAAGCATCCATCCACACAGAAAGTTACACATGAATGTCTGTAAGAGCATTAGTCATAAAAGCCAAAAGGTAGAAACAACTCAAATGCCCATCAACCAATGAATGGATATAGACAAACTGCAGTATATACATACAATGGAATATTATTCATCTATAAAAAGAAATGAAGTACTAATACATGCTACAACTGGATGAACCTTGAAAATATCAGACTAAATTAAGGAAGCTAGACACATAAGATCACACATGACTTTTTTTATATGATATAGCCAGAGAGATAGAAAGTAAATTAGAGGTTACCAATGGATGGGGGGAGGGAGAAACGAGGCATGATTACTTAATGGGTTTGGGGAGTGGTTAATGGGGTGATGAAAAAGTTATGAAACTACAGAGAGCTGGTGGTTGCACAACATTGTGAATACACCAAATACCACAGAATGGTACACTTTAACATGGGTGATTGTATGTGAATTTTACCTTTATTTTTAAAAATGACACACAGGTTTCTGTGCAGGGGTGGGAATCAGTTCATGCACTGAAATGAGAAATAAAAGAGGAGGTACTCGTTTGAGGGGTCAGCAGAAGGAATGGTGATGGGTTTAGTTTTAAGAGTCTATGGAGCATAATTACATTGTTTTAAAAAGAAATATCTGAGCTAAACATAGAGATTTGGAGGTTATCAGAATATGCTTGATAACCGAAGTCAAAAGACTGATGGCATCATACAAGGATAATCGTAAGTATAAACTGCAGAGCACATAACTGAACACATTCTAGAAAATACCAACGTTTGGGGGATAAAATAGGACGTTGTACAAGCGACTGAGAAGGGTAAAGCCAGGGATGTAAGAAGAAAACCTGAGGAAAATTGTATCAAAGAAGCCAAAGGCAAAGCACTTCAAGGAGAAAGTACCCACCAATAATAAATACACATTGCTCAGGAAAGAGGTGATCCGAATTCAGTCCACTGGGTTCAGTAAAAAGAAGGACATGGATGCCCTTGGCATAACTAGTTCTAAAGTAATGGTGAGGCTGAATCCATGCAGGCAACACTGAGTTGACGGAAAGAAGGTGAAGTGGAAAAATCCAAGCAGAAATTTCTAAAGTCTGATGATGGGTAGAAAAGTCTAGTAGTCACAGGTAGATGAAATTCAATCAAGTTTTTTAAAAAGAAAAGGCTGGAAGATGTTGAAACATCCTATCTGCATTAAATGTTGATATGGATACCTCACACTAAATTCAAATCCAGATGGATTACAGAAATAAACAAACAGATATAAAACCTAACTAAAAGAAAATTTACAGTTTTTAAAATAATCTTGAGTGGAGGTGGCCTTCCTAAGCAGGACACAAAACTCAGCAATGAAATTATACTACACAAAATATTTTAAGCGCAGTATAGCAATAAAGTCTAAATACAAATGACAGAGTGGGATAGAATATTTGCAACATTATAGTTAAAAGTCTGATATCTAATAATACAAATAGAAAGCCTGTAAATCAACAGAGGGGGAAACAGGCAAAGGATACAAATAAACAAAGGGGGGGCGGAGGGGGAGAGATAGAAATAGCCGAGGAACATGAAAGCCTCGCCTGTTCAAGACAAATACTTAACCCAAGAGGTACCCATGCTTAGGTTTCTACTTATATTCATTCCTAAGGTATTAGACAGGAGTTTTGAATGTGACCAAGATGAAGATAAATCTTTTCCGAATGCTACCTGGAAACACAATTAAGAGTTTGAAAGGGGCCGGGCGCGGTGGCTCACGCCTGT
>NW_012149619.1:939698-940833 GCF_000956105.1 Propithecus coquereli
ATAAAAGAACAAGCCACCACTCACAAAGTAATCTCACCTCACAAACCTGAACCTGTTCAAATCCCTAGAGACAATAACCAATTTTACAAAAACAAAGAGAAACATGTTTAAGGACATTCCTGGGACACAATTAGCAAAATCTACTCTGGGAAATTCTAAAGGACAAGACTTGGAATCTTCAGCAAATATACTACAAGGAGAAGAGAGAGGAAAACCTCTCAGTTTTTAAAAATTCAAACACTTTAAAAGTTTATGACATTTATGGCACAAATGAAAATTTGAAGACTAGATATTAGATAATATTAAGAAATTATTAACATTTTAAAGTGTGGTAGTAATGGTATTATGCTGGGGATTTTTTTTCTCCCATTCTTCTAGAGATATACACTGAAATGTTTACATACAAATGATCATGTTCAGGATGTGCTTCACAATCTTAAGGGAAAGGGACAGAAACAGATGAAACAAGACTGGTCATGACCTAAGAACTACTGAGGCTAGGTGAGTACACAGAGGCTCATTATACCAATCTGTCTACTTTGGCATCATTATATGCTTAAATGTTTTCTCAATAAAAGCTTAACTCTGAAGAACAGTTTAATATAGTCTAAAATTATGTTTTTCAGTATTCTGTCCATCATTATGTGAATAGAAGCCTTCACTGAGCCTCAGCAAAATACAAGATCTCAGAATAATGACACTCAAAGAACCAACTATATGTCACCTTATACTCGACTATTAAGGAAATAAATTACTTTAACTATAAATATATTTTGCCAAGATTAATCATTGACTAGGTCTAACTGCTACAAACTCAAATACAAACCTAGGTTTATAGTCTAGTACTGATTTTCCTTTGTGTCTCAGTAGTTGTGGTCTCCTACTTCAGAGAACATGCATTCCTCTCAAGTTTATTTATATAACACAGTTGGCTGCAAGGTGAGTTTCTGTAAAGTGACTATTTTTACAGTAGGCTTCACTTTGAATTTTTGAGATCATAGATAGAATCTTTTATCCAAACATTACCTAATTACTCCTAAGCATTGAGATGGTTTGCCAAAATAACTTTGACCTTACTGTCAGAGTAATAAATTGCCATATTACCTTAAAACATAAAACTGCCACAAACCGGGCC
>NW_012149619.1:941233-942654 GCF_000956105.1 Propithecus coquereli
AAAAAAAAAAAAAAAAAAAAAGAGTTGCAAAGGGCTATGTCCCACAAAAGTCATGAATGCTAAAACACACAAAACTAACCAATAGTATTAGAAATCAGGACAACAATTATCATTTCCTCCCCCTTTTGAGGGGGAAGTAAGAGTAGTTATCTGGGAGGAGATATGAAATGGCCTTCTGAGGTGCTGGTAATCACATACCGTACATGACATTTATGCACTTTTCTGTTATGAAAAAAAGTGAATATGCTTTTTCTGTGTATGTTATAGTTTGATTTTTAAAGTTCAGCAAATCCTGGAGTGTCACATGAATGTCAAACAGGAGTTATCCATGCATGCCATGAATCTGGAAATCACTGTGGGCCAGAGTGGTCTACAAACCATGAATAAAAAAGAAACTAAGACAAGGAAATGTCCTTGACAGTCATGATTTATATATGTATAAGTAATGAGCAAACTTGCTAAGACAGAGTCATTACCAAGAATAAGACTACAAAGAATGGGGAGAGCACATGAAAAGTAAAAACGATATATTCCTGGAATTATCAATATGAATTCATGATATACCTTTAAAATATATATATTTCTTAGCTCTGTCAACTTGAAAGGTCTAGAAAAAATGACCAACCCAGTAGCAATGAGCATCCCTAGTGCCCAGAATATGGTCTCCAAATATGAATTTACCACTAAAAGGGAACTGCGCTCTTAGAGAAATGGCAAATTTCAGGTCTAGAGCAAGAAATGTTTTGGACTCATCCCATACGTACCAGATGAAAACGAAGCTATCAAATAATACTATGGTCTGGTTAAAAGGACCCAAAAACCAGTCTGAAGAGGCTCCCAGTGGCCAAATATGGGACAATTAGAGCATCAATAATGTTTAATAACCGCAAAGGATTGAAACACAAACATTTAAATCTATGAGTTTATAACTGTGATATCAAATACAAAAACTAATTGGTCACCATTACAGGATACTAGTAAACCATTTTCTTATTTTGAAAACCAATTTTAAAAAGCAAAAGAATCAACACTTGGTGTTTCTTCTCTATACAAATTATATCGTCAAGTAAAAAATAGTAATCACTATTTGATCAAATGAGGTTTCTTTCTATAGAAATTCTACAGCTAAGAAATGGAAAATAACTGAAATGTTGCCTTTCTGTCATTTTAATCTAGGCAGTTTATAAGACAACCAGACATTATGTGTCTCCCAATAAAAGAACAAGCCACCACTCACAAAGTAATCTCACCTCACAAACCTGAACCTGTTCAAATCCCTAGAGACAATAACCAATTTTACAAAAACAAAGAGAAACATGTTTAAGGACATTCCTGGGACACAATTAGCAAAATCTACTCTGGGAAATTCTAAAGGACAAGACTTGGAATCTTCAGCAAATATACTACAAGGAGAAGAGAGA
>NW_012149619.1:946469-949615 GCF_000956105.1 Propithecus coquereli
TTCCTGTTGCTTCCAGCTAAGAATGCTTTCTTCTTCATTCAGAGAGCCATATTTTTAAGTTTATATCCCAGCTGGTTTCTAATCAGTTTCCCCTCTAATACCAGATAGCAATGGTTCTCAACTTACCTTTTACCCTCAACCACATCACATGGGAAAAACAAGTGATTCTCAGCCCAGGGATGGCAGGGATATGATCATTCTCAGGTGGCCGAGAGGAGGAGAGGGAGTCCATTCCTACGGCCACCACCTCAGGTTGAGAATCGTGGATCACTTTACTTCATCCTAATTTTCCTAAGTGTTACTTAAATTAAGGATCCTCAGTATAAATTTTTCAAACATTGGTTACTTTTTACTTACTATCTCATAAAATTGGTTACCTTTTACTATCTAATAGCTCTTATCTCCTTGTGTACTTGTGCACAACAAAGCCAGGTAAGTTACTGTACTTCATATATCAATACCTACTCCTATGGTAAAGCTAGTAGAGAAGTAAAGCTAGTATCTCCTTGCCTCCCTTGTTATCATCAATTCCATGAATAGCCTAACATTCAAAAGTTTCCTAACATAGTGATGAGGTTCTTTTTTTTTTTTTTGAGACAGAGTCTCACTGTGTTGCCTGGGCTAGAGTGCCGTGGCGTCATCCTAGCTCACAGCAACCTCAAACTCCTGGGCTCAAGCGATCCTTCTGCCTCAGCCTCCCGAGTAGCTGGGACTACAGGCATGTGCCACCATGCCCGGCTAATTTTTTCTATATATTTTTAGTTGTCTAATTAATTTCTTTCTATTTTTAGTAGAGACGGGGTCTCGCTCTTGCTCAGGCTGGTTTCGAACTCCTGAGCTCAAACAATCCGCCCGCCTCGGCCTCCCAGAGAGCTAGGATTACAGGCGTGAGCCACCGCGCCCGGCCATGATGAGGTTCTTGACTCTCCACTCCAATTCACTTTAAGTTCATTTCAACTACTTAATACATATTTAAAAAACCAGAAAAATGTCAGAAAAATAGTCTCAAATTACAGAAACATGGTATCTCTTTTAAAGAAGGCCTAAAAGGGGACATCATAAACCAACAGCAGACCTCAAAGGTAAGCTAAAAAACAAAAAAACAACTAAAAACAAACATTGGTCATAACTTTAAGAAATCATACCTTAAATGAAAGATAATTATATAGTTGAAAAGAGTAAAAATAATAGACAAAGATGATTTACCTAAGCTAAACTGATATTCCTAAAGAGATTAGAATATTAAAATACCATACATAAAATACTTAAAACATTCTATAATAACTAAATATGCATACTGAAAAAATACCGCACAACCCAAGAAAAAAACTGGTACAGAATAAACAACCAAACGTCTGTCAAATGAAAGGTACTGAACTTTAACATTAAACAATATTCATGAGCGTCTAGGAAGTGAAAAAAAGCAAGTCAAGTTTAGGTGGGTGGGTAGAATGAGGTTAGCCTCAGATTTCTCTATAACACTCAACATAGATAGGTGACTGTGACATGAATAACTATAGAATTCTAAGGGAAAGTGTGATACAAATAGGAAACTCAAAGAAGAGGTCAAAATAGCACGGCAATAAACATTCTCAAGTATTGTGAACTTAAGGACTTAAGAAGTAAGTGGCAGCCAGGTGCAGTGGTGCGGGGAATCTGTAGTCCCAGCTACTGGGGAGGCTGAGGCAGGAGGATGGCTTGAGCCCAAGGTTCGAGGCTGCAGTGCACTATGACTGCACCTATGAATAGCCACTGCACTCCAGCCTGGGCAACACAGCAAGATCCTGTATCAAAAATAAATAAAAATTTTAAATTTTTGAAAAGTCCTCAATTTGTTTTATCTTTTTAAATTTTCATCTTTTGCTAAACAGAAGTTCAAGCAACATAAGTTTTTTAAAAAGACAATCTTCTTCATGGCTTCTTGGTTTGTCATGCTTAGAAAAGCCTCCCTCACTCAACTCCAACCAAAAATATTCTTGATTGCTGTCTTCTAATGATCCTATCTGTTTGGCCATGGTCAGGCCTATTGTTTAAGGTCTGTTTGAGGAATACATTCATACATGGACAGTGCCTCATCTAGCACTTGACATCCCAAGTTTTTTGATGATCTCTACTAGCTTTTCAATGCATCTATGGCTGTAATAAAAAATTCACACAACTACTAGAGAGACAAAGTAGCCCTAAAAAAAAATTTTAAGTGGGGAAAAAAAAAAAACCCTCAAGATAATATTACACAAAGCCCAGATGAAATGTTTGACAGTCTACAGTCAAACAAAACATGTAGATTATCTTCAATTCGTGGAAAAGACAGATTCCCTAAAGCAATACATAGCAAAACTGAATTAAAAACCAGAAAATAAAAAATTTAGAAGCACTGAGGCTAGAGGTAGGTGGCCACTGACCATCTGTTTTTCTTTTCTTCTTTTTTAATACCACTGACCATGTAAAAGGACAGTAAAAAGCAATTAAGGCAATCTAAGGAAGGAGATGCATCCAAAGCCAACAGAAAATCTCTATTTCTTATGCTAATTAGTGGCTCAACTACATTTTCACCAGCTTTAAAAGGATGAAAGAAAACAATTTCACAAACAAATCCAATGCAGTAACTTATGTCATCAGATGAAGGTTAGGATAACAAATTCATTGAACCATGTCACATCCCCTTCTGTGTCTTCACTCCCTTCACAAACTCCAAGCTGCAAAGTTACAAAACTGTGGAGGACCTAGGACCAAATGCACCCAATATTTACAAAGTCAGCAGCCAACTACCACATTACACAATTTTGGGACAGTAACACGCAAAAGTAATAAACAGCAAAAACTGTTCATCACAATGTCAAAGCAATTTAAATTCTGCCAACCTGTTATAAAAGTTTTGTGTAACTCTTTAGGTATTCTCACTTGACCTTAAATAGCTGCTTTTTTTTTTTAATACCAAGTCCAATGCTAATAATAATAAACAATCATAAATAAACTCCATACAAAATATACTAAGGCAAGAAACTGCCTTCTTACCAAATCTCTTGCTGTGTCCCTAACTCTTTCATACTAAAAAAAAAGAATAATTATGTAGATAAATCTGAAAAACCAACTTAGTCAAATTTAGTTCTTAATTATCAATGAAAACTTTCCAGAAGTCAAAGGAT
>NW_012149619.1:949665-950897 GCF_000956105.1 Propithecus coquereli
CAATGATTTTGTCAATAGCTTCCAAAACGATTTGCTTGGCAGAATTTTGGACAACATTCCTAAAATAACACTCTGCTTAACGACATTCTGCAACCGGCAATGTTTCACCTTCCTCATATCCTCTCCAAACACTTGTCTAAGGGTTCTTCAATATTAAGTACTCAGTATGTTGTTGCTTGCGCTTAAATTAAATACAGTAGCATCGGCTTACATCTCTGCCAAGATATGCTGCAGCAGGAATTTCTCAAGTATAGAAATTGTTACGCTCTAACACTATAGTCTATAGTTTTACATAAACATCAACTGCTTTGATCTCGCCTATTTTTTAGAAATAAATTTGACAAAGACAAATTTATTGGGGGCCTTCTGAATGCCACTTTACAATAGAAAATTTGAGCACACAGTGTGGTAATATGTCAGTGAAACCTGGATTTGAATCTCACCTCTCTCACTAGCCTTGTCAACTTAAGCCATTTCTTTTTGGTTTTTAGTCTCATTTTCCTCATCAGTAAAGTATGGTAAAACCCATGGTATAATGTTGCAACACAGATAGGAGACTGTCCCATCTTAAGGTACAGTAAATGTAAGTTAACCATTTTCTTCCTTTAAAATTGCTCATTAGATAATAGGATATGAAAGGAATACAGTCAATGTTCTTTAGAATCTTGAGAACAAGTCCATACATTGAATACTTCTTTTGGAAATACTACTTACCTCCAAACATCACGGCCAACTATCTGTTTCTAGCAGGAACTCCCAAAAAAGGTCCCCAACACACCTGGACCATAGAAGTGAGTGAATGAGGTCTTCCAGAGGAATTTTCAAATTAGAATTAAGGAAGGAGGGGAGCCCCAGTCTATGGGAAAGCTGTACTATAAAAGTCTGCCAACAGCCACAGTTCAAATCTCAAGGAGAGACAGAGCTGATATGAGAAAATGGAGACTAAGTAAAAGTAAGTAATGGAAAGAGAGGTCCAAACAGAATTCTTGGTACCAATCCTGCCCTCTTATAAATTTGGTTAAGAGTTAAATTTCCAGCTGGGCACGGTGGCTCATGCCTGTAATCCTAGCGTTCTGGGAGGCCAAGGCAAGAGGATGACTTGAGGTCAGGAGTTTGAGACCAGATTGAGCAAGAGCGAGACCCTGTCTCTACTAAAAATAGAAAAATTAGTCAGGGCGCTGTGGTACACCTGTAGTCCCAGCTACTGGAGAGGCTGAGGCAGGAGGATGGCT
>NW_012149619.1:962642-963193 GCF_000956105.1 Propithecus coquereli
TTTTTTTTTTTTTTTAAGAGATGGGATCTTGCCTTATTTGTATAGTGGTGAGTATCTCTACCTGTCCAAAGGGAAAAAAAGGGGATGGGGTATTGGAGGTCTTCCTCTGTCGCCTAGGCTAGAGTACAGTGGTGGGATCGTAGCTCACTGTAACCTTGAACTCCGGGGCTCAAGCAATCCTCCCACCTCAGTCTGGGACTACAGGCCCATGCCTTCATGTCTGGCTAATGTTCTTTATTTTTTCTAGAGATGGAGTCTCACTATATTGCCCAGGCTGGTTTCATAATCCTCTGCTCAAGTGATCCTCCCACCTCAGCTCTCAAAGTGCTGGGATTACAGGCATGAGCCAACACACTCAGCCCCCTTCTAGAGTCTCAAGAAAAGCATTATCCAGGCTGGGCGAGGTGGCTCATGCCTGTAATCCTAGCACTCTGGGAAGCTGAGGCGGGTGGATCCTTTGAGCTCAGGAGTTCTAGACCAGCCTGAGCAAGAGCAAGACCCCCGTCTCTATTAAAAATAGAAAGAAATTACTTGGACAGCTAAAAATACAT
>NW_012149619.1:963243-964276 GCF_000956105.1 Propithecus coquereli
CTCTTGCTCAGGATGGTCTCGAACTCCTGAGCTCAAGCAATTCTCCAGCCTCGGCCTCCCAGAGTGCTAGGATTACGGGCATGAGCCACCGTGCCCGCCCCAATTCTCCTAGATTTTTGAGTAAATAATCATTTGGTAGCACATTATTTGGTTTGTTAATACTATTTGTGTCTTGCTTGTCTTATTGTCCTACACTGGCTAGAATGTCACCAAAAAATATGAACAGTAGTGATACCCATCCTTTTATTATTCCTGACTTTTAAAAAGGATTTCCTTGTTTTAATTATATATAAACTTACATATAATATATAAAAAATATAATTACTGTTGGTTTCCAATAACTATCACTTACCACATGAAAGTAGTTTCATTCTTTACCTAGGGTTTTAAGTTAGGTTTTGTTGTTTGTTTTGTTCTTAAAGGTCATGAACAGAAGCTGAATTTTTTTAAATGCCCTTTTGACATATATTTATTTTTTTTCTTTTATACCTAATTCGTTGAGACGTATATTATTGATCCACAATCATGGGACTGTTTCTTTTTTAATGTATAGTAGTAGTAGTAGTAGTAGTAGTAGTAGTAGTAGTAGTAGATTTCCTTAGCGTTCCTAAATAGAATCTCATTGGTCATTCACTGTTCTTCTGGTTTCAACTTGCTAAGATTTTACTGAGGATTTTGGCATTAACACTGGGATTGGTCTAAAGCACTTCTGCGATCATGATATCAGGGTTTAAAAGATTCAAAAACAGTAAGCTTCACAATTTTTACAATCAAGTAATTAAAGTGGGTAAGTACTAGAATAAGCAGATCAATCCAACATGCAGGACAAAAACAAGTTCTTTGGGGATTTACAGAATTGTACACTGGGGGAGATGGGAATATGCCCACAACTTGTATCACATCATGTATCAATACCACTTCGGAGCTAGGCATGGTGGTCCACACTTGTAATCCCAGTACTTTGGGAGGCCAAGGCAGGAGGATCAGACCAGCCTGAGCACCACGAGCTAAAGACCAGCCTGGGCGGCCGGGC
>NW_012149619.1:966071-979996 GCF_000956105.1 Propithecus coquereli
TCATCATAGCTCACTGCAACCTCAGACTCCTGGGCTCAAGCGAGCCTCCTGCCTCAGCCTCCCCAGTAGCTGGGACTACAAGCACACAACACCACGCCTGGCTAACTTTTCTATTTTTTATAGAGACGGGGATCTCACTTTTGCTCAAACTGGTCTCATACTCCTGGCCTCAAGTGATCCTCCTGCCTCAGCCTCCCAAAGAGCTAGGATTACAGGCGTTACCACAATTTTAAAAGGAAAAACACAAAGTTTTTCTGATCCTCTATTTCTCAGGGTATATAAGCAAATTCCTCAGACACACTGTCCTTCCAAAATCCAGCTACAAAGCAATCCTTCTCACCCTCTGCTTCCCTGAATTAGTAACATTCTGAATACACGCTGGGCTTGTGAATTCCACACGCCCTTCCCTTCACACTCTCCTCCCTCAGGTTTTAGTGACTCTCCTCTTTCATTCCTAGTTTTCTCCTTCTTCTCCAAACACCACTTCTCAGGGTTTTAACGGCTCACTTTCCTCTACCTGACCTTCCAACATAGGCCTTCAAAGAAGATGCTGCCATTTGCTCTCTTTTGTTTGCTCAACAAACCTTCCTCTAGGCACACAGACACATTGAACTCTTCCAGTTCTACCTTCAATGGAGGGTGACTTTCCAATTTACTTCTCAGGAGCTTCAGAACCCATTTCCCAATACTGGATGTCTCATGAGGACCTCAACCTAAACTCATTCTCTTCCGAAGCCTGTTCTTCCACTTGATTTTATTTCAGTTATTTCCCTTCAGTCAGCCACCCCTGAAACTGGGCAATCATTACCTATTGCTCCTTTGTTCTCACACCTTACATTCAACTAGTCTATTGATGCCACCACTTTCAGCATCTTCCCAAAATCCAACCTCCGAATCACAAGATTAACCTTTTTTAGACAGTTTTGGTCATTAACACAATACTCACTGTCTTCTATGATCTGGTTTCAAAATAAACCTTTCCATCTCTATCTCTCACTATACATCCTCCCCACCCCCCAACACACACACACACACAGTGGTACTCATGCTAACAATCACTGAACTACTCCTACATAGGACAAACCATATCCTATCCCTTTTTTTCACGCCAATCCCCTATCTTAAAGCAGTTAATGCATACTTCAACCTAGCCCTTACCTTTGGTTGTTGAAAGTCTACCAAATTTTGAAGTCCTGGCTCAAATGTCAGATCTTCCTAAAAAACTTACCATGTCAGGAATGCAAATTAATTGTCTCATCTGTGTTCCCTGGCACTTTACATTTATGTTATAGAATTTACCACATTCTGGCTATATAAATTATGTTATATTATAAGCTGCTCAAAGGGAGTCATTTACTTGGGGGAAGTAAGAGATGCAAAAACTCACTTGACTGATGTAACATATGAATTCTAGGTATAAAGCCTACACTTTTAGATAAGAACCATGCTAAATACATATTTCACATAGCACTTGTTCACTTACAGAAAGAATATTTATTAAGTAACTACCATTATACTTTGCAAAATGTTAACATCCAGGTTATTCAACTGGATGCACAATCATGTTTGACTATAATTATGTAAAGAGTTTGTGGCTTGACATTATTTATTAGGAACAATAGGATCAAATTATTCTGGGTTTCAACATAGCTTCAAGTCTTACTACAATATGACTCAGCTTTAACAAGCACATATTTTCTAGCTACTTTACTCTTAATATCATTACCTCCCAATTCTGGACAAAACACTACAAATTCAGACTTTAAATAACTGGTCTCTAAAGCAATGTGTTTTTGGACTTGGCGACTAAAGGTTCCTTACTCTAACTACACCACTAGGCACTAAGAAATCCAATCCTCCCACGTCCTCAGGGCTCTAATCACCCAGCTAATAACGCATACTCAAAACAGTATTCTTTCTAGCACATCCTGAATAATATGGTTCTGTTTTCTGACTTTCACTGACTCAATTATCCATGCTGTGGTTCAATGGTTTTATTATAAAACTTCAAGCATCTATTTCTTCACCTGGGTAGTGGTTACATGGTAATTGTTTTAAAATAATTCTTACATTGTATATACTTTACACTGTATGTATTACACTAATCTGTATGAGTGATATAAGATTAAAAAAGACACACCAGAAATAGACTGAAAAGTTAAAAAAAAAAAAAAAAGGAAAGGCAGATAGACTTTTACAATTGAATCTTTTCTTCAAAAACAAAAATATCCACCCAAAGCAACCTACAAATATAATGTAATCCCTATCAAAATTCCAACAATTTTTTTTTTTGCAGAAGTAGGAAAACCCATCCTAAAATTCATATGGAATCTCAAGGGACCCCCAAATATCCAACACATTTCTTGGAAAAAGAAAGAACAAAGTTGGAGAACTAATCATCCTGATTTCAAAGCTTACTACAAAACTACAATAGGCAAACAGTGTGGTATTGGCACAAAGACAGACAAACAGACCAATGGAACAAAATAAGAGCCCTGAAATAAAACCCTTGTGTATGTGGCCAACTGATTTGCAACATAGGTGACCAGACAGACCACCCAATAAGGAAAAGACAGTCTTTCAATAAATGATGCAGGGAAAACTGTATATCCATAAACAAAAGAACGAAGTTGGACTCCTACCTTACATTGTATGTAAAAATTAACTCAAAATTAATCAAAGACCTATGCTTAAAAGCTAAAATAATAAACCTCTTAGAAGAAAAAACAGGGGACCATTGGGTTTGGCAACAAATTCTTGGATGTGATGCCAAAAGCGTAGGCTACAAAAGAACACATAGATAATTTGGATCAAAATCTGAAACTTCTGTGCATCAAAGGCAACCCAGAGAATGAGAGGAAATATTTGTAAATCACATATCTGATATAGGATTAATACCCAGAATATATAAAGAACTCATACAACTCAACAACAAGAGCGAAACTCAATTCAAAAATGGGCAAAGGGCTTGAATAGACATTTCTCCAAAGAAGACAAACAGATGGCTAATAAGCACATAAAAAGATGCTCAACATCACTAATCATCAGGGAAATGCAAACCAAAACCACAATGAGATATCACTTCAAACCTATTAGAATGGCTATTATTAAACACACAGACACACAGAAAATAACAGGTGTTGACATGGGTGTCGAGAAATTGGAACCGTTGTGCATTGCTGGTGGGAATGTAAAATGGTACAGCCATTGTGAAAGGTAGTATGGCATGTCCTTAAAATATTAAACATAGAATTACCACATGAGCCAGCAATTCCACTTCCAGTTATATATCCAAAAGAATTAGAAGCAGGGACTCAAACAGATGTTTGTACACCTACGTTCACAGCAGCATTATTCACAACAATCAAAACATAGAAACAACCCAAGTGCTGATCAACAGATGAATGGGTGAACAAAATGTACTACAGTATATACATACAACAGAATATTATTCAGTGTTAAAAAGGAAATGAAATTATGATACATTCTACAACATGGATAAACCTTCAAAACACTCTGCTAAGTAAATAAAATAAGCCAGACACGAAAGCACAAATATTATATGATTCCACTTACATGAAGTACTTAGAGTAGTCAAATTTATTGAGACAGAATGGGGTTTGCCAGGGGTTGGGGGTAAAGAAGAATGAGAGGTTATTTTTTTGTTTCTTAAAACTAGTTGGCCGGGCACAGTGGCTCATGCCTGTAATCCTAGCACTCTGGGAGGCCAAGGCGGGTGGATCGCTCAAGGTCAGGAGTTCGAGACCAGGCTGAGCAACAGCGAGACCCCGTCTCTACTAAAAATAGAAATTATCTGGACAACTAAATATACATACATACAAAAAAATTAGCCGGGCATGGTGGCACATGCCTGTAGTCCCAGCTACTCGGGAGGCTGAGGCAGCAGGATCGCTTGAGCCCAGGAGTTTGAGGTTGCTGTGAGCTAGGCTGAAGCCACGGCACTCTAGCCCAGGCAACATAGTGAGACTCTATCTCAAAAAAAAGAAAAAAAAACCAAACAAACTAGTCAAGTACAGTAGTGAGAAGGGGTGACAGTAGAACAGAGGAGTTATTGTTTCCATTAAAGTTTGAGTTTGGGATAATGAAAACATTCTGGAAATGGATGATGGTGATGGTTGTACAACAATGTGAAGGTACTGAACAGTGTATTTTTACCACAACCAAAAACACAGTCAAATAGACAAATGTGGAACACAACAAATGGAATCCATGCATCTTTCTACCTCGTTGTGTGGCAGATTCTGAAGTACAGGTTGACTGTATCACTATTCTTAATCAATCACCCTCAATCCTCCAATATGGCCCACACCCAAAGAAGGCACCATTAGTAACTAATCATGAGCTCAAAATTTTTCTGAATATAGTACTCAGCAGTCACACCAGCCAAACACACATGATGAGACATTTACTGTCCTTGCCTTAATACAAGTGGCCTTTGAGAACAGATCTGTTCTTCTCTTCCTTCTGCAGGAACCCTTTCTCCTTTACATTCTGTAGAACTTCTCCTAGACGAAAGGCTCCTTTTGGTCCACGTGTAGTGCAAGTAAGCCAGTACCATCATTTTCATTGTCAAAGAAACAGAGAGTAAAAATAACTCCAAATGGATCACCAAAACAGACTTCTGAGGTGTGGAAAGAATATCAAATTCAACCAAGCTATAAGTCATCATTTTACAGAATGGAAACCAAAAGCCTGGACTACAATAATGATGGCTAATCTGGTTCACCCAGCTGAGAACCAGAATTACAACCAGGACATGAAGGTAAACTAGTCTTACTTTATGTAAAATACAAGCAAACAAAACTAGAAATACTTTTCACAAATTAATTTTTTAAGTAAATGTACAAACTGCAATTATTTTACGTTCTCCAAAATACTGACATACTAGGTTTTCTTCAAAAGCACTTTATACTTTAGTGTCTTATGCCTATCAAAAAGCTCTTCTCTGTGTTGGGTGGTTTAATGGACATAATAAATGTCAAATGAATTTTTTTTAAATGTCAAACGAATTAACAAATATTTTGCCTAACAAGAGATACAGCAAAGTCTAAGGTTTTAGTCTGAATTCACTGCCCTGTACTCTATGAGACAGAAGGTGATAAAATGAAATAAATGGATACTGCCATGCCTGCTTCTTTGCTTCCACTCTACATCAATGCCTGTGCGCCTGCTACAGAGCACTATCTGCTTGAGGTACCAAGAACCCATGAGACAACCGTGATATTATTTATAAATTTATGCAAACTTATAAAGGAAAATTGAACACATGGAAAATTGGAATTTAACTAAAACTTTTTCAACGAAGAGCCTAAATGAGAAATTATGTGACTGCCACTTGATGGACTATGTGCTGCATTAAAAAGACAATGAGACAACAGTGTAGGGAAATTTTTACATTACTAAGTAGGGTAACATACAGATGATTACAAGACAGGTAAACAGACCGGGCGCGGTGGCTCACGCCTGTAATCCTAGCACTCCGGGAGGCCGAGGCAGGAGGATCGCTTGAGCTCAGGAGTTCAAGACCAGCTCTGAGCAAGAGCGAGACCCTGTCTCTACTAAAAATAGAAAAAATTAGCAAGTCAACTAAAAATAGAAATAAAAAATTAGCCAGGTGTGGCGGCTCACGCCTGTAGTCCCAGCTACTCGGGAGGCTGAGGCAGGAGGATCACTTGAGCCCAGGAATTTGAGGTTGCGTGAGCTAGGCTGACGCCATGGCACTCACTCTAGCCTGGGCAACAAAAGCTAGACTCTGTCTCAAAAAAAAAAAAAAAAAAAAAAAAAAAAAAAAAAAAAAAAATTTTTAAAAGGTTAAAGGAAAAAAATACACCAAAACCATAAATAACTGTGTTCAGCTAAAATGAGACTATGAGATTCTTCTTTCTGCTATTAATCAACTACTCAGAAAGAGATACTATTTCCATAATTTAAGGACTTTAATACATTAAAAATTCAAAACAGTTTTATGGTTAAAGATTTCAACAACCACTGAAAATAGGGATCTCTTCAAAATAATACTGATCTATCTTTTGTAACCAATTCATAAACCAATTTCTCCCCTCCCGATATAACTTTTTTTTTTCCTATGCTGCATAGTCCCTTCTCATTTAGGCCTTTTCAAAAGTATGCTTTTAACATTTATATGTTACTACTTATAAATAGCCTAAAATGTCAGTAAAGTTCTCTTAGTCTAAAACTAAATATGTTAATTTTCCCTCCAAAAGGGCTAAACAATCATCATCAGAAGTTCCTAATGGAATTATGCCAAATAGTGAGAAATTCCCTGGTGACATACCATGACTCATAAAGAGAAAGCTCAAGTATCATCCCCTTTGAGTGGAAAGACTAGTTTAGCCAGGTTACCCAGAGCAATGAGTTGTATCTCATGTGTCTACAAAGCTTTACACGTTATAAAGTACTTCCGTGAAGTGTCTAATAAACACCACCTACAGCACAAGTCAACAGGTCACACTCGGAGGCAGCAACAATCCAAAATCTAAATGATTACAATGGATTTTCAACACAAGCCAAAGGCCGGTTTCTAAAAGCAACTATTGCCAAGTTTCTTCCATGCTCCCCAACCTCCAAATTCAAAGTTATCTTCAAAATTTTCAGTTTTATCTGATTGTAGGAATGGGAAACATTATTCTAAGTGTTAGAGAAATGGAAGAAAACATAGAAAAACCTAATTATTAATCAGATAAAAAATAAAGTTTCTATGTCAAAATAGCCATAAAAAATTAAAAAGCAAAGAAGTGCTCTTAACCTTTAAAACAACACACACACACACTCACTCTCTCTCTCTCTCTCTCTCTCTCCCCCCAAACTGTCAAGTGTCAACTTTCTTGGTAATTTTTAAAATAAAATTATTTTCTTTTTACCTAGCAGAATCAAACATTTTTTAAAAGTTCCTGATAGTTTTAAAGACATAGTGAAAATTGGCAATTTTAACATAAAGATAGTGGAAATACAAATTAGCAGAGCCTTTCTAGAAGGCAATTAGTAATTTAAGAACCTTGAAAATGCTTATTTTCTTTGACTCGGAAGTGAACATTCCTACAAATTTATCCTAAAAGAAATACGAAATTATGTATAAAATTTTTCATCGGGAAAATCCATGAAGGCATTAGTTACAATTTAAATAATTTATAATTTAAAAACAACCTAAAAGTCAAAATGTAGGGAATATTATAGTACAAGCATATGAAAAAATGCTGTACATCTATTAAAATACTTCGAAAGAGGAGGATTTAATAATGACCTGGGGAAATATTTACAATCTTTTTAAAAGATAAAATAAATATAGCTCACTCTTAAAAAACATATACTATACATATTTTTAAAAACAGTAACAACAACAAAAAACTCTGGCCTAATCCTCTAATCTGTCTTCCAATCCAAGGTGCCAGTATAAGCGCATGTGTTTATCCCTTCTCCCTAAGAACTTAAATTTTCTCAAGAAACCTTAAAATAGTGTTTTAATTAAAAGTATTTATTGAAAAGACCAGGTGGATTGTCCATGGTTCTGAAAGATGAAAACAGATGGAAGAATGTGAACGGAGTGAGCAGAGCAGAGGGAGCAGAAGCACAGGATACTCACAGAGGGGCTGCGGCGAAGAAGGAAGGCTAATCTTCTGGGCAGAACCCCAGAGAGGCGCCGGTTCAGTGACCGTCGTACCAGGAAGGTCAGTAGTGAGAAGTGGGACTGAAAACATCTGTCATAGCAAGAAGTCAACAGAGAATGTCTAAAGTTGATAAACCAAAAAATAAACACTATAAGCATATTATTTAGAAGCACGGAGTTAAGCCCCCAGGAGATCCGAACTGAAAAGGTTTTTAAAAGCAGCTGCCTCTGGGGAGTAGGGCTCTTCATTATTAGGCCTCTTGAATTTATGGTATTTGATTATTTGGGTTTTTTTTAAACTAAGTGTATAAATAATATTGATTTTTAGTTTTATTCTTTATTTTATATTTTGTTCATTTTCCTTTTAATATATAACCCTGAATTTTACTTCTTTCCCACTAAGTCAGAGGCTATAGTAATATTTTTCAACTATAACTCGTGTAGTCATTAAATAGATCTAGTGGGACATAACCAGCATTTCCGTTTCCCAACTGAAAAGAAAAATTAAATATGGGTATTGTTGGTAGAGCTTTCATTTCAGCTATAAATGTTTCCCTTAAGAGTGTGTGTGTGTCCGTGTACATGCATGCCAGGGTTCTACATAAAATACCTTCCTTGCTGTATCTATTCTCAACCTAGCAGCCAGATCCTGTAAAAATGAGAATTCGGCTCTTGTTACTACCCCGATGGCTTCCCATTCTCTACCCAGAGTAAATGGCCTGTGTGGTGGCCTACAAGTCTCCCCAGAATAAACCAGCATCTCTCTCCAACCTTCTACCTCTGGGCCTCCACTAACTTCTCCCTGTCCTCTTCCTCCAACATTCGAGTCTATCCCACTTCAGGACTTGTGTGCTTGCTATACCCTCTGCATGATTCACTCCCTCACCTGATTCTTTGGTCAAATGTCACCCTAAATTAAATTATAACCGCTATATCCTAACACACCCTTAGTTTATACCTTTTCTCTGTTTTATTTTCCACATAGCATTCTACAACTTTCTATTAATTCTTATCTCCCCTACCCTAACTAGAATTCAAGTTCTAATAGCATATAAATTTTTTGTTTGTGTACTGAAACAGCCCCACGACCTGTTACAGTCTTTGGCAGTAAATATTTACTGAATGAATGAATGAGTTAAAAATGTATATCATCTTAGGAAGCAGCCACATTACTGGCAATTGAGCACAACAATTTGGAATCCTCAAGAAATTAGGATAACAATTTTAATTGATGAGGATAAGCTACAATTTAGACTCTGGAGCTGCAAATTCTGGCTATGCACAATACTAAGTTGCTGGCAGAGTTTAAATGTGCAAGACTACTCAAATAACCTTTGTTAACATGAAGAATGACAAAGAATGCTTGTATCTCAGCCACCATTTTTAAAAAAAGAAAAAAGACTCATGGGAGAATCTGTTCCCTAAACAGCTAAAATATTTTAAAATGTAAAATCTTATACCTTTTTTATAAGTCACAGTGAAAGTCTCACTATCAAAAACCACAACTTGTACACATGCACAATTTTCACTATATCCTTCAATCCTTAAAGATGATCAGAGGCACATCACTGATCACCTTCATTTCCTCAGAATAAAAGAATCAGGCCAGGCATGGTGGCTCATGCCTGTAATCCTAGCACTCTGGGAGGCCAAGGCAGGAGGATCACTTAAGGTCAGTAGTTCGAGACCAGCGTGAGCAAGAGCGAGACCCCCACCTCCACTAAAAGTAGAAAAAACTAGCAGGGCATGATGGTAGGTGCCTGTAGTCCCAGCTACTCGGGAGGCTGAGGCAGGAAGATTGCTTGAGCCCAGGAGTTTGAGGTTGCTGTGAGCTAGGCTGACACCATGGCATTCTAGCCCAGGTGACAGACTGAGACCCTGTCTCAAAAAAAAAAAAAAAAAAAAAGAATTAGCATTCAAGAGACAATCACATAGCAGGTTTTTTATTGTGGCACACACAGATGACAGAGTATGTGTCAGTCATGGTTTCAATAAATTTTTTCTAGTCTACATTATAATTCGTTGAATGAAAAAAATCTATAGTAGCTTTTCGATGATTAACAGGGAAAAAGTCATCGAACACTTCTCTCTCGTACACAAAAGCACCCATGGCAAAAACATTTCTACTGTGTACAAAAGAAGTTTATCCAACTGCAAAAAGAAATACCTATAAGCCTGCAAATGAACTATGACTTTTCCATATCTTATCCTGATAATAAAACACAACATCTAACAACATGATTGATAAAACCATTTTACTAGTCACTTGTTTTGTGTTCATGGAGAATAAATTTTGGTATTAGCTGCTCTGCAACTGATCTTAACCCACCTTCTCAAAAACAATGTGGTTTGTACCTGTTTTCACCATAAGAAGTAAAGTTTTTTTTAAAAGAGGGAAATAAATGAGACAAGTTGAAAGGACAGCTCACAGACATAAATAAATAAAACTGAATGAAATACTAAAACCACTAGCAAAATAAAAACCACATTATATATAGGAAGTGTAGACCTGATATTGATGAAAACAATTTTATGAAATGGAAGATAATCTCAAGAAAATTACATAGAGCACAGTAAAAAATGAACAAAGGAAGCATTTAGAAAAATAATGAAATGGCAGGTAGGAAATGAAGATAATCATAAAACTGATGATTCTTAAATAAAAATGAAAGCATAGTAAAAGATATATAAGAAATATTCCTGAATGCACAGTTTGAAATGGCTTACCATGTAACAGGAATATGTAAAAGAGAATCACACCAAGACTGAGATATATCCTGATGAAGTTACTAAACTGCAAGGATAAAGAAAGAATTCTACCAATACCCAGGCAGAAGTAGGTCACCTACAAAGGGAGAAAAACAGTCAGGCTGGCCCCCAGACTTCTGTAGAGTAACCCTAGATGGCAGAAGATAATGGAATAATGTCTACTGGGTATTAAAGGAAAGGAAAATGTAGCTTAGAAATTCTAAACCAGCCAAAATATTTCCTTTATGAAAGCCACTAACAGATATTTTCCAACCTAAGAACTCTGAGAATATAGCATTCAAGCAACCACTCCTGAAAAATTTGATAAACATAATAGATTTAAATATATTAAAGCTACAGCTTTATAATAATCATAGAACTACAAACTGCCATATTTCATCTATTCTAAGATGCACTTTTTTCACATTTTAGTATATCTGAAATCTGCATGCATATTACAATTGATGTGCCAGTTTCTTTGACAGCATTTAACCATTAGTGGTACACAAAATAATGAAGCATACAACAATCAATGGTACCTTAGATATAAAGAAATACAGCATAAAACTTCCAAAATAAGAGAAAGGAGAGCAAATAAAACAAACCATGTAGTTTAAAAGAAAAAAAAGAAAGAAAACCAAGCAAAAATGAGGCAACAAAAAAGACTAATATTATAATAGCAAAACCAAATATACAATATTAATGTAAATAATTAAAGGCATCTCAAATTGGGTCCAAAAAGACTAACCTTGATCCAACTACATGGGGTCTACAAGAGACAAACCTAAAATAGAAACTTGGAGAAGTTAGAAGCAAAGGTTAGACAAAAGTATACTTAGCAAGTATAAACAGCCTTTTAAAACCAGGTGAATTCAATGTGAAAGAACATTAAAGAAGGCAAAAAGAGGGTCACTTTCTACAATGATCAAGATTATAATCTATAAAGATACAATGTTTATAAAACTATATACACCAAAATCTTCGTAATATATAGCTGGAGCAAAAACTTTAAAGAAATACAAGAAAAACCTTTGGGCAGTTACAAGAATAACAAAAGGCAATCACTACTTCAATCCTGAAAGATCGAATAGACAAATGATAAAATGGCTGAAAATACGATGAAATAAAATCAAGTCTCTATGGAACAGTTAAAAAACTGATCATCTATTTAAGCCATTAACACCTCAAAAATTCAAGAAAGGAGAAACAGTCTAGACCACAATCTCAGAATGAAGCAATTAAACTTCCTTTAATGCTGCAAACTTGATGATTTACATTAATACTTCTCCTTAAATTATTCCATTTAAAGATGGAAATCAAAATCAATACAGATTATCTAGAAAATAACAATTACCAAAACTCCCTGTATAAAAGTCTTTGGACAGGGCACAGTGGCATGCGCCAATAGTCCCAGGCTATTCAAGAGACTGAGGCAGGAGAATCGCTTGAGCCCAGAAGTTCCAGCTTGCAGTGAACTATGATGACATCACTGCACTCCTCTAGCCAGGGCAACAGAGCAAGACCATATCTCAAAAATAAAATAAAATAAAAAACTTCATGAGCTGAGGGTCAAAATATTTAAAAGCATGTATAGAACAGACACCAACCAATCTGAAAGATGCCATAGCTAGGCTCTGCTGTAGCACAGTTCCCTAAATGCCACGCATTATCCCTTTCATGGTTAGATCACAAAGAAGGGGGCAAGCATTTTAACAACCTGTACAAAATGTTGGTGCTAGTTCCATGATTACCATTCCCTATGAGCTTATTATTATCTCCACTTGACAGTAGAGGAAACAGAGAAGTTAGATAAGAGAGGAGCTTAGGTCTGAATTCATACAATAAGGCTCCAGAGATTAGGCACTTAACCTTTATGCTATAGGCCTTTTTAAAATAAAATATTAGTAAACATAACCCAACAATAAACTTAAAAGGTGTCAGTCTTCCAAAATTCAAGAGAGGTTCAATCTCTTGATCCAACATGATATTAATGTTCAAAGGGAAAAAAACATTCATTGTTATTGTTCAATCCCAGTAAAATAAAAGTAGATACAGCACCAATGTTTTTAAGACATAGCACAAAATATATATTAAGCTGTATTTATGTGTGTGTCTTTACTGAGATTTTATACACACACAATACATTAAACCAGGAAGGTGAAAACTAAAAGTATTCCCATTAAAGTCTGGTAACAATACAAAACAAAAATGTTGCCGCGACATCTTTACAATGGCTCACAAGCCTATAGGACCTGGCACGTGCCCTCCCCTTCAGCTGTCCCACCTCACCTCCTACCGCTCTCTCCACATGGCTTACATTGACCTTTCCACATTGCTCAAAAAGACTAACATCCCATTAACAGAAGCTCCAGAGAAAATACAGAAAACAGAAAAGAGAGAGACATATATAGATGGATATAAATAGACATAGATAATAGATATAAATATACATACACACATACAAATAAAATAAAATTTCAGAACACCAAACCCTAAAAAAGCTTCCAAGCAGAAAAAGTTGACATTTCAAAAAAAAATTCAAAATTGGTATTAGACTTTCCAAGTTAGAGGGACAAAGGCAGCTATTTTTTAAGCCTCTTTTTTTTTTAATTTCAGAATATTACAGGGGCACAAATGTTTTGGTTACATGGATTGCTTTTATACTTAAGACAAAATTATATATGTGCCCATCACCCAGATAGTGTACATTGTACCTGTTATAAGCTTTTTAAAAATCTATTTGCCCACAGTTGATAAAAATACATTTGAAAATAAGATGATGTATAAATGAAAAAAACTTCTAAAATTACATTAACATAGTATAACATGGACCTGGAGATCTAGAAATAAAAATAGTCTACAAATGAACCAAAATACATATGGGAATTTGATATATAATGAATTTGATTTCCCCTTCAAATCAGGAAGGGAAAGATAGATTAGTCAAAAATGATGTGTTGGGACAACTTGTTAGCCATTACAGAAATAAAGTCAATCACTAAATCCTTACCAAATAGATGAAAAGCCCAAATAGATGAAAACTTTAAATGTAGAAAACAAAACCATAACAGTACAGAAACAAAATATGAGAAATGGAGTGGGGAACATGTTTATAATTTTGGTTTAAGAAAAATCTCAAATCAGATATAAAGCCTAGAAGCCATAAATGAAAAAACGGAACCTTGATCACACAAAAACTTTATTTATTTATTTTTTGCCCAGAGCCACACCCAAGAAGCCTTGAGCAAGTGGACTCCCACAGGAAAACTTTAAACTTCTGGTTTAAAAGGAAGAGGAGGAACTCAAAAGACCAAAAAAAGACAAACTGATGGGAAAACATTTGCCAAATGACAGGGTTAATCCCTAAATAAGGTCATTGGCAATGAGAGAGAGAGAGAGAGAGAGAGAGAGAGAGAGAGAGAGAGAGAGAGAGAGATATGAATTACTTCTATCACAAGATTAGGAAGATATTATCAATTTTAACCAGAATTGGCAGAGATATAACAGAGAGAGAGAGAGAGAGAGAGATGAA
>NW_012149619.1:980046-992751 GCF_000956105.1 Propithecus coquereli
GATATAACAGAGAGAGAGAGAGAGAGAGAGATGAATTACTTCTATCACAAGATTAGGAAGATATTATCAATTTTAACCAGAATTGGCAGAGATATGACCCAACTAGCAGTAGATAGAAATGTCAACTGACAAAATTTTTCTAGAGCACAATTTGGCACTTATAAACTTATTTTTTACCCTTTCATTTGAAGTCCACTTCTAGGAATTTATAGAAATATACAATTGAGACAAATTATCACTTGATTTCTCTTAACGCAGCACCACACTGTTAAATTTTTTATAAAGTTTTAATCAGCTATATTTGCAATTTGCTCCTTCTCTTACAGTTTCCTATTTGTTGTACTTTCCAAAATACTTCTTTGGTTTTATCTTCTAACATCCCCCTTCTTCTCTTGAATATTTAAATTATCTTCAAGAACTCCTTTCCTTTCTTATAGAATCCTGTTCCTGCTTCCAAACTTATTCTTTTCTTCATCTTAATTTTTTTTTCCTTTTTCAGAAAATGTTTTCTTCTCCCTGTCTGGAGTATATTCCCTCCAGGTTGTTTTCTAACTCTACTGGTTTCTTCTGGATAAAGAGCCTTTTCTCCTTTTCCTTATCTAATAAAACTCGATTGTCTGCCGAGTGCGGTGGCTCACGCCTGTAATCCTAGCACTCTGGGAGGCCAAGGCGAGTGGATCGCTCAAGGTCAGGAGTTCGAGACCAGCCTGAGCAAGAGCGAGACCCCGTCTCTACTAAAAATAGAAAGAAATTATTTGGACAACTAAAAATATATATATAAAATGAGCCAGGCATGGTGGCGCATGCCTGTAGTCCCAGCTACTCGGGAGGCTGAGGCAGAAGGATCGCTTGAGCCCAGGAGTTGGAGGTTGCTGTGAGCTAGGCTGACGCCACGGCACTCTAGCCTGGGCAACAGAGCAAGACTGTCTCACAAAAAAAAAAAAAAAAAAAACAACTCGATTGTCCATATTAAAGGAAACAGAACTAAAAAGAACAAGGGGACTAGAAATTGAGTACTCGGTAGTACCTGAGAATCCATCATTTCATTCGCTGTAAGAGGGTATTGCTCCTGTGCAGGTGAAAAGAATGTCTCCATGCAGCTTTAATTTGTGCTTTTGTGAGTGAAGCTGGGCATCTTCAATATTTTTCAAAGCAATCCGTAACCTTCCATAAATAGACTGTTCATACATGCCCTTGTCCATTTTTCTACTGGGCCCTGGTGCTCATTCATGTTTAAGGAAATTTCATTGTTACCTTAAGTTTATTTTAAGAAATTTTATCTTAAGAGAATTTGACTCTGTCATGTTATAATTTTTAATGTAATTTTAATTAAAACAACTATGAGCATAGCAAATTATTCACAGTGTTCTCTGTGCCTACAGCTTTTTTCTTCCTTTCTATATTCCTATGCTTTTCATGCATTTTCTCTTACATAACTTTTTAAAAGTAATTTCTTTATATGGTTGGTTACTCCCCCATAGCTTATTTCTGCTTCACCCTCTCACCCTTTTCCCTTCCCCATCCACCTCACCTACAAACTTCTAAAGAACTCATGAGGGGAGGGAGGAACAAACCGGCTTTGAGAAGTTTCTTATTTGGACTTAATTCTAACCTGAACTACTTATGCCGTGTACAGACACTACTCTTCACCATCTAACAGTGCATTCTGTTACCCAGAATATCCTTGCCAACATTCCTATCTTCCATTTTCAAAGGCCATCTCAAAATACTACTTCCTCCATGAAGCCTTTTTCCACTGAAGGTAGTCTCCTCCTCTTATGAATACCTACAAGATGAAAACTTTTGTCTTTCTTATGCCATGTAACTTCCTTAGTTTAATATGCCTTTGTATATTAAGGATCCATATCTAAACTCATTTATCTTATATCTCAGAATATTCTGTTTTCAAATGTTGAACATTCAGTTATCAATTGAGGGATGTTAGAAAGCATAATTTAATGAAAATAATTCAGTTCTAAATGCATTTCAAACAAAGTATATTTAAATTTAAATTTTTTCAATTACCAGCCTTTGATTCAAATCTACTCCTCTTTAACCTTCCTCTCTCTAGTTTCCAATTTTCCCAGATCATCTAAAAGTCTCATAAAGGTTTTTCCCTCCTAAGTCTTCTTACCAAATCTACTGGCCCTTAGACCTATTACTTGTTACCCTACAACCCAGTCAGAACCTAGGATTCTGTATCACCAAGATCTAATTTTTCATCAAAGAAACTGTCTTTTTGACAGACACTGAGGTCTCTAATCATTATATCCCCCTTTTTTACCCTTTCAACCCTGATCTCACCTTACATGGGCACTGATGTTCTTATGGACTCTGATGTTCGCAATTTTCAAAATAGGAATGTACCTAAAGCCAGTGAGAGTTTGAGTACATCTTCCATGTTATCTCCTGGTTCCAACTTGCCCTCTAATATTCCCACGTTATCTGCCCCAACTTTACAACTTGGTCCTAAAACTGCAATTGCCACTTATATGAATATGTGTGATTTCTCTGCTACTTCTGTCTTAACCAAGATATAAAAAGATTTTTTTTTTTAATGGGATCTTGCTATATTGCCTAGACTGGCCTCACGTAGCTCCCTGCAACCTCAAACTCCTGGGCTTAAGTGATCCTCCCTATCTCAGCCTCCCAAATAGATGGGCCTACAAGTAGGTACCACCACATCCTGTAAGAATTTCATTTCTATTAGATGTTACAATTTTGCTAAAAGAACTTTTTACCCACATATTAAAACCAAACACCTTCAAAACCATAACACATAGAATTATAATGTTTCTGATTAGAATTATGAAAATCTTATCTTTCTGGAATGTCCTTTAAGTTGATATTCTATGTGAGTAGCACCTCTGGTGGCCAGCCTCTTTGCAAAGAAAAGATGGCATATCTAGAAATTATTGACTGAACCAACCTAGTTCAAGTGAAAAGCCAGTATTTGCAGAGTATTATTCATACAAGTGATTGAAGGAAACTGGTCATGTAAATCACACTGTAGCTTTACAAATATTACAAACTTGACAATTTCATATATCAAATCATTTACAGTTACTTCTAGAAGTGATCATTATAGTGATTTAAGTGATTATTAAATAGTAAACTTACTGAGCACTATGTTCTATAATCATCCCTTTACAAGTATTAACATATTTAATATAAAAAATGTAAGAGGGAGGTAGTAGAAATTTTCCACATTTTACACAGATCTATCCTCTTACCTGAATCTCTGCCCATGTACTTAGTACTCTACCTACTCTCATGTTACTCTGGATGAACTGCCCACGCTCCTAATAAGGCTTCCAAACTGGGCAGTAATTAGATCCCATCACATTTTCCCCACTCAAAGACATTGCTTCAGAAATTCCTACCCTCTCCTGTATCATCAGTTCTTCCCTTGCTACTAAATTCAACATCGCACAGGCTGGCAATTCCCCAACCTTTACAAAAACAAAAATGAAGTCCACACTGCCCAGGCTCCAGTTACTGCCCCATTTCCCTGTTTCCCTTTACAGTACAACTTTAAGTGTTGCCTTCACTCCTTATCTCCACTTCCTCTCCTCTCAGTCTCTCAAACTCATACCAATCTGGCGTTGGACCATTCCACTCCACTGAAACTGCCCTTCTCAAAGTACCATTCACTTCTAGTAGTCACTCAACAGTCCTTATCTTATCTGATCTCTTATTTGACACAGATGGTCTCCCTCCCTCCTTGAAACTTTATTCACTTGGCTGGCAGGCCACCACATTCTGGTTTTCCTTTTCTTACATCTCACTGACTACTACCCTTCATACTCTTTCGCTAGCTTCTGATAAGTTCTCTGACTTCTTCACGCTAATGTGTCCCCCACGACTTAATCTTATTCTCTTGGGGGATCTACACTTATTCCCTTGAGCCCCCTTCAACCTCATGGCTTACATATAATTCATATGCTAACAATTTCCCAGTTTCTGTCACTAATCCAAACCTCTTCACTGAATTCCAGATCAAATATAATAGGCTGCCTATCTGACTTTTCTATTTCAATGTCTAATAGGCGGTTCAAATTTAGCATTTTCAAAACTGAGCCCTTAGTAATCTCTCCTTCTTGTCCTGCAGTCTTTCTTTTCCATCTAGAGTTAATACCAACTCTATCCTTTCAGCTTCTCTTCCTTTACACATTCTCTCACACACACACACCATCCGCCAAAAATTTTGGTCCACCAGCAAATCTGGACAACTCCACTTGGAAAATATATATGACCACTCATCTCCAGTGCCACCACACTGGTCCAAGCCAATATCATGTCTCACCTGACTTACTGTTAAAGTATCATAACCAGTCTACCTGTTTCTACTCCTGTCCCCCTGCAGTCTATATTCTCAGCATAGCAGAGCAAGAGTGATCTTGTTAAAATGTAAATTAGATCATGCCATTTCTGTGCTGAAAAACCTTTCATGGCTATCTCACTCAAAGTAGAAGCCCAAGGCCTTACCTATAAAACCACATAGCCTCCCCTCTATCCCCTTTCCTGTTCCTGTGACATAGGCCTCTCCTCCTACCTCACTGCCTCCATACTTGTTATTCTCTCTGCCTAGAAAGCTCTCTCCCAGGCATCAGTGTTCCACCCCCAACTTTTGATTCCCTTCCTTCCTTCCTCTCTCACCTCTTTATTTTCTCTCCAGGGCATTTATCACTACCTAACACATCACATTTTTAATCATCTAGTTTATTATCTGTCTTCCAACACTACATGTAAACTTTTGTACCAGGAACATTTTTATGTTCCTTAAAGTACTGCTATGCCTACAAAAATAGGCACTTAAATATTTGTTAAATGTATAATTAAATTTGAAGATTAAACTTGATATGTCAGGCCAGGCACGGTGGCTCACACTTGTAATCCTAGCACTCTGGGAGGCCAAGGCGGGAGGATCGTTTGAGGTCAGAAGTTTGAGGCCAGCCTGAGTAAGAGCGAGACCCTGTCTCAACTAAAAATAGAAAGAAATTAGCTGGACAACTAAAAATATATAGAAAAAATTAGCCAGGCACATGCCTGTAGTCCCAGATACTCAGGAGGCTGAGGCAATAGGATTGCTTGAGCCCAGGAGTTTGAGGTTGCTGTGAGCCAGGCTGACGCCATGGCATTCGAGCATGGACAACAGAGCAAGAGTCTGTCTCAAAAAGAAAAAAAAAAATTTGATGTCAGCACTTTAACTTGAAAGTGCTAATATAATAAAATTTTTACATGATCCTATGGCTTAAAAGCTGTAAAACTTTAGAACAAAGACAGGCTGTCTTTTCCTGTATATGAAGGTGGAAGATTTCACTATAGTCTTCAAACCCTTTTTTCCAGAGGGGGAAAATGTATTACTGGTAAATTTCTCTTCAGTTGAAACAGATATAAACTCTAGAGACCAAAGCTCTGGAGATGTCTCTAGGAAAAAATAGCAATGACTATTAGCCAAAAGAAAAAAACTGAGGCAAACAAATACACTGGTACTTCCAACAGGTTTCTAAAACAGTACTAAGTCAGAAACACTCACTCCATGGTACAAAATGAGTTGTTGCCTGAAAAAAATTTAAAAAACAAATAAAACAGCCTAAGTCCTTCATCCATTGAAGGCAGAGCCCACGTTATCCTTAATAGTAAACCAAGTAATATGAGGAATAAATAATATAACAAGAAAACAAGCAATAAAGAGCAACTAGTGGCCAGGCATGGCAGCTCAATGCCTGTAATCCCAGCACTTTGGAGGCCAAGGCAGGAGCATCACTTAAGGCCAGGAGTTCAAGACCAGCCTGGGCAACATAGTGAGACCTCATCTCTACAAAAAAAATTTTTTTACTTAGCTAGACATAGTGACACCTGCCTATAGTCCCAGCTACTCAGGAGGCTGAGGTGGGAGGACTGCTTGAGCCCAAGAATTCAGGGTTACAATGATCTATGATTGTGCCACTGCAGTCCAGCCCGGGTAACAAAGTAAGAGGTGAGACCTTGTCTCAAAAAAGAGAAAAAAAAAAAGGAAAAGAAAAAGAAAAAGAAGAAAGAGTAACTAGTTAGAGCTATTAACACTGAGTGTCCAACAATATAACAGTTTGTACCACAAAGAATCTACTATCAAGAAGCCCAACCAACGAATAGTATGAAAAAAGTTCTCAATACAGCTTGCCCAAGTATAAGTGCAAGTGTCAAATCAAAAGGAATGGGTCCCACACGTTATTTTAATCTCATTATAAAAAAAAAAAAAATCTTTAGACCAAACATGAGGTGCATGAATAAACTAAGAAGTTGGAAAAAAACAAAAATCCTGACAACAGAGGACTATGATAAATATCTGCAAAACAAAACACCCTAAGTACACAGGACCATGAATAGTCACAAATATAAATCTGTTTCAAATCTCATGTTTTTCTTAAAGATTAAGGCAACATTTTCATTTTAACTCTATAATATATACATGTTAAACATAATATTCATGGTTTTTCTTGAATCTCAGGGTAAGGAACCACCCATATCCCTTCAACCCAGATTTTAAATTAAATCCCAGATGTTATAATTTATCTGTAAAATATTAGTATAAATTCTAAAACATAACCACAATATCATTATTATATCCTAAGAAAAACTAACACTATATTAGTACCAGATATCCAGTGCTCAAATTTTCCCTTTTGCCCCATAAGACTATTTTTACAATTTGTTGGCCAGAAATAGAATCTATCCAAACAAGATCCCTACATTATATTTTGTTAGTATGTGTCTTTTAATTTATAGGTTTCCTGGGCCTTTTCCTTTTACCACTTATTTATTGAAGAAAACCAAGACACCTGCCCTGTAAAATTTCCCCCTTTATAGATTTTACCAATTGTATCCTCCTTCCATGGTGTCTTTGAACATGTTCTATACTCTGTATTTCCTATAAATCAGTAAATCTAGGGGCTTAATCACATTCAGATTTGAATTTTTTGCAAGAAAATTTCATAGTTGATGCCACTGCATCACATCAAGAGACACATAATGACACATATGTCTGACTGGTACCTCTTTTATGATCTGGTGGGTTCAGGTCTTGTCAGTCTTTCACCTAGTAGCTTTAGTAGTTGTTAATGATCATTACATAGATCTTGTGTTTTATTACAGGTAGCAAAATGCTGACAGTCTAATTCTTCTCTTTCTTCATTTATTAGCTAGAATACTACCACAATGAAAAACTTCTCCCTGGGTGTGGCAGAGTATACCTGTAGTCCCAGATACTTGGGGGCTGAGGCAGGAGGGCTCCTGAGCCCAGGAATTCTGAACTGTAGTGCGCTATGTCAATCAGTTGTCCACGCTAAGTTCTGCATATAGTGATCTCCAGGGAGTAGGGGACCTCCAGGTTGCCTAAGGAGGGATAAATTGGCCCAGTTTGGAAATGAAGCAGGTCAAAACTCCCATGCTGGTCAGCAGTAGGACTGCGCCTGTGAACAGCCACCGCACTCTAGCCTGGGGAGCATATCTCTATTAAAAAATAAAGAAAGAAGGAAAGAAATATAAAACAAGGAAAAAGAAAACTTCCCTATATCAACTATCTGATTACCCAGGAAAGTTTTGAAAGATAATGTTTGATACCTTCCCACTGCCCTCAGAATAATTTGATTCTGTAGCATCTTCCAAAGGTGACATTATGGTGTTTTGTTGTTATTGGCTTTCTTTTTTTTTCTTTTTTACCAATCATCTTTCCGAAACACAGATGTTACTGGTTTTAGTAATACAAACTTACAGCTTTTTAACATAGCTGATGTATTTTAATCCACATTTACTACTCTATTATATGCGCAAATTGTCTCAGTGAACAATTTGTCCAATGGGAAGCCTTTCAACCTGCTGGCCCAGTTATCTTTGATAGCTTTCTTGCTTTCTGATATGATGTTTTGAATATTTCCAGTCCCAAGGCTAGAATCAGTCATTTCTCCATGGATTCCTGGTTCCTTTTAGTGGTAAAGAGTAATAAATATGTTATCACACTGTGTAGCCCATTCTCCCAAAATCTCCTATCTGTCCTTTTTCTCCCCATTACTCCAGTGTCAATTTAAAATACCCAATTGGTTCTGTAAAGTGAAAAGTATATTAAAAAAATAATAAAGTACCCAACTGGCTATCCAACTAATAAACAATGTTCTTCTGTATGGCTAGCTACCTAAGACTAATAAGTCTACTTTGCTACAGATTAAGGGGAAAAAAGGGGAACTGGGGGTGAGGCAAAACTCAGAAAAAAGATGCTACAACTCAAAAAAAATTTTTTTAAGGTAAAAATAAAGGGTTAAGCATACCTATTTCAAAAAACATGCTATGAATATGCAGGCAAACCAGAATTGTAAAAGTAAAAGTGATAAAGAGTTAAGATGTGAAAAATATGGAATAAGTATTTTACCCACCTTCAGAAATTTTCTACATGTCTAAATTCAAACAAGGTTTTGCTTTATTATATGCGTTTATGTGAGCAAGAAATAAAGGATGAAACTTCAAATTACAAACACAATTACTGGAAATTTTAAATGAGTACTGCAAATAAATTAATTCATAATTAAATGTCTGATACGGGTTGGGTGTGGTGGCTCACACCTGTTAATACCAGCACTTTGGAAGGCTGGCTCAGGAGGATTGCTTGAGGCCAGGAGTTAGAGACCAGCCTGAACAACATAGTGAGATTCATCTCTTTAAAAAAAAAAAAAAAAATTTAGAGAAGAAAACATGTGATATGATGGCATGTTAAGCCAAAATTCCAGAATGGACAAGCAGAATGGTAGCACCAAATGGGCTGCCAGAAATACAAGAAAGCCCCAACCTCACAATGAGCAGCTTGGTGTTCATGTCCTTTTTTGAGGGGAAAAAAAGTATCATTAGATCTTTTCTCTGCAATGTTTAGCCAAAGATAATCTAAAAAATAATCAATCTTTTCAACTCAAACCTCAGACTTTTTTTTCAAACTTCTTGGTCAATTTGCAACAAGCAGATTCTAAAGGCCTGAAAAGTATAAATGTTGCTCAATTTGAATTTTAAACAATATTGTTCCACTTTCATTTTATCATGGAAGTGAAGATATACTTCACAAGGCATTTTTTGAAATTCAACAGTCCTGTCTTACTTCCAATAACTTGTAAATATTCCATAGATATTACTTTCACTGATCCCTTTAAAAGAAGAGTTAAAAAATTAAACATACAGTAAATAAAGCTTCCAATAACACTACAAAAACAATTACTTCTAGCAATTACTTATCAGGCAAACAGCCAGGCATTGAATTTATCATTGAACTTCCTTCAGTCATCGTACCAAGAAACATCTAGTACAACATTGCTTTTACTGATAAAACTTCACTCAATAAATGTTTACAGACTTATTAAGGCTTGTTTACTCTCCAATAGTCACCTATTACACAATTCTCATCTTACAAGAGAAGATCTCTTGTTGATCTTCAGAGCATGAAATCAGAGACAGCTTCAGTATGTAGATCCACAAGTAAAAATAGAACAGGTTCGAGGGACTCAAATTGAGAAGGCAGAGGAAGAACATAAGCCTTATTTAAGAAAACAACCTATGGTTCTATTCAAAATCATAAAATGGATAATGATATTTCACATAATTTGGATACAAACTGTTGAATAATTCAAGATTGCACTTTTCAAGCCAGTTTTACTTTAGGATTACTAATAGGATTCTAACATCTGCTATTGATATTTCGACAATACAGGATACAGAACTGCTACACAATTCTCTTTATAAAAATCAATAACCCTAAAATATAATATAAATCTGATTTACTACCATTAATATGAAGACCAATTTTAACTCTCATATATACTTTCTGCCTTCTAAAAGCAGGCTTTATGTGTAGATCATTCTTTTCAATTCTTTTTTGTAGAGATGGGGGGTCTTGCTATGTTGCTCAAGTTGGTCTTAAACTCCTGGCCTCACGTGATCCTCTTACCTAGGCCTCTCGAAGTACCAGGAATTATAGGCATGAGCGACTGTCAAATATTAGTGCTAGTCAACAGTTAGTATAACCATTGCATTGAGACTTAAACTGAGGCCAGGCACAATGGCTCACGCCTGTAATCCTAGCATTCTGAGAGGCCAAGGCCGGAATATTGCTTGAGCACAGGAGTTAGAGACCAACCTGAGCAAGAGGGAAACCCTATCTCTACTAAAAACATAGAAAAATTAGCCAGGTGTTGTGGTGTGCGTCTGTAGTCCCAGCTATTTGGGAGGCTGAGGCAGAAGGATCGCTTGAGCCCAGGAGTTTGAGGTTGCAGTGAGCCAGGATGATGCCACTGAACTCTACCCCAGGTGACAAAGCAAGATTCTCTCTCAAAAAATAAAAATAAAATAAAGATTTAAACTGAAATCATCCTAAACATATAGATTAAACAGCCAACACACTCAAGTTTATATGGTCACAGGTGAGTTACTGCACTCTCATCTATGCAACTTACATTTTTAATAGGAGTCAAAGAACAGTGAAGGGGAATAAAGATGCTTGAGAAAAGGGTACTAATTGAGGAAGCAAATACAGCTGTGGAAACTGAAGAACTAAAAAGACTGCTTAGGTCTTCTAGTACATAATCTGCCAGCCATTGAGAAATCTCATCCCTTAAAGAGATTAAAATTTAGCAGCTACCTGAACTCTGCAATTCATTCAAAATTTACTGAATACTTATATATGCCCAGTACTGTGCTATGTTATGTGCTAGTAATATGACACAGTACAGATTGAGTATCTCTTCTCTGAAATGCTTGGGACCAGAAGCATCATTTTCTTTGTTTTGTTTTCAGAGTCTTACGCTGTCGCCCTGGGTAGAGTTCAGTGGCATCATCACAGCTCACCGCAACCTCAACTCAAACTCCTGGGCTCAAGCAATCCTCTTGCCTCAATCTCTCCAGTAGCTGGGACTACAGGCACATGCCAGGATGCCTGGCTAATTTTTTCTATTTTTGGTAGAGACAGGGTCTTGCTCTTGCTCAGGCTGGTCTCAAACTCCCGAGCTCAAGCAATCTGCCCGCCTTGGCCTCCCAGAGTGCTAGGATTACAGGTGTGAGCCAGTGCACCTGGCTTCAGAAGCATTTTCTATTTCAAAATCTTTTCAGATTTTGGAATATATGCATATACATAATGAGACATCTTGGGGATGAGACCCAAGTCTAAACATAAATTTCATTTACGTTTCTCATACAGGCATATCTCATTTTAATGCACTTCACTTGAAGTTGGGTTTTTTTACAAATTGAAGGTTTGTGACAATCCTGCATCAGGGAGGTCTATCAGTAACATTTTTTCAATAGCATGTGCTCACCTGGAGTCCCTGTGTCACATTTTGGTAATTTTAGCAGTATTTCAAACTTTTTCATTACTATTATATCTGTTACAGTATTCTGTCATTGGTGATCTTCGATGTTAATATTATAAGTGTATTATGGTTACCCATGGAAGACAACAGATGTGTGAGTTCTAAATGAGCCACTGACCAGCCATTCCCTCTCTTTCCCTCTCCTCAGGCCTCCCAATTCCCTAAGATACAATATTGAAATTAGGCAAATAACTAACCCTACAATGGCCTCTAAGTGTTCAAGTGAAAGGAAAATTCAACCATCTCTCACTTTCAATCAAAAGGTAGGCCAGGCATGGTGGCTCATGCCTATAATCTTAGCACTCTGGGAGGCCGAGGCGGGATGATCGCTTGAACTCAGGAGTTCGAGACCAGCCAGACTTATGTCTAGTGAAAGTAGAAAATAGCTGGGCATGGTGGCACGCACCTGTAGTCTCAGCCCAGATGACACAGCAAGAGTCTGTCTCCAAAAATAGAAAAAGAAAAAAGAAAAAAAGATACAAAAAACAAGGAAACTCTGAGAAACTCTCACAGACCAGAGGAGACTAGGACAACATGACAACCAAATGCAATGTGGTATCCTGGATGGCATCCTGGAACAGAAGAAAGGACATCAGGTAAAAACTATGGAACTTCAAATACAGTATGGACTTTATTTAAGAATAAGGTATCCGTGCTGGTTCATTAATTATGACAAATATGCCACACTAATTTAAGATGTTAAAAATAGGAGAAACTGAATACAGGGTATAAGGAACTCTCTGTACTATTCTCATAATATTTCTGTAAGTCTAAAACTGCTCTAAAATAAAAGGTTCATTAAAAAAAAAAAAAAAAAGACTTATCACAGTGGTATTGATCCCCCAACAGCCGCACATACGCCTTAGATACTGAAGTGGATAGCAGGCGCGCGATACCCTCACTGCTGCACCTGTGAGAATTAAATATAAACCAAACTGGATAAAGACAGTTCTGTTGTTTCCACTAGGCAAATGCTAAGAACAGAAGCAGAGCAGAGGTATAATCCTACGGGAGAGATGCAGAAACAACCAGAGAAAACAGTGGAAATACAGTATTTCCTTGGGGAAGCATCATATCATAGATGTTCACAGCAGTTTGAAAAAAAGAAGTTTAGCACAGCCTGAAGTCCTAGACCTCTAACGCAAACCCCCTATGCACTGCTGAATACAAAAAGGAGGCCAGGCATGGTGGCTCACACTGGTCATCCCAGCACTCTGGGAAGCAGAGGTGGGAGGATCCCTTGAGCTCAGGATTTCAAGACCAGCCTGAGCAAGAGCAAGACCTTGTCTCTATACAAATTTTTTTTTTTTTGAGACAGAGTCTC
>NW_012149619.1:993914-995472 GCF_000956105.1 Propithecus coquereli
AAAAGTAATCAAATGTTAACAGAGGCTGTAAAGGGAAAGCTGATGTTTTCACCAGGTTTCAGCTTTTTCAAATCTACAATAGACATGTTCACTTGTAATTAAAAAAAATTATTTTAAAACATACATGCCAAAAAAAGAAAAACCATACATGCCATTTTCCTCTATAATATCTAAATTTAGGTTACCTGACCTTTTTTTTTTAATATACATTTGACTCACCCTCAAAAAAGTGAGGAAGTTGAAGGATCATATGACCCCACTGGTCCCCTAGGACCTAAATAGAAAAGGGATAACAGGACCAACATTAATTTTTGTATTCTCTATGTATATCTAATTTAAACATTGTTGAAGGACAAATTCAGAGATTAATAAAGTCTAACTGTCTGGGTTCTGCTGTTGTAAATAAGCCAAACTTAGTTTTCTCTGTTGAAAAATGTGGTCAGCCACCTGGGTAGGAGACATAAGCTAGAGGACCAGAGAGAAACTTCAAAGATTGGGGGGAAGGCAGTGCTAAAAAAAAAAAAAAAAAAAAAAAAAAAACCTGTAATTTTGTGGTAATGTATAAATTATAACAAGTGAGAAAAACTACAGTTGTGATAGAGTTGTCCGTTTATGAAACCATTAATACTTTGAGAGGAAAAAAAATAAGGATCAGTGTTCCAGCAAGTGCCACTTGGTCAAAGTTATACTTTTAAAAAGTAAATGGAAGGAGAGTGGGGGCATGTAAAAAGTAGAAGAATGTCTATACTATTGGGTTGTGGGATATGTATTGAAATTATCACCCAATATAAACTGGTGTCAATCATACTGTTATTGCTCCATGACATAGTAAGCATAAAGTAAGCATTTATAAACTCTTACAGCAATTTGACATTTTATATAATGAACCTATTATAAAGTATACACTTGAGTTTATGTTTTTCATTTAATTTTTTCTAATGATTCATTTTTATTGTTTTTCAAAGTATCATTCCATAATGGATTGGAAACTGCTAACAACTGGTCTTACCACAGATAATTTGAACAGCACTGTTCCAAAGCACTTTGATCACATCACTTGCCCCCTTCTTAAATACAATTTCATAACCCAGTTTTGTTAGTTTGCTTTGAGACAGGGTCTTGCTTTGCTCTGTCCCCCATGCTGCAGTGCAGTGGCCTGATGATCATACCTCACTGCTGCCTCAAACTCCTGGGCTCAAGTGATCCTCTTGCCTCTGCCTCCCCAGTAGCTAGGACTACAGGCACATAACACCATGCCCAGCTACTTTTTTAATGTTTTGCAGAGATGAGTTCTCGTTATAATACCCAGGCTGGTCTCAAACTCCTGGCCTCAAGCAATCCTCCCACCTAGGCCTCCTGAAGTGCTGGGATCACAGGCATACACCAATGCACCCAACTTACCCTAGCATTTTTTTTTTTTTTTTTTTGAGACAGACTCTCAACTGTGTTGCCCAGACTAGAGTGCCGTGGCGTCACCCTAGCTCACAGAAACCTCAAACTCCTGGGCTCAAGCGATCCTTCTGCCTCAGCCTCCCGAGTAGCTGAAACTACAGGCATG
>NW_012149619.1:995522-996061 GCF_000956105.1 Propithecus coquereli
GGGATTACAGGCATGAGCCATCGCGCCTGGTCCCAAATTTTTAAAAATAAAGAAAATTAACATGAAAAAGAAATAAAGAATATTATCCTCTGCTTACCTACAATGAAAGAGTATTAAGGAAGGCTGCAGAGTAACACTCCTCTCTACATAAGCCTTGAAATAAATAATGTAATTTTAGAATCCTAAAGCATAAAAGATGAGAAATAGACAAACTCAAAATATCAGATGCAGCCATCAGCAATAGTAGCTCCCCTTTCAAAAGTCACAGAGACTTCAGTTTAACAGTGCGAAACGGTATAAAAAGCAGTGTGGTCTTGGTAAATAAGGTGACCCAGGTTTGAAATTTAGTTCTACCATTTATCCAGTAAATAAATTTGAAAAAAATAATTTCTTGATCTTACCTTAGATTTCTTTAGGTGAATTAAATACTAAGCCAAATTTTAATAAACTCAACTTCAAAGAGTATGATTTTCACTAAAATCCTTAACACTAAAGGATCTTTTCAGAATTTCAGCTTATAAAAAAGGGAAAATGCAGGT
>NW_012149619.1:997951-999768 GCF_000956105.1 Propithecus coquereli
TGCTCAGGCTGGTTTCGAACTCCTGAGCTCAAACAATCCGCCCGCCTTGGCCTCCCAGAGAGCTAGGATTACAGGCGTGAGCCACCGCGCCCGGCCCTACCCTAGCATTTTTAAGGTCTTCCACAAACACCAACCTTTCCAAATACTGTTTTGCCACTAGTTCAGTTTTCCATACACTTCAATCACACTGAACTGTTTTACAGCATAAACTTTCTGCCTTGCTTGTTCTTTTCCCTCGGCCTTAAATACTTTCTATTTCTATGTGATCAAATTTTACAGATCTTTTTCAAGGTGAAGCACAAATGCCACCAATTCCTTCTCAAAGCCCTCCATGAATCAGACTGGTAGAGCCAACTTTCCCTGATTATTTCTATCACCCGAAAGCAGCTCTCTTAAGGGACTTATAGTTCTACAGACTACAAGTTCCTGGAGTATAAAAACAGTATCTTATTCATTTGGCACCCTTATAGCACACAAAATTGGCCTCAAATTTGCTGAATGAATGATGTAAGAGACAGCATTAGATATGCATAAATGAGCTTCACTCCAGAGATTAGAGAATCTTCTGAAACTATATACCCAAAATTATGTGTGTACACTTTTCTCAGAGGAGCTTTAACTGTTACTAGAATCTCAAAGGAGTCTAAGAACTCCCAAAATGTTAAAGAAACCACTCTGATAAGGAAAGGACTCAAGTTTCATCAGCAAACAGACCTGTTTATGCCAGGTAGCTCCATCAGCATTTAGCAGGGTTAGCTCAGTGAAAGTATCCATTTCTGTATTTACTTTAAAGATTTGCTATGAGAAGTGAATGTGACCACATACACAAAATCCTAGGATCATGAAGACTACGTGACAGGGCACTCAATGATAGAAGTTTCCTTCCTGTCCTTCTCCCTTCCTTGAAACAAGTTTCCATGTCCATAAAGTGAGCAGGCTTAGGTCTTTTATAACTTAATTACAAACTGATGCCATCCCTTGAGAACTGTGCTCAGACTATCTTCTTACAAATTCATTTACTACTTATATCAGCAATAAGCTGAACAGTCTCTCAGAAACATACATTTGTTTTAAATTGGTCAATTTTAGATTTCTGTCTTATCATGTCAACTAATTCTAATTATTGTTTTCTCTACCCTAATGAATGCAAAGGTTTTTTTTTTTAAAGTATATAACTTGATACTCTTAGGAGAACTGAAATCTTGATTCTGCTGAATCCAAATATAGTCTTTTTCCAATGAAGACTACCCTGATCTCCCTATACTCCCCTATAATTAATGACTCCTTCCTCAGGGCTACTTTCTATTCCTTGAACATGTATATGTGCACTTACTGTACTGTACTGTAACTTTGTTTACATAGTGTTACTAAATGTAGCAGTTCATGGTAGTGATAACAGATGAATTACCTTTGTAGTACTTCAGCATGTCAATGCAACTGTATACAAGAGCTCAATAAATGAACTTTTATGCTGATCCTTCATTCCATTTTCCAAATAATAACATAAGAAGTTTAAACAAAACAAAGATTGTTACTTAAAATGAAGCTGGAATCTCTATCTCAAACTATATATTTTTCTATTTCAACTTCCTGTTCCTTCAAAGTGTTAACATGGCAACTATGTTGCTATGTTTGTAACTATGAATAGTTAAGTTTTTAAAAGTCTACTTGAAAAAAGATTGATAAAAATGCTCGATTACAAGTGACTTTTTTTTTTTTTTTGAGACAGAGTCTCACTTTGTTGCCCTGGCTAGAGTGAGTGCCGTGGCGTCAGCCTAGCTCACAGCAACCTCAGACTCCTGGGCTCAAGCGATCCT
>NW_012149619.1:1000698-1026693 GCF_000956105.1 Propithecus coquereli
TATATATTTTTAGTTGTCCAGCTAATTTCTTTCTATTTTTAGTAGAGATGGGGTCTCACTCTTGCTCAGGCTGGTCTTGAACTCCTGACCTTGAGCGGTCCTCCCGCCTCGGCCTCCTGGAGTGCTAGGATTACAGGTGTGAGCCACCACGCCCGGTCTCATGCCTTGTAAATTTTAAATGGTGTGCTTTCCTGAGTGCATGATGGAATCCCACTGCATGTCACTTAATAGCTGGTATCTCAGTGCTTGTGTTCAGGTAATCTTTATTTAACTTAGTAATGGCCCAAGTGCAACAGTAGTGATGCTGGCATACTGTGATGCAAGAGTGGTGATGCTGGCATATTGTTATAATTGTTCTATTTTACTATTGTTATTGTTAATCTCTTACAATGCCTAGTCTATAAATTAAACTTTATCACAGGGATGTATATATAGGAGAAAACATACAGTTTAGTAGTATCTGCATTTTAGGCATCCACTGGAGGTCCTGGAAAGTATTTATCACCCAAGGATAAGGGGAGACTACTATACTCAGATTTTATTACTCATTTGTGTGTGTGTGTGTGTGTGTGTGTGGCTCTACGCAATTTTATAACATTTGCACGTTTGTGTAATGACTATTAAGATGCAAAACTGTTCATTACCACAAAGATCTCTGTTACCTTACAATCACACATCCCTCGTGTTCCTAATCCCTGAAAACTGCTAATCTATTATATAGTGCTATAATTTTGTCATTTCAAGAATTTTCTATCAGGGTACCAAGAGCACGCAATGTAGAAAGGTCAGTCTAGTCTCTTAACAAAATGGTGGTGGGAAAACTGGATATCCACAAGCAAAAGAATGAAATTGGACCCTTATCTTTACATCACATACAAAAATTAACTTAAAATGCTGTCCAGGCACGGCAGCTCACACTTGTAATCCCAGCACTCTGGGAGACTGAGGCAGGAGGATCATTAGAGGTCAGGAGTTCAAGACCAGCCTTAGCAACAGCAAGACCCTATTCTCTACCAAAAACACAAAAAATTAGCCAGGCATGGTGGCTCCTGCCTGTAGTCCCAGCTACTCAGGAGGCTGAGGCAGGAGGATCACTTGAGCCTAGGAGTTTGATGTTGCAGTGAGCTATGATGATGCCTCTGCACTCTACCTGGGGCAAGGGAGTAAAACTCTCTCTTTAAAAATAAAATATACACACACACGCACACGCACACACACATACACACACATATACACATACAAACTTAAAATGGATTAAAGACCTAAACACAAAATCTAAAATTATATAAAATATAAGAGCCAGGAGAGCAGTGGCTCACGACCATAATCCCAGCACTTTAGGAGGCTGAGGTGGGAGGATCACTTGAGGCCAGGAGTTCAAGAACAGCCTGAGTAACATAGTGAGACCCCAGACCTACAAAAAAATTAAGGGGGCAGGGGATAAAACATAAGAGAAAAGCTTCATGACATTGGACTTAGCAATAATTTCTTGGATATGACACCAAAAGCACAGGCAACAAAAAGCAAAAATAGACAAACTGAACTAAATCAAACTTAAAAACTTTTGTGCATTACAAGACACAATCGACAAGTGAAAAGGAAAATACAGAATGAGAGCAAATATTTGCAAATCATACATCTAATAAGGGGTTAATATCCAAAATATATAAAGAACTCCTTCAAATAAACAACAAAAAAAATCAAATAACCTGATTTTTTTTAATGGGCAAACACCTGAACAGACATTTCTCCAAAGATGACGTATCAATGGCCAATAGTATCTAAAAAAATGTACAACTTTATAACCATCAGAGAAACGCAAATCAAAACCACAATAAGATATCTCACAGCCATAAGGATGACTACTATCAAAAAAACAGATAGTAACAAGTACTGATGAGGATGTGAAGAAACTGGAACTTTATACTATTGGTAGGATTATAAAATCATGCAACTCCTATAGAAAACAGTATAAAGATTTTGCAAAAAATCAAAATAGCACTATCCAAAGTAAGTTCATCAATTGTAACAAATGTTACATTCTGTTTCAACTGACAAAGAACTAAAAAAGAAAAAAATAAAATAAAATAAAAAACAAATGTTACATTCTGGTGGGTGATGTATGTATGGCAGAAGGTATATGGGAAATCTCTGTACCTTCTACTCAATTCTACTGAGAACCTGAAACTGCTCTAAAAAAAAAGTCTATTAAATGAAAAATAGGACTACCTGTATGATCCCGCAATCCCACTTCTGAGTATATATCCCAAAAAGTCAAATGCAGGGGCTCAGAGATACTTGCACATCCGTGTTCACAGAAGCATTATTCACAAGAGCCAAGAGGTGGAAGCAACCCAAATGTCCATCCACAGATGAATGGATAAATAAAACGTGATATATATATATATATATATACATTCATTCAATGGAACACTATACAGCCTTGAAAAGGAAGGAAATCCTGTCATATGCTACAGCATGGATGAATGACTCCTAAGGACATTATCCTAAGTGAAATAATCCTGTCACCAAAAAAACGCTGCATGATTCTACTTACATAAGGTACCTAAAGTAGTCAAATTCATATAAACAAAGGAGAATGATGATTTCCCCCATTCCCACTGCAGGAGAGAGAAGAGGAGCTGTTATTTAATAAATAGAATTTCATATTTGCAGGATGAAAAAGTCCTAGACATCAGTCTCACAACAATGTGAATATACTTAACACTATTGAACTGTACAATATGGTTAAGATTTAAAAATGGTTAAGATCCTAGCTTTCGTTATGTGGGTTTTTTTTTACTACAAGAAAAAATTTTTATACAAATGAAATTTTACAGTATGTAACCTTTTGAGATTAGCTTTTAGAATTTAGCATAATGCCCTTATTTTTTTGTCTATTAATAGTTTGTGTCTTTTTTATTGCTGCATAGTATATTCCATGGTATGGATGTAACATACCACAGTTTATTCACCCACTGAAGGACATTTCATTTATTTCCAGTTTTAAGAAATTACTAAGAAAGCTACTATGAACGTTCACATACAGGTTTTTGTGAAGACTTAAGTTTTCACTTCTCTGAAATAAATATCCAAATGTGTAACTGATGGGTTGTATATTAAGTACATAATTTAGTTTTATAAGAAACTGCAAACTTTTTTATAGTGGATGAACCATTTTACATTCCTACCAGCAATGCATAAGAGATCACATTTATCGGTATCCTTGCCAGCATTCAGTGTTATCATTTTTTTAAAAATGTAACTATTCTAATAGGTATGTGGTGATATTTTATTGTGGTCTCAATGTGGATTTCCCTAATATCTAATGATGTCAAACATCTTTTCATTTGCTCATTTGCTATATGTATGTCCTCTTCAGTGAAATGTCTGTTCTTGTCTATTTTCTAAATGGACTGGGTTTTTTGTTTGTTTTTTACTGGTTGTAGGGTTCTTTATATACTCTAGTTGCAATCAGTTGCCAGACAGGTAGTTTGCAAATATGTTCTTCCAGTTTGTAGTTTGTCTTCTCATCCTCTTAACAAGATCTTTCACAGAAAAAGTTTTTAATTTTGATGATGTCCAGTTTTCCAGTATTTCCTTTTATGGCTCATGCTTTTGGTGTCATGTTTTAAAAAAAACTCTTTGTCTAGCACTACTTTGTTTTGAAATAGAAACCCTAATAAGTACATCCTTACATGAGAATAAGAAAATAATAATGCAATCAAAGCATAAGCACATTCAAAAGCAAATCAAGGCCAGTGTGGTGGCTCACGCCTGTAATCCTAGCACTTTCGGAGGCCAAAGCAGGAGGACCACTTGAACCCAGGAGTTCAAGACCAGCCTGGGCAACACAGCAAAACCCCATCTCTAACAAAAAATAAAACAGAAATTTAAAAGACAAAAGCAAATCAAAACAGAGTGTCTCCTTACATAAAGGCCATTTTTTAAAAAAATTCCTATTTGATAAACTTATTTAAAAGCAAGCTTACTTTACCAGATTAAAACAAAAACAGGTGCCAGGTAAAATTTTAAATAGGTTCTTTGCTGTTTCCACTTTTAACATATCCTTAACTAATAGAAGAGTTGATATGAAAAGCAGAGAAAGGGCTGTAGTGGTTTTTCTAAGTTATCAGGCATGAATATAAAGTTTAAATAAAAGGTAAAATATTTCCATTTACAAAAATTAACTTGTTACAAATTTTCTAGAACATAATTTCACAAAAAGAGGTAGACACCTCTACCGCAACAGCAATAAATTATATTTTTTTTTTTCAGAAGTTTCTCTGAGGGCCAGAATCAATGGAACAGTACTGCTAAAAATTTCTGACTTACTCACATAAGCCTACACTACCTTGCACTACGGGGAAGGTTTAAAATGCTATATTTTCACATTTAAATATCTTATTTCCTGGAATTGCATTTTATTCTTTATTCTTTCACATTTATCTGTTCATACATACCAATAATTCATCTTCACTACCAAAAATGTTCGTACTTTTCTGTACCTGAAATGCCATTAACCGTATATAACTACACCATGTTTACTTTGCCAAGCTCTTTCCACAAGCACACACTTTCTTCTCTGAAAAGTTATTTCCTATAAACCAATGAAAGATGACACTAAACGGACCCTTAGAAGTCATTTAAATTCTACCAAAAGTTTAAATTCTACCAAAATTTTTCTCAATAATTAAGAAATGTCAAATTCTTCATCCTAAATTGAACTGATTCCATTAAAACAAACGAACACTTGATATTTTACTTGTGAAGCATGGGCATAACCACACTACAGTTTACTATCAATTAGTGTACTCACCCCCCCCTCCACCCCCTGCAAAAAAACAACTTGCAAACTTGCACTGACATACCAAGCCCAAACAATGCAGGGATTGAAACTCATCTTGACAGTACAATCAAATGAAAAGGAAGCCAATTATCAGATACAATAGATATCACTCTATTAATAATTAAGACAGGCTGACACCTATAATACCAGCACTTTCAGAAACTGAAGCAGGAGGATCACTTGAGGCTAGGACTTGAGACCAGCCTAGGTAACATAGTGAGACCGTGTCTTTACAAAAAAATTTTTTTTTAAATTAGCCAGGTGTAATGGTTTGTGCCTACAGTCCTAGTTACTTGGGAAGCTAAGGCAGAAGGACCCCTTGATCCCAGGAATTTGAGGTTACAGTGAGCTATGATAGCACCACTGCACTCCAGGTTAGGGGACAGAGGGAGACCTTTCTCAAAAAAAATAACAATAATAATAATAATAATCGCTAGCACTCTGGGAGGTTGAGGCCAGAGGATTACTCGAGCTCAGGAGTTCAAGACCAATTTGAGGAAGAGTGAGACCCCATCTCTACTAAAAATAGAAAAATTAACCAGGTGTTGTGCATGCCTATAGTCCCAGCTACTAGGGAGTCTGAGGCAGGAGGAGGATGCTTGAGCCCAGGAGTTGGAGGCTGCAGTGAGCTAAGATGACACCACTGCATTCTACCCAGGGCGACAGAGCGAGAGACTCTGTCTCAACAAAAATAATAATCATCATCAAAGCATCTTATTTCACAACTATATGTGGAAGTATCACAAAATATAATGTGTATTAGCTTAAACCATACAATAAAACTATATACTTTGGCACTGCTTTACAGTAAATATAGATTATACTAGTATGCAGATAAATATTACACCTACAAATTGTAGACTTAGTTCAACATTTTAATATATTCAGCAGTTATTTCAAATTTAGAAAGTGAGATTGACTATGACAAAAGACAAAAGACAGGCTGGGCGCAGTGGCTCACGCCTGTAATCCTAACACTGTGGGAGGCCGAGGAAGGTGGATTGTTTGAGCTCAGGAGTTCGAGACCAGCCTGAGCAAGAGCAAGACCCCATCTTTTAATTAAAAAAAAAAAGAAATGAAAAATTTAAAAAATAAAAAAAAGACAAAAGATAAAGTATGTTTCATTCCAAAGTATATTATAGAAAATTAAACCACTGTGTTTATAAAAAAAATTCATATTATCAAAAATATTCACGGAATAACAAATTATTACTTGAATATTACTTCATAATGTTAAGAAAATTCACTTATTCACTAAAAAGTTAAGGTTATTTTAGATTCTATAACACATCAGATAAATAATTCCTTGGTGCTCCCTCAACTACAGAGACTGTAAATCATACATTACCCCTTCCCCAACCAAAATGTTGCATTTATGCTTTTTTTCAGACAGGGTATTCAGAACAATATATAGTAGCTACATTATTTCTGTAACAATTTATGGATATAAAAATTCCCAAACTCTATTAAACAATTAGTTTGATGCAATGTAAATTTAAGACTTTTCTTCCATTTCTAAATGAGTTAACAACTGTGAACTGTTTTTTTTTTTTTTTTTTTTTTTAGACAGAGTCTCACTCTTTTGCCCGGGCTAGAGTGAGTGCCGTGGCGTCAGCCTAGCTCACAGCAACCTCAAACTCCTGGGCTCAAGCGATCCTCCTGCCTCAGCCTCCCAAGTAGCTGGGACTACAGGCATGCGCCACCATGCCCGGCTAATTTCTCTACATATTTTTAGTTGTCCAATTAATTTCTTTGTATTTTTAGTAGAGACGGGGTCTCGCTCTTGCTCAGGCTGGTTTCGAACTCCTGAGCTCAAACAATCTGCCCGCCTCGGCCTCCCAGAAAGCTAGGATTACAGGCATGAGCCACCGCGCCCGGCAAACAACTGTTAACTGTTAATAACCAAATACTACTCTTTCTGCTTATTTAAGACTGTTAACATTATTGTAGGTCAGAGTGCCAATATATTCTAGAAAGGCCAGTAAGACATATTAAATCTTTTTAATGCCTCCTTTGAAGAATATTCTTTAAATAGCCTATGAACACCAGGGCTGATAATGAAAAACAGTGTATCAAAAAGGCAGGAACTAGGATACCTGCAGGTGGTCCTGAGGAGGAATAGCTTAGGGCACCGTATAGTGTGGCACAGAATGGCCAGCCTCACAATCACCCAAAGTGCTGCTTTAAAAATTGGATTCTTGGGCCCCATCAAGACTCTTTGGAGATGAGGCCAGAAATCTGTGTTTTTACAGACTCCCCAAGTGCTTCTATTGCACACTGAGTCTGAGAAACACACTCATCACAACAACCTGCTTACATGGATAGCCAGGAAGTCACAGATTCTGGAATTTTCCAGATTACTTTAAAATACACAATCGAGATTTCTACAATAAAAGAAACCCAATTATTTTATTGTTCCTGAATAAAGGGATTCTTCTCCTTAGTTCTGGAATGCCTATGAAAACATGGAATGTCTATGCATGCCTATGAAAATGTAACTAATGAAAATCTAAAAACCTCAAGTGATCTTAAAGAAAAGAAAACCTACTACTTATTCCTTATAAATACTTGTCATACAGTAAAATTTAGTAGGGTTAGGATAGGGAATGAGTCCAATTAGTCCAAAATTTTTTCTCAGAGTTAACTGTCAACACTAAAAAAGGCTTAGTCCTACCTTTAGTCTATGACATTAATTTCAAAGACATTTACCTTGATTCTGCAGGATGCTGGCCTTAAGTTGACAATGGCTAAAATACACTTTTTATGGTTACCTAAGAATCTCACTTAATGTGTGTTAAAGATCTTAATGTGTGTTATTTTGTACACTTGTATTAAGATAGCATAAACAAAATTAATTTTGAATATTTAAATATTTAAAATCCTATTTCGTGACTGTATTAATTACTGCTCCCTGAGAGGCAATATACCCAATCAAAAACAAAAAGTTGCTAAAATAAAAAGGTCCTTTCACCATAGTCCCAGCTACTCGGGAGGCTGAAGCAAGAGGATCACGTGAGCTCAGCAGTTTGAGGTTGCAGTGAGCTACAATGATGCCACTACACTCTACCCATGGCAACAGAGTGAGATCCTGTCTCAAAAAAGAAAAAAAAAAAAAAAAAGGGAGGTCCTGGTTCTAAGAGCACCACTAGAAGCACCTATGTGATCATGGGTAAGTTACTTAGCCTCTCTCTAAGGCTCTTTTTCCTTAGTGAGAGGATTAAATGAGATAATATATGTAAAGTACTCAGCACAGTGTCCAAGTTAGTCCTCAGTAGACATCAGCCCACATAAACACCTGAAAAGATGTGCATTTGACAATGAGGGATGTTTTCATGAAAAAAACATGGGGCCAGGGGTGGAAAGACTATACTTTTTTTCACTCTTCACTTTTTTAGCCAATGCATATAATATCTTTTCAAAAAATAAAATTTTTAAAAACTGGCCGGGTACCATAGCTCATGCCTGTTATCCCAGCACTTTGGAAAGCCAAGGCAGGAGGATCATTCAAGGTCGGGAATTTGAGACCAACCTGGACAACATAGTGAGACTCCATTTCTACAAAAAACAATTTTAAATTAGCAAGTGTGATGGTGTGCCTGTAGTCCTAGCTACTAGAGAGGGTGAGGCAAGAACACTGTTTGAGCCCAGGAGGTTGAGGCTGCAGTGAGCTATGATCATGCCTACACTCCAGTCTGGGAAACAGAGCAAGACCCTGTCTCCCAAAAAACAAATTTTTTTAAACGAAAAAAAACAAATTATCTCTTGTGCCGGAGGACTTCTTGGTGTTTAACATAACATACTACGAAAGCTGATTTGCTGCTACTGAATTTGCAAGGAGTAAGTCATGGTCTAATAATATCCACAAAGAAATATACAACCTATCTGATTTCATGAATGTTAGGTGTTCTCACTTGCTTCACAATAGCCATAATGGTCTACACTAAAACACCTTAATCCAGTGGTTTTCAAGGTGGGATGATTCTGTCCCTCAGGGGACATCTACCAATGGAGACATTTTTTATTGTCACAACTGAGGGGGCATACTACTGGCATCCAGTGGGTAAAGGCAGGGAATACTGCTAAACATTCCTAATGCACAGTATAGGCCCCACAATGATAATAGGCTCAAAATATCTGTAGTGCCAAGGTTGAGAAACTCTGCAACCCTCAGGAACCACTTTATTCAACTCTGAAAGTAGCCAGGTTCTTCTTTACAGTTACCAGCAAAAACACTCCCAATAAATTCTCCCAAGTAATGAATTAAAATCATTAAGGACTGGCAGACTAGGGGCTGAATAAATATAGCCATTGTTGGCCACCGTTGTAAGTTTCTGGAATTCTAGCAGCTAGAATTACAGGTTTGTGTATCTACTCAGTTCAATACATTTCAAGATTTTTAAAGCATTTTTATCAAACTTTCCAAAAGTTCACTCTAAATATTTCAATAAATTACATACATTTTACCATTCTTTCCTGTTTTCAAATGATATTTTAAAAACTGCAAAGCTCAAACAATATACTAAAATAAAACAAGTCCTTTATATTAGTGTGTAGTTATCAAATCTTTCTAAGACATTTGATGTTTTTACATTTCAATTGCCTTGGACTACTACTCTGTACATATTGAGCACATTAATTAAAATCCTTCAAAAATTTAAGAAAATATTAAGAACAGTTCCATTGTTTCTGATCAAGAAGTCAAGAAATCAGCAGCAAAGTAATTTTATAATGAGGCCTCAAAAATAGCAAACTAAATCCTCCTCTCTTCGACTTTAAAGCATATTTTAGTGTGCCCTATCAGATAATCAACCACTAACAAACACCTCTGGGAAGTGTTTTATCAATATTTGGGATTAATCTTGTCAAAAAGAGTGCAAAACTGAACCAAGTGACCATCAAAATCTAGAGTTGGTTCACAAATGGGAAGGAAATACTTTTGACTTATTGCTACTGCTAACAAGTTATTAGTCAAATTTTACTTAGTAACTGCATAACTTGTTTTACCCCTTTTAAAATGTTTATTTTTTTCAGTTATGTAAGAATTGAGTACTGTTTTAATCCTGATTTAGTACTTTAATAGTCTAATAGTTCACCACATAATAAAAAGTTATTCTGAGTAAAGAAATCTTAGGGAAACAAAAGAAAATCTTAATTCCTTCCTCCAAAACAAAAAAAGTACATAGAAAGCGTGTGTTTGTAAATATAAGATGCAATAAAGGTATTTTTTCATTGTTTTTCCAATATAGTACTCGTGATAGATGTACTGTAGTATCATTAGAATTTCTCCATTCACTTCTGAATTTCTCCATTCACTCCTGAGCATCTAGAACTTTAGCACTTGTCCAAACCTGCTTGCTCATAGTCTAATAATAAACCTAATTATACAATCTGTAACAGCCCCTGACAACCTTTTCCTTAAGAAGCCATAAAGGTGATTTAACTAACACCTCAAACTCCTAGTAAATCTATTTCAAAGACACATTTCATCATTCAAGCCTTTGGCTTCTGCAGAGGGCTAGGGGCTGCTAGCTTTAAAGCGGCGAGTGTGAAGTCGCCTGAACTGAGAATGACACACGCTGGGCGTTGGACAGCAGGGGTAACTGCTGGTTCATTTCTCTTTAAATCTGGCAGCACGTGGGGCGGCATTGTGAAGCCACCAACCCGCCTCCCCCCTTCCACTCCGCACACGTACGTCTCCAGAGCGCATGCTCCGCTCACACAGTCCTAGCAGAGTAGGAGCCAACCCCCTAAAAAGTCAACCTGGAAGCCACAAACGGCCGGAGGCCGGGACAATGGGGGAGGGGGAACGCAGGCTCCTCCGGGGAGGCAGCCCCGACCGCCACCCCTAGCCAGAGCGGGCGGGCGCACCCCCGGGGGTCTGCAGGCCTGCGCAGGAGCCGAAATCGCGGCGAGCACAAAGCCCCGAGCCGGCCAGCGAGCGGCTCTCCCCTCGCCCGCTCCTACCCTCCCCCAGCCAGGCGGCGCAGCCGGAGCCCGTGCCAGGCGGAGGCAGGCGAGGCGGCGTCCCGCACCCCGCCAGGTTCTCAGACACCCGCGCGCCCGCGCCGAGGCCGCGGAGGCCGGCGCTTTTGTTGTCGGCCACAACTCCACGGACCCAGCGCTGCCCGGGGAGAAGTTTTGCGCGCCTCACCTACCCGGCCAGGAGTCAGTCCGTTTCGCCCACTCTCGCTGCCCGCCCCCGGCTCTGACACCCAGGCCAGGACTCGCAGCCGCGCCGGGCTCAGACGCTCCCGCCTGCCCCCGGGGTCCGCCGGCCCCTGCCGCACCTGAGCCCGGGACCCGCCCCTCCAAGGAGAGCGGCCCGGCCCGGAGACTGACTGCCCCTCCCCCGCAACGTCCCACCGCACAGTGGGGGAGGGGGCAACCTCCTCTCTGACCCCCTGGACGCCAGGCCCAGTCCGGGAGCCAAAGCTGGGACGCGCGTCCCCGCCCCCAATGCCCTCCGGAGAGCCAGCCAAGTGCTGGGCCGCGCCAGGACCGGAGCCTCGGGGTCCCCACCCTCACAGGCCCGGTCCCTCCCAGCCGTCCGGCGGCCGGCCCAGGAGGAGGGGAGGAGGTACCGGGCAGCGGCTGTCCGCGATCGCGGCCGGGCCCGGCGTCCTGCCGCCCGCCCGCTCACCTGCCAGCTGTCTTCGCAGTAGCAGTGCCGACTGCAGCTCCGTCATCCTCCTTGCAAGGGCCCGGGCAGGCGCCGGGGCTTTCGAAGGGCCGGGGACAGGCTCTGGGGGCGGCTGGAGCAGGGTGTGCTGGGGAACCCGGGCCCCGCGACGGAGCGCCGAAGCCGAGGGAGGCCGGGCTGGGACGGCGGTAGCGGCGCCTCGCTGCCGGTGCGGGTCCGCTGGGTTCAGCTCTTCTCACAGCGACTCACGCCCGGAAGGGGAGGGTACCCCGGCCGCCGCGGCGCGCACTGGGACTTCGCTCGCCCGCTTCCCTCCTTCAACCCACCCGTCGGCCCCTCTGGTGCCTTCCCCGCCACTGCCTCACTGCGCTCAGGGCCGCTCCGCGCAGGCGCGCTGGGCCTGCCTACTTCGGAAGCGGCCCGCCCGCTAGCCAGACCCCTCTGCCTCCCTGCACCGCCCCCGGCGGCGGAGTCCCGCCCCTTGCGCGCAGTTGCCCCCAGCCGCCGCCATCTTTGGAAGGTCGACATGCGGCGGACTGCGGAAGCCTCTGCTGGTAGACACCCCGCGAACGCCATGACAAAGAGGTCACGGAGGGTCAAAACTGTCCAACGAGTTGAAGCAGGTGGTCTGGGAGCGAAGGGGCCAAAAGAAATGGTAGATGTCTAGTTGTTGGCAAGCAACCAACAGCCCTCTGACACTGCACACATGGTGTGCGAATTAGTCATTGTTAGAAAGCCGAACTTAGTACTGGTGTGCCCCATTTTAAGCAACCTCCAAAATAGGGACTTAATATGTGCTGATAATTCACTTAAAGAGTGCACAAAAAAAATCTTGAAATAAACAAAATGTCCTGCATCTTGTAGTACGAAACGATTCAACAAATCAATAATACTCCCATGAGTAAGGAGAATTGACATTAGCAAAATCTGAACTATGCAATTCAAACTACCATCCGAAGACCAAGGGCAGTGGCACACGCCTGTAGTCCCAACTACTTTGGAAGCTGAAGTGGGAAGATCCCTTCAGCCTAGGTGTTTGATTCCGGCCTGGGCAACATAGGGACACCCCCAGTTCTTCAAAATAAAAGAAAAAAGAAAAAAACTATTATCCAGAAAGGCATCTTCTATATAAAGTCAAAGTGTGAGATCTAGGATTTGGAAAAATCAACCTTACTCAACTCTCCATCCTTTCTTCCCCATTCCCACAACCTCGTGCCTTGGACATAACACAGTTTCAATAAAGAGATGGAGCAAAAAGGTAAAACCTACTGACACTCAAATTTATCGGTTCCTTTAACAAATATTATTAAACCCGTATTAACTATGTACCTGGGCTGTAGAAGACAACACAGAAGCTCTGTGTAGGAAAACAGCTCTGTTCCTACCCTCAAAGAACTTATGCGGGCCGGGCGCGGTGGCTCACGCCTGTAATCCTAGCTCTCTGGGAGGCCGAGGCGGGAGGATTGTTTGAGCTCAGGAGTTCGAAACCAGCCTGAGCAAGAGCGAGACCCTGTCTCTACTAAAAATAGAAAGAAATTAATTGGACAACTAAAAATATATAGAGAAATTAACCGGGCATGGTGGCGCATGCCTGTAGTCCCAGCTACTCGGGAGGCTGAGGCAGAAGGATCGCTTGAACCCAGGAGTTTGAGGTTGCTGTGAGCTAGGCTGACGCCTCGGCACTCACTCTAGCCCGGGCAAAAGAGTGAGACTCTGTCTCAAAAAAAAAAAAAAAAAGAGCTTATGTGAGCTCCAGGTAAGGTAAACAACTAGAGGAAAAGCAGGATCCGGCACAATTTTTTAATTGTAAAACTTACTAGGAAAAACTGTCTTCACTCTCAAGACTGGAAAGGCCAGGCACCAAAGCTCATGCCTGTAATCACAGCACTTTGGGAGGCTGAGGCAGGAGGATTACTTGAGGCCAGGAGTTCAAGACCAGCCTGGTCAACTTAGCGAGATGCTGACTCTAAAAAAAATTAGCCGAGCTTGTTGAGGACAGGAGAATCACTTGAGCCCAGGAGCTTGAGGTTGCAGTGAGCTATGAAAATGCCACTGCACTGTAGCCCAGGTAACAGAGCAAGACCCTGTCTCAATAAAAAATAAAAACAAAATTTTTTAAAAAACCACCACTATGCTATGAGACAGGGTCTCAACGAAAAACAAAAACAAAAGAACAAATAAACACTGAGTGAATCCCAACCACTTTGGAATAACACCACTTAGGGTTTGTGAGGCCTAAAGTTTACCAAATTTGAGGGCCTTTGAGAAAAACAATATAGATACTCAGTAGTGGCAAAAAGAAAAGAAAAAAAGAAAAAAAAGAATAAAAAATAAGGGTCAAAAATGGTTATTTATAATATTTAGAATGAGAAAATAAATCACAACAAATAACTGTACGCTTGGAGAATAGATCTTGTTCTCTAAGACCTTTTTAGTTATCAGAAATGCTGCCTGAGTGCAACCTGGCTTCCTCTCTCATGTGGAACGAATTTCAGCACTCAAGGGGTAAGAGGGATGCCTGAAGCTTCCTTAGTTTTACCACAAATCCATTTTTGACCATGAACATCAATTTGTTTCTCCCATCTATTCATCCTCCCTAGCAACTGTTTATCGCCCCTAAACAGAATTACCTATACTACTCATTTTCCCCCTTGCGCTCTAAAAGACGTGTATAAAAATATCTGAAGGCTGGGCACGGTGGCTCATGCCTGCAATCCTGGCAGTCTGGGAGGCCGAGGTGGGAGCATTGCTTGAGGTCAGGAGTTTGAGGTTGCTGTGAGCTAGGCTGATGTCACAGCACTGTAGACCAAGCAACAGAGTAAGACTGTGCCTCAAAAAAAAAAAAAAAAAAAATCCGAACTTCATTGGGATATTGGGTAATCACTCTGTGATTCTCCCCATATGCGCATGGTAAATAAACCTTTCTCTTATTAATCTGCCTTAATTGTGAGTTGATCTTTCAGCAAACTTTCAGGGAAGGGCAAGTTTCCCCTCAGTTGTACAACAACACTCCTTTCTAGACCCAACATCTTTCTTTTTAAATACATTTTTTATTTTATGAAAGGAGTAGGGCCGGGCGCGGTGGCTCACGCCTGTAATCCTAGCTCTCTAGGAGGCCGAGGCGGGTGGATTGTTTGAGCTCAGGAGTTCGAGACCAGCCTGAGCAAGAGCGAGACCCCGTCTCTACTAAACATAGAAAAATTAGCCGGGCATGGTGGCCCATGCCTGTAGTCCCAGCTACTTGGGAGGCTGAGGCAGGAGGATCGCTTGAGCCCAGGAGTTTGAGGTTGCTGTGAGCTAGGCTGACGCCACGGCACTCACTCTAGCCTGGGCAACAGAGTGAGACTCTGTCTCAAAAAACAAAAAAAATGAAAGGAGTACATACACATAGCTCATAATCAAACAGTGTACTAAGGTTTAAAGTGAAAAACAAATGTGCTTTGTGCTACCTCTTCCCATTCATAAGTTCTGACAGAGGCAATCCCTTTTCAGCTCCTTCAGCTATTTCTTCTGGTAGTTAACCTCTATTTCTCTGAGCAAGATGTTTATAATGCATTTTCTGGATTCATCCCTTTTAGACCTTAAATGTTTATTCTTATTGTAATTGATCAGGATTCAACTATCTTATGCTACCTTCCATCCTTTATTCTCCTAATATGATTAAATAACCATATTTAGTTATATCAATAAATAGTTTTTCTACTATTGTGACTTTATAAATGTTGAATAGAGGCCAGGCACGGTGGCTCATGCCTGTAATCCTAGCACTCTGGGAGGCTGAGGCAGGAGGATCACTTGAGGTCAGGAGTTTGAGACCAGCCTGAGCAAGAGTGAGACTCCATCACTACTAAAAATAGAAAAATCAGTCAGGCGTGGTGTCTGAGTCTGGAGGATCACTTGAGCCCAGGAGTTTGGGGTTGCTGTGAGCTAGACTGATGCCACTACATTCTAGTCTGTGTGACAGAGTGAGACTCTGTCTCCAAAACAAAAATGTTGAATAGAGAGCCAAATACTGTAATGGATTATAATTATATTTATTCTTTACATGTACTTTTTTTGGTTTTGTCTTGGAGTTTCTAATTATGTATATATATTTTTGCAGTATCTTGAGTATAATCAATCTCCTTTCCCTTCCTATCTCAAGTGCTATTGTGCCAGTTACTCTATTAAGCCCTCTTTTTTCTTGGAAAACTCCCTCCTGGAACCATCTGTATTACTCCTCTGATCTGGGCTGATTGTTCTGGGCCATGCCTACTGCATCAAAGTCTTCCTAGGACTTCCATGGCTGCTCTCCCAGCTTAGGTCCGCTACATCTTGGATCTCCAGTGTAACTCCTTTTATTTACTCCCTTCTTTTGCTGGAGCATATTATCAGATATCTTCTGATGAGAGTGTGTGAGGCAAACTTTCTACATCCACATATGTCTGAAAATGTCTTTATTTTAAACATCCATAATTTAACACTAGCTTAGCTGGGTATAGAATTTCATGTTTAAAAAATCAAATAATTTCCCTTGATAAATTTGAAAGCATTGGTCTATTGTCTTCTAGCATCCAGTGTTGTTGATTCTTATTCCATTGTAAGTGACCTATTTTTTTCTTCTCTGGATATTCTTAAGGTTTTCTTGTTATCCCTAGTATTTTAAATCATCATGATAATATGCCTTGGTATGTTTGTAGGCTCTTTTTCTATTGATTGAGCTGAATATGAATTTTGTGATGATAGGATGATTGTTTCCATTTAAATATAGAGATAAGCTCAGAAAAATCAGATGGTGAATATTTTCATAGTATATAAAAATGATTTTAGAAAGCAAATGATCCAGCAACCTCACTAAACTCTAATTTATTTTAATAATTTATCTGTAGATTATTTTATTTTATACATAAATGGTATAGCTCCAAGTAATGAGCCTATGTATTTTTCTTTTGAAACATTCTTTTCTCTTTGTGCATCACTGTGTTGACTAGGATCTCCTACAGAATTGCACAGAAGAGGTGGTTGTGAGTACCCTGGTCACGTTGCTCAGGCTGGCCTCAAACTCCTGGGCTCAAGCGATCCTTCCACCTCGGCCTCCCAAGTAGCTTCTGCCACCATGTCTAACAACTTGCTCCATTCTTAAAGGAACTGCTTTCAATGTTTCACTCTGTTTATTTGTTTAGAGACAGGGTCTCACTCTATTACCCAGGCTGGAGTGCAGTGGCCCAATGATAGCTCATTGTAACCCTGAACTCTTGGGCTCAAGCAATCCTCTCATCCCAGCCTCCCAAGGAACTGGGACTACAGGCATCCACTACCACACTTGGCTCAGTGTTTCACTAGATTTTTTTTTGTAGATGCCTTTTAACAAGTTAAGGAAATTCTCTTCTATTCCTAGTTTATTAAGACTTATATTTTATAATTTCCAAATCTTTATCGCCAGTCCAGATCTTTCACCAAAGGGGTTCAGATTTGCACATCTGACAACCTAACTCTGTATTCCTTTATTTAATAAACATTTATTGACCACCTACTATGAGCTAGAGACAATTCTAGGACCTAAGGTACAGGCATAAATTAGACAGACCAGGTCCCCAACCCTCTTCATACTGACATCCAGTGGGAGGGGGTAGTCAGTAAAAAAGTAAACACGTATTAAACAAGTCAGCATTGGATTATGATAAGTGATGTGATGGAAATGAATAGGGTGAGTGAGGAACTGAGGAAATGGTTCTATTCTACATAAGGCCTCTAAAGAGATTTTACTCAGGCTGAGATTACAAGCCGGAGATGCCATCTGAAGATTCTAGGGAAGAGCATTCCAAGCAGGGAAACCGATACTGCTAAGACCCAGAGGTAGGAAAGAGCTCAGCTTGTCCAAAGACTAGAAAGGTCAGCTTGGGGGGGGTGGCTCCACTGAGTGGAGGGCGGAGAGGCAGACAGTGTCTTCTCACAAGAGGCCCTGTTGACTACAGCGAAGGGTTTGGAATTTGGTTTAGTTGCAGTGGAACCTTGGGAGGGGAGTGATCTGATGTACATTTTTTTTTATTCAGTCTCCATAGAGACTGTCAAAAATTGCCAATGCTGACTATATTTCAAGTCGTCTTGGTGGGATATTGGGAAAAGTTTTCAATTAGCAACAATTGCATCTCGAATAAACCTCATTGGCTATGATACTGCCTCTGCGCAAAGCTGATGTACATTTTGTAAATCTCACTTTGGTGTTTATGGAAAGGAGAAGAGATTCCTGGAAGACCAGTCAGAAGACTATTGCAGGCTGGATGCAGTGGCTGACGCCTGTAATCCTAGCACTTTGAGAGGCTGACGCGGGAGGACTGCTTGAGGTCAGGAGTTCGAGACCAGTCTGAGCAAGAGCGAGGCCTTGTCTCTACTAAAAAAAAAAATAGAAACAATTAGCCGGGCATGGTGGCACGTGCCTGTAGTCCCAACTACTTGGGAGGCTGAGGCAGGAGGATCACTTGAGCCCAGGAGTTTGAGGTTGCTGTGAGCTAGGCTGACACCAAGGCACTCTAGCCTGGGTAACAGAGTGAGACTCTGTCTCAAAAATAAATAAATAAGTAAAATGAGCCCTGAAGCGCCCAGACATTTGGAGGTCAGACTGAAGGCCAGATAGAGGAGAAGAAGGAGCCAGCAATGGAGGCTGAGAAAGGACAAAGAGGAGAAAAACCAGTGTTTGGTGTCACAGAAGCCAAGGTAGGCAAATGTTCCCAGGAGGAAGGAATGGTTAATAGCCACATGCTGCTGAGACGTAGAGAAAGACAAGGGCTGGGAAATGTGTACTGAATTTTGGAACTGGGAAGCTCTGATTGCTAGAGGATTTTGATGGAGCAGTGCTGACAGCGGGCAGCGCAGAGTGGGCTGAAGGCTGAGTGTGGGGCGGGGATGTGGGGAAGTGGAGGTCTCAGTGTTGAGCGCTTATTTGAGGTTTGTGGTCGTGAACTGAAAGTGCAACCTGTAGGTCCATTTGAGTTGGATGTTTTTTTCCAGTAATGTTCGGCTGCCCAGGTGCAGTCATGACTGATAGCGGGGTTATTTCAGGCTTGGGGGTTAGCCAGGCAAATGAAATGGAGAAAGATGGAGACAGACAGGCAAGTTTGTTGCGGGTATAGTATAGAGAGCGGTTGTAGTAAGGGGCTGTTCTCTAAGCTAGGGAGAGAAGAAAGCAAGAAACAGGAGGGAGCTGACTGATAGTGAAAAAGTGGTACAAATAATGGGATCTTGATGAGGTTGAAAAAGTGTGTGCTGTAGACAGCAAAGCTAGTGAGCTGGAAGGGTAAGAGATGGTGGCCAGGGAGGGTGGCTTGAAACCGAGAATTGAGGTGTGGTGTGGTTTTGGGTGGTGACACTGTCTCATGGGAATGTGAGAGAGGCTGGCTGGTGGGAAGGGGGGGACAGGAAGTCAAGCAGGTGGCAGGCAGGGGTCCTGGATGGATCATCCGCGTGGGGAATCGAGTCCCCAAGGGTGAAGAGAAAGGCTGTGAACCAGGAACCAAAGTGACTGAGGAATGGGGCTGCCAATAATAGCAGTAAAGGGGAGTAACAAGTGGTACAGCTGGGAGGCTTTAGCTCCAGAGAGCTAGGGTTGGGGAAGGAAAGGAGAAGAGGCTGGGAATCTGCCATGGAGACCAAGGAGAATATGCTAAGCCTGCTGGCCCTGGGATGCATGAGAGAGGAGAGAAAAGACAGCTTTCTCTGGAGAGGGCTGAGGAAGCTGAGTCCTCAGAAGAGAGCCAGGTTAAGGCCAGAGGGGGAGAAGAGTCCCATGAGCACCTCCAGCTGCCCTGATCTAGCTAGGGCTGTTCTCTCCCCAGGCCTATTCTGTTCTGTCATAACCAGTGGTACCCAGTCACTGGGTCAGAAACAGGAGAGTCACCTTGGTGCCTCCCACTACATCTGATGGGTCGCCAAGGCCTAAATGTTCCCATAGAAATGCCTTTTTTTTTTTTTTTTGAGACAGAGTCTCGCTCTGTTGCCCAGGCTAGAGTGCTAGAGTGCAGTGGCGTCATCATAGCTTACAGCATCAAAGCAATCTCAAACTCCCTGGCTCAAGCAATCCTCCTTCCTCAGCCTCCCGAGTAGCTGGGGCTACAGGCACATGCCAGGATACCTTGCTAATTTTTTCTATTTTTGGTAGAGATGCGGTCTTGCTCTTGCTGAGGCTGGTCTCGAACTCCTGACCTCAAGCGATCCTCCCACCTCGGCTTCACAGAGTGCTAGGATTACAGGCATAAGCCACTGTACCTGGCCTCATAGACACTCCTTAATCCAGACCAGGATGACTACCACAACCTACTTAAGGGTCTCCAGGCCACTGGTCTTGACCCTCCCTCCTTCATCTATTCTCTGCAGCCACAGCCGAACACGCAAAATGCAAATCTCTTGTTGTCCTACTTAAAACCCTTCAGGGAGGACAGGCACAGTGGCTCACACCTGCAATTCCAGCATTTTGGGATGTTAAGTAGTCCCAGCTACTCAGGAGGCTGAGGCAGGAGAATCGCTTCAGCCCAAGAGTTCCAGGTTACAGCAAGCTATTATTGTGCCACTGCTCTCTAGCCTAGGTAATAAGGTGAGACCCTATCTTAAGAAAAAACAGAGGAATACCAAAGCCGAAAAATGGTGCTTTAAAAAGTGTGATAAAATTGACAAACTTCTGGCAAACTCGATCAAGAAAAAAAGGGCAAATAAAATTAAGAATGAAAAGAAGCAAACCTAGGGATCAGAAAGCTAATAAGAAGCTTCTGAACAACTGTGTGCCAAATATTTGAAAACTTAGATGAAATAGATAACTTCTTAGAAAAATATAATGTACCAAAAGTGACTCAAGAAGTAATAGAGGCCAGGTGTGATGGCTCATACCTATAATCCCAGCACTTCAGGAGGCTGAGGCAGGAGGAGGATGCTTGAGGCCAGGAGTTCAAGACCAGCCTGAGGGCCGGGCATGGTGGCTAAAGCCTGTAATCCTAGCACTCTGGGAGGCCGAGGCAGGAGGATCGCTTGAGCTCAGGAGTTTGAGACCAGCCTGGGCAATATAGCAAGACCCTCCCTCTCTATTAAAAAAAATAGATTAAGGTTGGGGGAAGGAGAAGCATGTAGGTATAGAAAGAAACCCACACTTTTTATAATGTGTTAACAAAGTAAGAATAGAGAGAAACTTCTCTAACTTGTTCAATGGAAGGTACCAAAAAAAAAAATCTTCAGCATAAGGTTAAATGGTAAAACCTGAGAGAGTTTCCTTTAAGAACAGGAGAAAGACAAGGTGCCCACTATTATCATTTCACTATCACCATTTCTATTCAGCTCTCTGCTGGAGGTCCTGGCAGCACAGTAAACAAGAAAGAAAACAACGTTTCAAACAAAGGAAACACGGATGCTATTTAAACAGCTGGAGTGGAGGACAGGATGGCTCAGGCAGGGTGTGAGGCATAGAAGGGCCTTGGTTAGACCCTGAGGAGGGCAGACCTCGACAGGTGGGGTAGAGGGAGAAGAACCTGCAAGAAGACGCAAGAGAAGTTGACGAAGGTGAAAACCAGAATGAGTGGCGGCAGAGGTTAAGGGAAGAAGGGTTTTCAAGGAGGACGAAGTAGTCAACGTAGAGGTCGAATAAGAAACAGATGGGAAGGACTAAAATTGTCCCTTGGTGGCAGGGTCATCCGGGACCTTGGCGACAGCAGGGTCAGAGGGTGGGGCAGGCCAAGGCCGGAGAGGCAAACAGGCGATGGGAAGGAAAGGAAGTGAGTCGGCAAACACGTATGAGGCCCTACTGTGTGCAGGTCCTGTTCTAGGCACTGGGGCAGTTGGTGACCAAAATGCATTATAAAATCTTCAAGGAGTTTACATTCCGGGGAGGAGCGACTGTCATTGGACCAGTCAACAAATCAAGGAGGTCACTGCAGATCCTGAGAAGCGCTGTGAAAATGCAACGGGGTACCAGGAAAGGCCGACTGGAAAGACAACCTTCGCTAAGGTCGGGGAAGGCTTCTCCGAGGTGGTGACACTTGAACCGAAACTTCAACGGTGAGGAGGAGGTGGCCCTCCAAGGACTTGGGGAACAGTGACTCAGGCACAGGGGCCGGGAAGTGAGAGGCCCCTGAGACTGGTGTAAGAACATAAGGAAGCCCGTGTGGCCGGGGCACACAGAGTGAGGGGCCAGAGGGGCGGGCTGTGACATCAGGGAGGTGGACAGGAGAAACCAGGGTAGGCTGTGTCGGCCAAGGTGAGGAGTACATTTTATTCTAGCTGCAGTGCGAAGTCAGCGTAGCGTTTGCAGGAGTCTGGAGCTCTGACTATGAAAGAGAGAGATGAGGTAGGTCAGTAGCCTGAGGAGGGATATGCGTGCGTGGCTCTGAAGGCAGGTCTGGTCTGAAGTTTTATTTGTGTTTCCACCTCACAGCTCCCTCCTCCCAGCTGCTCTCGCAGGTTTGAGCAGCAAACCTGTTCCTTTTTGGGTCATGGTAGAGTCACATGCACGCCTAGAAGCCTGCAGTTCCCTCCAGATGCTAGTTAGCTTCTTTGTCCCTTGGGATCTTAGTGCTGGCATCTGTAGAATGGGATTGAACCTGTGTCCCCTTAGAGGGTGCCTTTAGTGTGAGGCCTTTCAGTCACTCACAGGAGACGTTCGCTAGGACGCTGAGCTTCCTGCAGGCTCCAGAAAAGTCCACCCATGGTCACTGCTTTCTGGGCTTCTCACGGTAACCCTGATGCTCCCATCACAGAGACTGAAGCACAGAGAGCTAGCGCAGCAGGGGCCTGCCCAGGGTCCCCAGGAGGCAGAGATAAGGACAGAGATGAGCTCAGGCCTCAGCTCTCATTTCCTGCTGTTCTCACAAAACACACTGCGGCCAGAACAGTGAACTTGAGTCACAGAGCCTGCTAAGATCTATTTCCCTGAGAACCTGACTTTTTTCTTACCTGTCACAGGTGCTTAGGACTCTAGGAAGTGTTTACCTGTCCCACGGGTCACTCTGGGATGGGTCCCCTCACCTGTCTCAGGTTTTGCCAGCAACAAGGAAGTTGTTGTTGATCTTAGCAAGTACATTGATAATGGAGTTGTGGGGGTAGAAGCCGTACTAGTGTGTGGCGTGAATGACCATAGGCAACTTTTTTGAGAAATGCGATTACCAAGGAATCAAAAGATAGAAGGTAGTGGCTGGAAAGTGGGCGCAAAGGAGAAGCTTTTGTTGTTGTTGGGTTCTGGTTGTGTTTATCTTTCAGGATGAGGGAGCTGAGACCCAGCTGGAATGCTAATGGTAAGGAGTCAATGGAAAGAAAGAGGATAGAGACTCAGGAGAACAAGGTCCCCAGGAAGGGAGGAGGTGTGCTTCACAGCACGGATGCAGAAATAGGTTTAAACAGGAAGGGGAGTACTTGGTCCTTCATAACTAAAGGGAAGAAGGAAGGAACTAACGTGGATACAGGTGAGTTTATAGGTGCAGGATCAGGAGGCTGGGAGAATTCTGCTGCCTGCCGTGTGCTCTGTGAAATGGGAAACAGACCATTTGCTGAGGATAAAGGGGGGAGGGGTGATGGTTTAAGAAATAGCCACTGTGGGGAGCAGTAGAGAGAGTTTACTAGGGGAACAAGGAAGATGGCCAAGCAATCTTGAGAGCCCAGTTGATATTGTAATAAATTTATAGCGGTACCAATCTGCCCAGATGAGGGATTTTCTTCAGCTGTGCTCACTTGCCCAGATGTAGACACAGAGAAAATGGGCAGTCGAAATTATCTAGGGCTGGTGTCAAAGAAAGACAACTGGGTGAGAGAGCTGAGGATACTGGTGAAAGGGTTGAAGTGATGGACCAGAGACTCCTGTTATTGGAATAACAACTGTACTGTAAATCAGAAGACTTTGTTTTCTTTGCCCTGTTCTTCCAGGTTCGTGGGAAAGCTAAGACAAAGTTCTTTATATTTGCATGCATACCTCATTATTAGGAACTTCACATTCTGTTGATCCACATGATGCAAGAAACATTTCAGCACTGTGACTGGTGCATGTAATGAAATTCATTTTATATGTAGCCACGCAGCATCTTTTGAACCAACTTCTTATATTTTGGTAGTTTCCCACTTCCCACAGGTAGAGGCTAGGATGTACTTGTCGAACCTCCTTTGCATCCAGGGCCCCAAATTGTGACCTGTCCACCAATCAGATACACTCACATGAGACCTGCACTCAGGATACAGTACCATGAGGAAGGAGGCACTGGCCTTCCAGAATCCATTTTGCTGGCAAGGGTGGCAAAGCTCTCAGAGGCAGTAACGGCAGAGGTCCTAGCAATAGTGATGATGCTCAGAAACTGCTAAGTGAGCTTCTCTACAGGTGTCCAGTGGTGGTAGGGTTCTGCCTTCTGCCTGCAGGTAGACTAGCTATGTGATTGGCATATTACTCTCAGCTCTGGAGCAATGGTTGTCCAACCAGTAGAAATTTAGAATAAGTTGCATAAGTAATTCGAAATTACCTAATAGCCACATTTTAAAAAAAATTATTTTACTTTATTTTATTTACTTTAGAGACAGAGTCTTGCTCTATTGCCCAGGCTGGAGTGCAGTGATGTAATCATAGCTCACTGCAGCCTTGAACTGCTGGGCTCAAGTTATCCTCCTGCTTCAGCCTCCTGAGTAGCTGGGACTACAGGCATGAGCCACCATGTCCAGCTAATCTTTCTTATTTTTTGTAGAGATGGGTTCTCACTATGTTGCCCAGGCTGGCCTCAAGTGATCCTCCTGCCTTGGCCTCCCAGAGTGCTAGGATTACAGGCATGAGCCACTGAGCCCGGCTCTCTCATTCTTTTTTTTTTTGAGACAGAGTCTCGCTCTGTTGCCCGGGCTAGAGTGCCTTGGTGTCAACCTAGCGCACAGCAACCTCAAATTCCTGGGCTCAAGCGATCATCCTGCCTCAGCCTCCCGAGTAGCTGGGTAGCTGGGACTACAGGCTTTTGCCACCATGCCTGACTAATTTTTTCTATTTTTAGTAGAGATGGGATCTCACTGGCTGGTCTCGAACTCATGACCTCAAGCTATCCTCCTGCCTTGGCCTCCCACAGTGCTAGGACTATAGGTGTGAGCCACTGAGCCAGACCAAGGTTTCTGCTTTTTTAGTGATTACCCAGGATTGGGTGATGAAAGGTAGTGGTTATGCTGAAATTGCCTGTTTATTTGTCTCCCTTCCCCAAATAACAGTGTTAAGACCAAGGACTGGCTCTGAAATATTGACACCCTCACTTCCTGGCTGCTAACTCAGTGTTCTCATATAATAAAAGAGGAATACAACCTCATAGGATTACTGTGAAGATCAAATGAGAAAATATGGGTAAAGGCTCAGCACAGTGCTTGGCATGCCATAGATGCTCAGATGCTCAGAATTTTTTTCTTTAGAGATGGAGTCTTGTGTTGTACATGCTGGATTTGAACTCCTGGGCTGAAGTGATCAGCCTCTCTGCAGCTGGGACTACAGGAGCGCGCCACCGTGCCTGGCTGATGTTCAGATACTCTCTTCTTGCTTTGTCTTTTAAGGCCCAACACAAAGGTCATACATTAAATTTCTTTAATTCCTCACCCCCCACCTGGACCCCAAATCAATCCTTCCCTGATATCCCAAGGCCTCTGACCATTCTTTACAGTGGCACATGCAGATGTGAACACAAACACACATGAACAGAGGAAACACAGAGTTTGATGACTGTGAAGAGGCTGTCAGTTGATTTCTTAATGGTTCAGTTCCTGAGAGCTGTGGCTACTGAACACATGATTTCTAAACAGCAAGTCCCATTTTTTGAAAATTGTTTTCTTCAAGGAGATCAAAGGTGGCTCATATATAGTGGCCCTGTTATATTCCTGATACAGTTAAAAATACACTTATTCATAATCATTCATTTATTTTTCACGTATTCATTCGGCAGGTGTGTGCAAATGAGAAAAGGCTGGCAGTGAAAGGCAATCTTGTATCATTCAGGACTTAATTCCTACCCTACATGCAGACATAAAAATCTTGCCCTTAAGAGGCTATCATTTCCAAAGAAAATCAAAGGCATTTAACCTAGTGCCTTAGAGATTCTGATTGAGATAGAATTTGCACTTCGCTTCTTCATCAGGACTCATCTCAAATGGCGGCGTCCCCAGCACAATGCATTACACACAAGAAGAGCAGCCCATGCCCATTTATCTTTGACAAAGTCCCCATAAACACTCGATGTACTACGCCTCCCTCAAAAGAAAAAAAAGCATAACTGCACCTGGTTAGCTCTACTTTGGAAATGTGTATGTCTATATGACCATATGATCAAAGCAATAAAGGTAATTCTTCCAAAGGAACTGCATGGATACTGTAAGGCCCCCAAAACTTTCCAAGGGGGTACACTGCCAATGCCGCCCTCTGCATCTCTCTGAAAGGGGCATCTTTCTGCAGCTGGAGTTGGCTCTGCCAGCATGGCAGGTCAAAATCAAGAGAGAGCTAACACATCCTGCCAACTCAAGCCCCTGCAATTCTCTCTTTCTCTGTGGTTTTTTTTTT
>NW_012149619.1:1029161-1030288 GCF_000956105.1 Propithecus coquereli
ATGAGGTTCAATTTCCTTTTTTTCTTTTTTTTGACGCAGAGTCTCACTCTGTTGCTCTGTATGGAGTGCAGTGGCATCATCGTAGCTCACAGCAACCTCAAACTCTTGGGTGCAAGGGATCCTCCTGCCTCAGCCTCCTGAGTAGCTGGGACTACAGGTGTGCACCACCACACCCGGCTAATTTTTTCTGTTTTTAGTAGAGATGGGGTCCCACTCCTGCTCAGACTGGTCTGGAACTCTTGAGCTCAAATAATCCTCCTGCCTTGGCCTCCAAGAGTGCTAAGATTACAGGTGTGAGCCACCATGCTTGGCCCATATTTAAAGTATATAATTTTATGAGTTTTGACATATGTAATTATCCATGAAAGCATCACCCCAATTAAGATAATAAACATATCCATCACACCCCAAAATTTCTTTGTGCCCTTTTGTAATCTCTTCCTTTTTCCTTCCACCCCAGCCCCTTTCTGATCCCCTTTCTGTCATTTTCTAGAATTTTTTATAAATGAAATCAAATAATATGTACTCTTTTTGATTTTCTTTCACTCAGCATAATTATTTTAAGACTCATCCTTTTAATTGCTGAGTAGCATCCACTGCACGGCTATACCACAGTGTGGAGTTTTTTTGTTTTGTTTTGTTTTTTAGAAACAGGGTCTTGCTCTGTCATCTGTGATAGAGTACAGTGGCATGATCATAGGTCACTGCAGCCTTGATCTCCTTATCTCAAGTGATCTGCCTGCCTCAGCCTTCTGAGTAGCTGGGACTACAGGCACGTGACACCATACCTGATTACTTTTTAAATTTTTTGTAGAGGTGAGGTCTCACTATGTTGCCCAGGCTAGTCTCAAACTCCTGGCCTCATGTGGTCCTCTTGCCTCAGCCTCCCAAAGTGCTGGGATTACAGGCATGAGCCATCGCACTTGACCTATACCATAAATTTTTATGCAATCATCTCTTGTTTGCTAGATATTTGGGTTGTTTCTAGTTTGAGATTATTACCAATAAAGCTCCTATGAACATTTGTATAAAGTCTTTGTATGGAAATTGCTTTCATTTCTCTTGGGTAAATGCTTAGGAAAGAATGGCTGGGTTGTATGATAGGTATTTAACTTTTTAAGAAAGTG
>NW_012149619.1:1031413-1033276 GCF_000956105.1 Propithecus coquereli
ATTACCATACCCATTTTATAGATGAAGAAATAGAGGCTCAGAGAGGTTAAATACTTTGTTAAACAAGTTGTTTTGATAGGAATTTCTATGTGAGTCTCCCTACTATTTTTTTTTTTTGGAGACAGAATCTCACTCTGTTGCCCAGGCTAGAGTGCAGTAGCATCATCAGAGCTCACAGCAACCTCAAATTCCTGGCTCAAGCAATCCTCCTGCCTAAACCTTCTGAATAGCTGGGACTATAGGCATGCACCACCATCCATGCCCAGCTAATTTTTTCTGTTTTTAGTAGAGATGGGGGTCTCGCCCTTGTTCAGGCTGGTCTCGAACTCCTGACCTCAGTGATCCTTCCGCCTCAGGCTCCCAGAGTGCTAGGATTATAGACATGAACCTCTGCACCCGGCCCCTACTATATTAATATCTATCATCTCCTTGTTCTCAAAAAAGTAAATAGCATTGTGTATCCATTAGGATTCTTTGGTTGCAAACAAACGGAATCATCCAACACTTAACCCTATTGCCTAACACAGGCAGGGATGTATTGCGTTCCCTAGCTCCAAGAGCAGGGCTGGTTTGCCTAGTTTGATTGAGGCTCAGGTGTTGTTCCCAGGGCTTGGCAGGTCTCCATCTCTCTGTGCTTGGCTCTGCCCTCCTCCTTTCATTGGCTGCCTTCTCAGGCTTCAGATAGAGGCTGAATGATGGCAGCAGCTTTCTGAGTCAAGGCCCACCCAGAGGAGCATCTGCCTTATTCCTAGAAGTTCCAGCCTCCAGCTTGCTCCGTTTGGACCCTTGGCTTCCTAGTGGAATTCTCAGGAGGAGTGTAAGACAAAATCCTCTTTCTGCACGTGTGCCAGGGGGCTGCTTCTGAAAGCCTGTGCACGTGCTTTAGAACCACCTGGGGCACCTATTGATACGCAGCTTCTTGAGTCCAAGACCCTCTTCTTACGAATGAAGCCCTGAGAAGAGGAATGACATCTTCAGGAAGTCAGGGCTAATCTAGGACAGGAACTCAAGTCCTCTGATTCCAAAACCCAGAGAGCAAAAAAGAGGGAATGAGGAGCAGGAAATGTGTCCAGCTTTGACTTCTCTGATTCCCATGTATTTTTCCTTTGGTTCCAAATATCAAGAGAAAAGCTCAGTACTGACTGTGGCAGAAGCCTTTGGAAGGCAGTGGCTTCCTGCTGAGCCTAGGTTTCTGCGTGAGCTCTGAGGGCTGGGATTGCTGTAGCCTGCATCTCGGGTCTCCCCCCAGCCCCCAGCACAGACATGCTCCGTTAAAGGAGACCTGGTTCAGGGAAAGAGCTGGATAGAACCCAAGCTTTAGCATGATGTGAGAGCTGCCTCCGTATTTTTTTTTTTTTTCTTGAGGCAGGGTATTGCTCTGTTGACTGGGCTAGAGTGCAGTGGCGTCATCATAGCTCACTGCAACCTCAAACTCCTGGCTCAAGTGATCCTCCTGCCTCAGCCTCCTGAGTACCTGGGATTAAGGTGCATGCTGCCATAGCTAGCTAATTTTTCTGGCTTTTATAGAGACAGGGTCTCGCTATGGTGCTCAGGCTGGTCTCAAACTCCTGGGCTCAAGCAATCCTCCTGCCTCAGCCTTCCAAAATGCTAGGCTTACAGGAGTGAGCCACTGTGCCCAGCCAGAGCTGCCTCCTTTGAGTTGTCACAGGGAGGTGGGGAGGAGAGTCCAGGCAGGCAGGGAAGTGAGGCAGAGCCTAACAGAACAAGGAGGAAGCCAGAGGGAGGCCAGGCTTCAGCCCCTTCCCTGGGCCAGCCAAGGCCCTCAGTGGGCAGAGGCAGGGAGGAGCTGCCAAGGCCTGGGGAGCTGACATCTGCAGGAGCTGGCAGGGTCCTGGCAGGCTC
>NW_012149619.1:1034151-1038109 GCF_000956105.1 Propithecus coquereli
ATCCTTCTGCCTCAGCCTCCTGAGTAGCTGGGACTACAGGCATGCACCACCATGCCCGGCTAATTTTTTCTCTCTATATATATTTTTAGTTGTCCAGATAATTTCTTTCTATTTTTTGCTAGAGACGGGGTCTCACTCTTGCTCAGGCTGGTCTAGAACTCCTGACCTTGAGCGATCCACCAGCCTCGGCCTCCCAGAGTGCTAGGATTACAGGCGTGAGCCACCGCGCCCGGACCCCTCATTCTTTTTAATAGTACATAATATTTAATTGTATGGTTGTAGTAGAATTTATTTAACCAGCTCCCACCCAGTTCCAAACTTTAACTACAAAAACAACGTTGCAATGAATATCCTGGTGCATATTATATGTATCTTTTAGCACCTGTATACCTGAGGGTAAATTTCTGAAAGTGAGATGTCTGGGACAAAGAGTTCGTGTATTTCATTTTTTGATAGATATTGCCAATTTCCCCTCCAAAGGGATTGTACCAGTTAACTTTCCCATCATCAATGTGTGGCAATGCCTGCTTCAGACACCTTCACCCACTTAAGCTACTTTGTTCTGTGGTTTGTTTTGCCAATTTGATAGGTGGAAAATGTTCTCTTGTAGTTTTAATTTACATTTTTCATGTTATGAATGAGACTGAGCATCTAAGATAGAAACCCAGAGGTCAATCTGTAGCTGGAGTGGGCTCTGGCCCCTACCCCCCCGGCTGAGCCACTGCACTCCCTGCTCCCCGGGCCTGCAGACAAGAGCCGGCTGGGCAGCCTGGGCCCTCGGCCCTCCCAGGTTGTCTCTCCCACCCCCTCACCTGGGATGAGTAAGTTTCTCCTGGGCAACTGGAAGAGGCATGTTATTCAGGCACCCTGGTTTGTCCTGCTTTTCTGTCCCACTGGCATTTGGCCTCTGATGCAAAACAGGAGGATTTCCAGCAGAGGAACGGCAAGATGAGACCTGCTTTTGTTGGAAAATAGAGCTGGGATAGATGGGGAGCAGGGCGGAGGCTGCAGCAGTTCCAGGGAGTGAAAGGAGTCTGAGCCAAGCTGGGGATGGACCCCAAGATGCATCAGAGATGGCCCCCAGGGCTGCAAGGGGGAGGTAGAGGAGGTGGGGGAGAGGCAGACAGGTGATCTCTGGGAGAGGATGGGGAGGAAGATGAGGAGTGAGTTAGGGGTTGCCTGTGGGATAGACAAAGGAGGATAAGAGATGTTTGTTGGATGAATGTCCTCCCAGAGGCTATAGGAATGGAGTGGTCACATGTCTCACCCAGGGATGTGAATGTGGCCAGTCTGGCCACAGCAGGTTAAACCACCTCTGAGGTGTTTCCTGCTCCAGGCTTTCTGCAAGGAGTCAGTCTGGTTCCTTGGAAGATAATTAACAGGGAGCTAGGTTTGCTCCTGATTTACCACCTTCGTCTATCTTCTTCCTTGCTGTCCCTTTGGCTTCGTGATGGGTGGCTTGGTGGCTTGGGGCATGGACTCCTGGCCTGGGGCCAGACAGATCAACTGAGCTGGAGGGAGCAACAAGTAAGTTGGAGGTTGAGAAGCTGGGTCCAGCTGAGCCAGGCCCTGTCCGGGCTTCCACAGGGTGTTTGCTGCCGGCCTAAGATCAGAAGGTGGACCTGGAGGTCATTGCTCTTTCCAGGCTTTGGTGTTCTAGATCCTTCTCCAACTTTGGCCCATTTTTCTTCCAGTGGCTCTTGCGCCGTCTCTCCTGGAGTTCCCAAACCCAAATGAGGATTTCTCTCAGGTGGCAGCAAGAACATCTATTCTAAGCACTTAAGTCTCTTTTGTTAGGGTTGCCAGATAAAATAGAGGACACTCAGTTAAATTTGAATTTCAGATACAGAATAATTTTTTAGTATAAGTATGTCCCAGATATTGCATGGGACATACCTATACTATAAAAAATTAGCTCCTTATTTGGAATTTAAATTTAACCATGCGTAGTGAATTTTCACTTGCTAAGTCTGACAACCTTTGCCAGTTCCCCCATGGCATCTCCAGACAGCCCCTGCCACCTGATGCACCCACTAAGGGGTACCAGAGACTTTAGCTCCCTAAGCTCCATGCATGGTCACCATGACAGCTCTGAGGAGGGTGGGCTACTCGCCAACCCTTATGCTAAAGAGAAGGTAAAAGCCTCAGGCACCTATGAAGAGAAATTCCTTGCTGACCTCCCATAAGCAAGACATGCAAATTGTAACTATGTCCAAATTAATGCCTAAAACTAACGCCTGTTCATTCCACACTAATAATGAATTATAAGTTTATTTTACAGGTAACAGAACTGGAGACATGACAGAAGACGACATTCTTCCACCTACCTGGGACCGCTGCATAATTCATGCTTCCTTCACCCCCTTATTTTATGTAAAATGTAGATTTCTTGACCTCTCAAGAATGTAACCACTGCCTCATCAGCTCCTTCCTTCCCCCACTGCCTTTTTCCTTCTCTTCATGCGCCTTTAAAATGCTGAAGGTTCCAACTTCCCTTTCGGAAAATCAGCCACGGCTTGTCTGCAGTTCGTGTTTTTCTGGGTGCGTCCTCAAAATCTCGGCTTAATAAACCTCCCGTTGATTGAGATTTTTGCCTCAGTCATTTATCTGGGTCAACAAGGGTGTTCATGCCCCTTTCGTGGATGAGAAAACTGAGGCTCCAAGAAGCAAAGTGACTTGCCGAGGGCAAACAATAACCAGGACGCAGGGGAAGAATCCAGCCTTTGCCAGTCTGAATCCAAAGTTCAAACTGTTTGCACACCCCAAGTAGCTGGGCAAACCACCCCGTCAGCCAGCAGGAGGGCCTTTGCGGCTGGCCTCGCACCCAGCGATTCACACAGGAGGAAAAAAGCAAATGGCGTGGGAGCCCCAGGCTCTGAACACACAAGATTTGCTGCTAGAATATTCAAAGCGATTTTGAAACCAAGCGCCTCTTAGTAATAACAATACCAACCTCGGTTATTTGCATAACTCTCTACGGTTAACAAAGGGTATCCCCAGCGGTTCATTAGAATGACAAAGAAAGCAGATGGGAGAGATCGCGGCTTATAGGACCCCTCCGCCGGCCCTGGGACATTTCCTGTGCTCTCACTGGGCTAGAAGGGTGGGTGTCGAGCAGACCCTCCCGGGACGACTTCCAGGAGCTTCTCTGTTAGGGACCCGGACCCATAAGCTCTGAGAGAGGATCTGGACCCTGTGCAAAGAGCTCAGGTCCAGTCGCCGGTTCCAGCTCTGCCTGTAATATCCCAGTGGGTGTGAACGTGTGAACGGTTTACTGTTCCTGACACTTCCTGCTGGGTTGTATTCCAGACGGTGGTAACCAGTCTGTGCTCTCAGTGAGTGTCCAAAAGGTGGATTGGACTTTGATGAGAAGGAAGTGGGATCCCAGGCCACCAAGGTGGGACAGGGACAGCCGGAAGGGAGGGGCTTGGGACACCTGGGGGTGAAGGTGGGGGGAGGAAGTCATTGGAGAAAATGTGATCAAGATGAGACTATGTAAATCTAACCGCATTCGATTTCTGGTCCTTTACCTCCAGTTGTGACCTGCAGTTGGCACAGGCTGCTGAATACTTGGGTTTTGAGTTTTGCTTCCCTTTTTTACATGCCTTGTGGGGCACAGGGAGGGTGGGGGGCAGCTCTCTTTAGCCACTAGGGTTTAAGGAGCGCCAGGAAACTGTTAAAGGATTAAAGGAAACTTGGGGAATCTTTCAGAAAAGGTTAAGAAAAAAGTGATGTGGATATATTAAATAGATATCCTCACCCACACACACAGTTTCTTTATTGATAACTTTATTTATTTATTTTGAAACCGAGTCTTGCTCTGTTGCCCGGGCTAGAGTGCCATGGCAGTGGCATTAACCCAGCTCACAGCAACCTCAAACTCCTGGGCTCAAGTGATCCTTCGGCCTCAGCCTCCCGAGTAGCTGGGACTACAGTCATGCACCACCATGCCCAGCTA
>NW_012149619.1:1046850-1048794 GCF_000956105.1 Propithecus coquereli
ATTTCTTTCTATTTTTTAGTAGAGACGGAGTCTCGCTCTTGCTCAGGCTGGTCTTGAACTCCTGACCTTGAGCGATCCACCCGCCTCAGCCTCTCAGAGTGCTAGGATTACAGGCGTGAGTCACCACGCCTGGCTCACACACTTTATTTTAGAAGTGAAAGAAAAGGAAGTTGCAGACCAGCGAATGTGAATGTGACCCGTTGTTGTTGATATCTGTGTGTACTGTGTTAGGCAGGACCCTTTCAGCTGCTAGGGACAGAAGCCTGACTCAAACTGGCTAAAACAGAAAGAGAAAATAGTGGCTCCAGTTGCTGGAAAGTACAAGGTTCCCAGCTTCAGGCATGGCTGGATCTGGGCGTTCAAGCACTATCTTCAGACATTTCTCTCCATTGCTTGACTCATTTTGGCTTCATTCTTATATAATCCCCACCCCCCCACCCCCGCCCCGTGGCAGAGCTGTCTACCAGCAGCTCCAGGTGTGCATCCTACGAGTTAGTAATCCCTGTGGAATGAGAACATGCAGGTGTAACTACCAATTTGCCTGACTTGTCACGTGCCATCCCTGAACCACCTATCATTGTACAGCAGGCACGCCATGTCCCCACCGGCATCCCCCCGGCCCATGTCTGAGCTCAGCCATGGTGGAACACCACCCTTCTCTGCTGCTCCGGATAAAGACTTTCTCTGTCAGCACAGGAGCCTGCCAGGGCACTTCAGAAGTGGCCGACTCCATCCTTCCATGGGACAATTCAGAAGCAAGTCCACAGAGTTCCTCAGAGGGGCCGGAGTAAGATTAAACCCCAGTTGCCCAGGCTTTATTGGCTTTTCATCTTTCCCTGCCTCAATTTCCCCACTTCCTTACTTGTGCTTCCTTGGATCACCTCCCACATAAACTATCCAGACTCAAGTGCTTGTCTCAGGGTCAACTTCGGGGGAACCCACCCTATTAATAAGTCTAAGTCTCAGACACACTCTGACTGGATTGGTTGGAAATTGGTTCTGGGTCCGCTCCTGAAGCTGGCGCCTGGGGGACCCCCCACCCCATCCACACGAACTAGGGTTTCAAGGCGCCGAGGCAGAGTTTGCTATAGGTTTTTCCCCACATAGACATCCCAAGGGCCCTCCAAATATAACATCTCTGGAAACTAACTCACTGTTTTTCTCTCCAAACAGATTTTTCTCGCAGACATTCCTTTTCCTGCCCCCACGCACTCCCTGGTTCATCCACATCACGGCTGTGTCTCACTCCTCCCGTGTTTAGCACGAGGAGGGACCTGGGTTATCGTAAACAGGAGCCCAGCACTCCGCTTGAGAACGCAGTAAAATGCTGCTTCTCTCTCGCTTTCCTTCCCGCACCTCCTGCCTTGTGCTAACCAGTCTCCGAGGTGCCCCACCGTGATCACTGCCTCCTCAGGGTCACACCCTCCTGCAGTCCCCGTCCACAGCAAACAGGGCTGATTTGTGCAATCGATAGGATATTGTGGAAGTGGCACTGTGTGACCTCCGAGGCTAGGTCGTAGAGGACGTTGTGGCTTTTGCCCTGTTCTCCTGGATCACCCGCTCTGGGGGAAGCCAGCTGTCATGTTGTGGGGACACCCAAGCAGCCCTGCGGAGAGGTCCACAGGGCAAGGGACGAAGGCCTCCTCCCAGCAGCCGGCACCAACTTGCCGCTGTGGAAGCTAATCTGATGACTGCAGCGCCCGCCTACACGACCACAGACAGCTTCAGGAGGGACCCTGACCCACACTCACCTGTCTAAGTGGCTTCTGATTTCCCGAGCCACAGAAATTGAATTGTGTGAGATAATGTTTATTGTGTTTTAAGCTGCTATGTTTCATAATATTTTGTATGTAGTGATAGACAACTAATATATCCCTCTTCTCTTTTGAACTTGACATTAGCTTTTATCCAGTGATGAAGATAAAAGTGTCTGATGTCCTTGTG
>NW_012149619.1:1049684-1053063 GCF_000956105.1 Propithecus coquereli
GCTCCAAATCAGAAATAGGAGAATAGATAATAAATAATGGTATATTTGGAGTGGTCTGAATGTGTCCCCAAAATTCATGAATTGGAAACTTAATCTCCAGTGCAACAGTGTTGGGAGGTGGGGCCTAGTGGGAGGCGTTAGGTCACGAGGGCTCTGCCCTCACGACTGGATTAGTCTGCTATAAAAAGGCCTTGCAGAAGTGGGTTCTCTCTTTTTTTGCTCTTCTGCCGTATGAGGACGCAAGCTCCATCCCTGCTTACCTTCTATTTTCTGCCATGAGATGTGGCAGCACCTTGCACTTGGACTTCCCAGCCTCCGTAGCTGAGACATACATTTCTATTCTTTATAAGTTACCCAATCTCAGGTATTCCATCATAGCGGCACAGTCTAAGACAATATTCATATCCCGCAATACTACCTAGAAATTTAAAAAAAAAGAACTACTGATACGATGTGGATGAATCTCATAGATATTATGTCGAGAGAAAGACATACACATAGTATGATTCATAGAGACATACACACAGTGTGTATGTCTTTATGTGAAGTTCAAAAAGAGGCCAATTTCATTCGTGGTGTTAGAAGTCAGAAGAGCAGTTACCCATGTATGGGAAACTTTCTGAGATGAATGAGCATTTTTTGTACCTTGATCTGGGGGGTGGTTACATTAGATAGTAGGGTGAACAATGGCCTCCTAGGATATCTGATCCTAACCTTCAGAATCTGTGTGACCCTATATGAGAAAAGGGTCTTTGCAGATGTGATTAAGGATCTTGAGATGGAGACATTATCCTAGATTATCTGGGTGGGCTCTAACTGCAATCACAGGTGTCCCCATAAGAGAGAGGCAGAGGGAGATTTGACAAGACGTAAGAGGCAAAGGCCACGTGAAGATAGAAAGAGATTGAAGTGAGGTGGCCACAAGCCAAAGAATGCCAGCAGCCAGAAGCCGGAAGAGGCAAGGAACGGATTCTCCCACAGGGCCTGCGAGGGGGCCTGACCCTGCCGACACCTTGATTGCAGCCTTGTGATAACCAATTTCAGACTTCTGGCCTCCAGAATTGTGAGGCAATAGATTTTTGTTGTTTTAAACCACCAAGTTTGTAGAAATTTGTTGCACCAACCATAAGAAATGAATATACATGGATATATACATATATAAAAATTCAGGCCGTGCACGGTGGCTCACGCCTGTAATCCTAGCACTTTGGGAGGCCAAGGCGGGAGGATTGCTTGAGCTCAGGAGTCTGAGACCAGCCTGAGCAAGACTGAGACCCCGTCTCTACTAAAATTACAAAAGTTAGCCAGGCATCATGGTATAGTCCCAGCTACTTGGGAGGCTGAGGCAGGAGGATCTCGTGAGCCCAAGAGTTTGAGGCTGCAGTGAGCTGCAATGATGCCACTGTACTCTACCTGGGGCGACAAAGCAAGAATATCTCAAAAAAAAAAAAAAATTCATTGATCTGAACACTTATGATGTTGTAATTTATTATATTTATAACATGTCTCAACGTAAACTTTTTGAGCAAGGGACTTCAGTCTGGCTTGGCTCAGTGGTTCCTAACATATTTCTTTGCCACCTCCCCTTCCTCTGGCTCTCAGGTGGAGGCAGGTGGGCAGCAGGATTGATGAAGGAAGAGAGGTGGCCATGGCTTTCTGTTTTGTACAGTGTTTGACAAAGTGAACAGAGGGACACCCTCGTCACCTCTTGGGGAAGATTCCTGAAGGAGAATCTTCATTTTTAGTTTTAACAAGCTCCCAGGGGGATCAAGAACCAGCTCATTACCATGGGCTTAGAGCCCCAAGGCCCTGGGCCCTGCAGAGCCGGGAGGCATGCGGACTTCCTCTAGCCACAACCCGTCACCATAACTGGGTGTCTAGGTAGCTGGGACAGAGGAACACAGGTCCCCAGCACTCTGAGCTCCCCACCCTGCCTCATGCTCCTCAGGTCCTACATGCTGTTCCTGCTCTTAGTGGCTCCTGTGAAAAGCATAAGTCTCAGGAGAGGCCAATTTATCACTTATTTCCCTCATCTGTGACATAGGGACAGGAGTTTCCACATCACAGGGCTTGCACAAACATTGGGATCACGTGTGCCAAGGCCCCGCCCAGTGTCAGAGCTGCCGGGGACGTGGATGATTTTGCTCATTCATCCATTCACTGGAACGAGGGCTCGTTGCCGCCAGTGGCTGACGCCTTGGTGGGGCTCCGCCTGAAGAAGAAAGCGAGCAGAAGAGCCAGGGCAGGAAGGGCGAGAGGGAAGCAGCCCTGGCAGTACCGAGGGACCCCCCAGCCTCCAGAAGCCTCAGGCCTGGGGAGAGCCACCACCTGGCCCCGCCCAGCACTCCTTTGTTTCTGCAGCTTTCCTGCTGGTCACATGGGCTTTTCCTCTGCAGGGGTGAAGCCCTCAAGTCTTCAGGAATCCCTGCAGCCCACCAGACACACCTGTGTCCGTGTGATTGGTGAGGCTACAAGCAGCTGTCCCTGCTTTCCGGCTGGGACTCCCCACAGCACTGTGAGGCCCAGGTCGGTGGGGACAGCACTCTGGACAGCCCCTGAGGGAGGAGCTGGGACTAGTGAGTAAACACTACAGGTAGAAGGCGGAACTTTCTCTCAGACAGAGCTGTCTGCAGATGGGGTGAGTGGGGTCAGAAGGTAGCCAGCTAACGACTGCTGGGCACTGGAGAACAGGGGCCTGACTCTGGGATTTTATGGAGAAAATTCAGCCACTGGCAAGGCCTGCGGTGGTCTCCCTTTCGTCTTGACTGTCCCACCTCCATGAGAGGTTGGAAACAGATTGTCACAATGACATGGGGTACTACTAGCATTATGGGCCAAGGGACCAGGGACACTAAATTCATATAGTGGGGTGGGGTTGGTGCCACCAAGGAAGAATTATCCCTCCCCAAATGCCAATAGTGACCCACTGAGAGACACTGATGGTGTTGAACTAGGTGACTTCTAAGGGACTGGATGGTTGTAAATGACTGTCATTTTAACATCCATTTTAGGTGCTATGTGGACTCCAGGGAAAACAACCCTGAGAAAAGAGGGTTGAAGTTGATCTCTGAGAACTAGAGCAGGAAAAATAAGACTGTAAGAAACACCCGTACATGTCCATCAAGAGGGCACTGAATTAAGTACGGTGTGTGACATGGAATGTAATGCAGCCGAAAGAGAGTGAGGTTCGTTTTGGGTCAGGGCAGAGAAGGATGTGCCCACTTTATTTTATTTTATTTTATTCTATTTTATTTTATTTTTTTGAGACAGAGTCTCACTCCGTTGCCTGGGCTAGAGTGCCATGGCGTCATCCTAGCTCACAGCAACCTCAAACTCCTGGGCTCAAGTGATCCTCCTGCCTCAGCCTCCCGAGTAGCTG
>NW_012149619.1:1053113-1054885 GCF_000956105.1 Propithecus coquereli
ACAAGTTAACATTTTTTATTTCAAATTTGCTACAAAGGGAGATAATGTTGGAAAAATCCAATTCGAAGATTCCCTCGGGGTAGAAATTTCTGATATGAAAAGAATTATTAGATAATCATAGTCACACTGGATTTTAAAAATCTGAGTAAAGATCATTAGTCTGTTTGCAAGATGGAAGGTTAGTTGTGTGCATAAATCTAACTTCCAGAGAGAGGTCTTCATCTCAGTAAAATCTATTTAAAGCTACCCAAGTATTCTATCAGGAATGCTAATTACTGAAGGGTCAAGGAATTAGAGCCAGCTACAATGTTCTGTCCCAGACGAGGTGCGGTCCGGTGAGGTGCCCCTCGAGACAGCCCCTAGCCCTGGAGTTCTGATCTGTAAAAGGGCAGCCTGGAGCACGGGAAGCTGGACCACCCCAGGAGGCATATGGCTGGGCAACATTCTGGCAGCTTTTACCAAAGCTGTGCATAGCCCGCTCTGTAACGCTGCAATTGTACTCAGCACAGACCCGAGAGACCAAGAACTGAGTACCTATATCTATCAAAAGACCTGGGCAGCACGCGTCACCCACTCCTCTAGGTCCCCCAACTCACCCTCACTACCACACACTACACGGCACGCCCGCCGCCGCAGCGCCCTGTGGCCTGAGAGGGCAGCAGTGTTCCTGTGGTTTCAGTTTCCGCACACTCACATTTGGCCTCCTGGACAAGGTTGATGTCCCATAGCCTCATCCTGCCGCCTCCCCTCTCCTTGGCAGTGGGTACATTGCTGTCTGGGCTCTTGGTTTGGGGGCCCCTTCTCTGCTTCCCCACTCCTCCCTCTGGTTCCCCATACAGTGGACCGGGAGGGCTCTCCTGGCCTTAAAAGGAGCCCAAACCCATCTCATTTTGACCCGTCCCTCTCCACCAAACTGGCAGCAGCAACTCTGGCCAATATAGGGGACTGTTTGGCATCTAGGATGTCCCCAACCAACCCATGTCTCTGTTACCATGTGGGGCTCACTGCTGCCTTCTTTCTCTCCCCACCTCCTTGAGTCCCTGCAGTAGGTGGGGCTGTGATGCCTTTGGGGTACAGGAAGGCAGGCAGGAGGGGTTTGAGCCCCCTACCCTCTCTTCACAGGGGCCTCAGCCCACCTTGCCCGCACCCTGGCATGCGATGATAGAGATGCAGAGTCACCTTTTATCCAGGTGAGGTCAGGTGAAGCCCAGGCTCCCCGTGGCAGCCACCTAAGGTAGGCTGGGGCCACTCACCCAACCCTATCTGCTGCCACGCTAGGCCTCAGTTTCCCTTTTCCTCAGATGGGGCACTAAAATGGAGGAGCTAGCCTTGCCCACTCCCACCCCTCTCCATTCTTTCCCAACCCCGCAAGGTCTGGTTCCATCTTTCCTCTGTTTATAAACAACCTCCAGAGAGTTGTGTTGTTTTCTTGTTCAATGTTTCATTCTTACATATTGGTCATCGCTGCTGCTGTAGCCCACCACATGTTTGCCCTCATGGCCTCCCCCTGTTCTGCTGGCGTCCCCCTATCCCAGGACACCCTTTGCGGGGAAGGGGCTGGAGTGCAGCAGTCTGGGTTGCTGACTACCCGTGTCCCAGGGGAAGTGGGTCCTGCCCCTGGGCTCACTGCAGACAGTGAGGAGAGGAAGCCCGTGGCAACCTCAGAGGTGCGGGGGCCACCTTCTTCCCCTGCTCTGTGGGAGAGGGCGCAGGTACTATTTGTCCAGTCTGAGGGTCCCTTCTAGGTTTCTATTTGCAGTAATTTGAATAAT
>NW_012149619.1:1065280-1078449 GCF_000956105.1 Propithecus coquereli
ATTTTTAGTAGAGACGGAGTCTCACTCTTGCTCAGGCTGGACTCGAACTCCTGACCTTGAGCGATCCAGCTGCTTCAGACTCCCAGAGAGCTAGGATTACAGGCGTGAGCCACCGCGCCTGGCCTATGTTGGAAGTATTTCACAACGAAAAGTTAAAAAACAACAACAGCAACAACGAAGATCCCAGCCTCCCTCTGGGGTGGGTCGTTCCTCCCTGGGTCAGGCAGTCCTGCAGTGCAAAGGAAGGGGCACTGTCTGGTTGTTCCTGCTTCTGTTCCCCAGGAAGGGGGTACATACGGGCCTCCGGGTCTCTTGGCGAGGAGGGAAGGGAGGCCTCTGAAGCTTCCCCACCTCCCAAGGGGCTGTCAGGACAGGATCAGCCCAGCAGAGGCAGCTAAGTCTGGGTGTGGAAGGTCGGGAAGGGGGTCTTGCAGACTCCTCTCTGCAGTGCATACGTACAGGCTCCTACAGTGGCACGTAAGTGCAGAGTGTACCTGCTAGTCTAGGCACACATGGTGTATGGGCACATACAAGCACACACAAGGACGTGTGCGCACTGCGGGCATATGTGAACACTCACAGGTATAAGTATATCTAGGTGCAAACAGATCCTCTGGGAGAACTTCGTGCAGCCCAGCGGTGGGTGCAGTGGCCAGGCAGGGAGACTGGGGGAGAAAGTAGGAGGGAGTCCTGGGCACAAGGTGTATGGAGAGGTTGGGCTGCACTTGGGGATCCCAGGAAGTGCAGTGGCCCCAGTTCTCTTGCTAGGAACTCAGTGTCTCCCTGGCCAGCTAGAATCAAGCCTCTCCTCGGGGTTCTGCCTGCCAGCAAAGGCAATCAGAGCCAAGAAAATGCCCTACTTTTTGAGTGATGGGGTCAGCTGGTAGTTGACGGGCACGGGGTGATGTAGACACATGTCCATCCACACTGGCCTCCCACAAGCCTCTGTGCAGAGGGTCCAACTGTGCCTGCAGGCAGAGGGGCCCTTCCTGAACCACCCACTCTGCCTCCATGCCCATACCCTTGCCTGACTCCTGCCGACCGCCTGCCTCCCGCCTGCTCCCTCCTGCATGCGTCCCTCATTGACCACGATTTCCACTTGCCTGAGGATTTGACTGTATCCTGTAGACCTTCACCTGGCCCACAGCACTCCCCAGGAGCTGGTTTCTAGGTTTGTCTCTGACTATATGTGGCACTCAGGCTGGAAGAAGTTCCTATGTGTGTGGGGGATGGAGGTAGGGAAGGGGCTCAGAGAGCTGAGACAGAGAGAAGCCATTTCTAATTAACAGCTTACAACACAACTATGGGCATAATTAGCACATGGCTACTTTTTTTTAAGCATCACATTTTAAAAAAATCACTATTTACAAGTCCATGTTCTGGTTCAACCTCAAAAACAGCCCCAAATGGCCAGGCACGGTGGCTCACGCCTGTAATCCTAGCTCTCTGGGAGACTGAGATGGGCGGATCGTTTGAGCTCAGGAGTTCGAAACCAGCCTGGGCAAGAGCGAGACCCTATCTCTACTAAAAAAAAAATAGAAAGAAATTAGCTGGACAACTAAAAATATATAGAAAAATTAGCCGGGCATGATGGTGCATGCCTGTAGTCCTTGCTACTTGGGAGGCTGAGGCAGGAGGATCGCTTGAGCCCAGGAGTTTGAGGTTGCTGTGAGCTGATGCCATGGCACTCTGGCAACAGAGTGAGATTCTGTCTCAAAAAAGAAAAAAAAAAGCCCAGAAGCTCTACTTTGGTGGTCTCCAACAACTCACTGGGCAAGCTCTCTCTTTCAGCCTCAGTTTCCCCAACCCTGCCTGACTGTATCTCTGTACCCCTACCTGAATGCTAGAGACCTCCAAGCCCAACTGGAAGAGGAGGAGGAGAGGTGGGAAGTGTCTGACCCCTCTGTTCCAGGGCCATTCCCTTCCTCTGTTTGGCAGATGCCTTCAGGGAGGAGTAGGTAGGGTAGTGGGCTGGGCTTGGCTCCTCCCAGCTTTAGATTGCTGATTGGGTGCGCATCATCCCAGCTCCATGTGTTTAGTGATGTTGACAGTTTGGCCATGGTGGGAGTATTTACACTACAGAAACTGGCAAGTGCTACAAGACTCCGTCCCCCATCAGTGGGTTGTTTACACCACTGGGAAACGTTGTTTCCCAGACTCCTGCGGAGGCTCTCAGCCTGACCCTGCTGTGCATGGGCTGCAGGGGCAGGAGACAGATGTTATGGGCAGGAGAAATGCAGGTGGGGCGTGGATTACGGAGGGAGGTGGCAGTGGGTATGGGGAACAGGCACTGTTAGACCAGAGGGTGGGCTGGGTTCAGGGGAACAGGGGCTGCCCGCTTGATCCTGATACCCCCTCTGCACCCAGGTGTGACCGTTCCTTTTGCATGGAGACCCTTTGCCTTCTCTGCCTATCACAATCTGACCTTCAAGGCCCAGCTGGATGTCACCCCTCTCTGGGAGGGTTCCCGGATGCCCTTCCGGGCAGTGCGGATGCTGTCTGGAGGCAGCTAGAGCCCCAACATTTACCTGTGTGACTTTGGGTGACTTAACTGTGCAGAACCTTGGTCCCCTTCTCTGTAAAATAGAGGTAAGGATATTTATGTCAACACAGTGTGAGCACTGAGAAAGGTCACCTATGGGACACACGCAGCACAGGGCTGGCACAAAACTAACACCTGACAAATGGCAGTTCGACTTCCCTCCTCTTGTCTGGCCCGTGGCAGATTGCAGGCACCACTGGTTAGCCTGAGTCACGATAATTGTAAATGCCCCAACTCAGCCAGATTGGCTGTCAGATCGGATTTTTAAAACATCCAGATTCACGCTGTTTACAAAAGACACACGTAAAGCAAGGATATGGAAGGTTGAACATGAAAGGATAGAAAATACTTACCAAAAGAAAGCTGGTCTATCTACAAACACACCAAACAAAATAGTATGTAAGACCAAAAAAATTAGGTTATTAAGTCTGAAATGTATGATTTCCTTAAGTACTAAGTTTGACAGTTGGTATCTCTGACATTTTCACTCTGACACTTCTTGTTTTATTTTTATTGTGAAGGTACATCCTTGGTCTTTCATGTTTTGGCTTATGATTATCTTTCAAATTTTTTTAGAGCAATTTTTGTGAAACCATGAGTAAGTCAAAACTTCATGTTATTTTCGAGTATGAGTTCTGTTGTGGAACCAATGCGGCATAAATAGCTCGAAATATCAACGAAGGGTTTGGGAAGGATGTGGCTAATGAATGTATAATACGTCGATGGTTTGAGAAGTTATGTTCTGGTGATTGTAATCCTTTTTTAAAAAATTTATTTGTGTATTTACTTTTGGAGACAGAGTCTCGCTCTGTTGCCCGGGATAGAGTGCCGTGGGTCATCATAGCTCACAGCAACCTCAAACTCCTGAGCTCAAGTGATCTTCCTGCCTCAGCCTCTCCAGTGGTGATTCTAATCTTGAAAATGAGCCAGGTTGGCGACCTGAGCCCAAGGTGGATAATGATGAGCCGAAAGCTGTAGTGGAAGCGAATCCATCTCAACCTATGCGAGAATTAGCAGCAAGGTTTGACGTTACTGTTCCAACAATGTTGGACCATTTAAAACATATGGGCAAGGTAAAGAAGCGGGATAGATGGGTTCCGCAAGAATTAGTGAGTGTCAGAAGAGAAATTGTCTCGAAGCTTGCTTTTCTTTGCTGTCACGATATAAAGGCAAAACCATTCTACACCGTATTGTTACGTGTGATGAAAAATGGGTTCTTTTTGACAATCACAAGCATTTGGCACAATGGTTGGATAAAGATGAAGTGTCAAAACACAGTCCAAAATCGGATATTCTAAAAAAAAACTAATGGTGTCAGTTTGGTGGTCTGGCTCTGATATTATCCACTACAGCTTCATGAAACATGGTCAATCCATTACAGTGGATGTCTACTGCAACCAATTGGATGAAATGATGAGGAAGCTTGTGATTAAGCAGCAGAGACTGGTCAATAGAGACAGGCCAATCCTCTTGCAAGACAACGCTCGACCACACGTCGCACAAACAATGCTGCTCAAACTACAGAGGCTGGACTTGGAAACTCTCTGTCATCCACCATATTCACCAGACCTTGCGCCAAGGGACTGCCACTTCTTCCAGGCTTTGCTAAGTGAAAGAAGCTAGTCATGAAAGGCCAGATATTGTATAATCCCATTGACATGAAATGTCTAGAATAGGCCAAACTATAGAGAGGGGAAGAAGATTGGCGGTTGCCATGGACCGGGAGAGAACAGGGAGAGGTTAGAGGAAGTGGGCCGTGATCGCTAATGAGAACAGGGCTGGTTTTTGCGGTGATAAAAATATTTTAAAGTTGATTGTGGTGATGGTTATACAAGTCTGTGATATACTAAAAACCATGGAGTTGTATACTTTAAATGGGTGAAATTATACGACCTCTTGTTAGCATGGTGGTGGCTTGTTTTTGTTGGACCCTGAACTAATAATGATTGTAACATTTGTTTTGAAAAATACATTTCCCCTCCTCTTTCAAGAGTTCCCCACAGGATGCCTTCTGTGGAACAGGGTTGTTTGCCCTCGTGACAGGTGCAATGGTAACACTATACCCCATCAGTGGGGAGTTCTCGTTGAATGTGTGGGCACCAGGAGCTCACCAGGGAGGGACATGTCCCTGCTCCAAGGGAAGGGTCCCTGAGGGCAGAACAGAGGAAGAAGTAGAGCCTCTTCCCCTTTCTTATCCTTCTTCTTTCCACCCTGATTATGCCACGAATCTATACGCAATGAACAGATGGGAAGACTGAGGCCCAGAAACAACCCAGCCCCGGGTCCTGTGCCCAGATGGCTGTCACTGGAGACTCCCTTCAGGGTCACCTCTAGAAGATGTGGGCTGATTCCAAGTGATCTTAGAGCCCCTCTCCTGGTGAGCTGACCCACTGGACACCTGGGCCCTGCCATGGAATGACAGCCCAGTGAAGAAGGTTCTCATCTTAGTCTTTAGTGCCACCTGGTGGCCAGTGACCATCATAGATCTGACTTGCCTTAAAAGCTGCTCCTCAGAAGCTTTTTATTTTTGAGACAGTCTAGCTCTGTTGCCCGGGCTAGAGTGCAGTGGCGTCAGCCTAGCTCACAGCAACCTCAAACTCCTGAGCTCAAGCTAGCCTCCTGCCTCAGCCTCCCGAGTAGCTGGGACTACAGGCACGCGCCACCATGCCTGGCTAATTTTTACTATTTTTAGTAAAGACAGGGTCTTGCTCTTGCTCAGGCTGGTCTCGAACTCCTGACCTCAAGTGATCCTCTTGCTTCAGCCTCCCAGAGTGCTAGGGTTACAGGCGTGAGCCATCGCACCAGCCTAAAGAACTTACCCTGTCCTGTAACTTCATTCCACAGAGAAGGCGCATAGAACAGCACTGACCTGCCCAGTCACATAGCAATTCATTCCTTTCTTTCGATTCATGCCTTAAAATGTGAACGAACACGACCTGAGTGCCAGGCACTATGGTGTGGGTGACACAGCAAGCCAAAAAGACAGACAAGCAGGGCTGAAGGAAAACAAATAAACAAGAAAAAATATCAGTGATAGGAGCTGTGTGGAGAAGTAAAATATAGAGCTGGGACAGAGAGTCACTGGGAGGCTGCTTTAAATTTGGAGGTGAGGGAGGGTTTCTGGGAGGAGGTGATGTTTATTTATTTATTTATCTATTTTTGAGACAGAGTCTTGCTCTGTTGCCCTGGCTAGAGCGCAGTGGCGTCATCACACCTCACTGCAACCGCAAACTCCTGGGCTCAAGCGATCCTCCTGCCTCAGCCTCTGGAGTAGCTGGAACTACAGGCACATGCCGCCATTCCCGGCTTATTTTTTCTATTTTTTAGTAGAGACGGGGTCTCACTCTTGCTCAGGCTGGTCTTGAACTCCTGAGCTCAAGTGATCCGGCCGCCTCGGCCTCCCAGATGGCTGGGATTACAGGCGTAAGCCACCATACCCGGCCCGACGTGACATTTAATATAGCTGAATAATAAGCTGGTTTGCAAAGACCTTCAGGAACAGCATTTCAGGCAGAGAGGGTTGCTTACGTCCTTGAAATGAGGATGACCTTTTGTGTTTGAGGGATTGATTATGTTCAATTTATCTATTTTTTTATTTTCTTGCTCATTCTTTGGGTGTTATATCTAAAAATCCTTTACCAAATCGAAGGTCATGGAGATTTACCTCTATGTTTTCTTCTAAGAGTTTTATAGTTTTAGCTCTTAAATTTTGATCTATTATTATCCATTTTAACTTAATTTTTTATGCTATAAAATAAGGCTCCAGCTTCATTCTTTTGCCTGGGACAATCCAGTTGTCCCAGCACTATTTGTGGAAAAAACTATTCTTTCTCCATTGAATGGTCTCGGACCCCTTGTTGAAACTCAGTTGATTGTAGATGTATGGACTTATTTCTGGACTCTTAATTCTATTCAATTTTTATATATGTCTATACTTGTGCCAGTACCATACTGTCATGATTATCATTGTTTTTTATAATAGTAAGTTTTGAAGTTGGGAAGTATGAGTTCTACTTTTTTCTTTTTAAATTTATTTATTTATTTATACCTCATCCTAGAATCCAAAGGCATCTACTTTGCTCTTTTTCAGAATTGTTTTGGCTATTTAGGGTCCCTTGCAATTCCATATGAATTTTAGAATAGGCTTGTCAATTTCTACCAAGCAGTCAGCTGGTAGGTAGGGGCTGCTCTAAATCTGTAGGTCAGTTTGGGGAGTATTGCCATCTTAACGATGTTAAATCTTCTATGAACCTGAGATGTTTTCCCATTTATTTAGATCTTCTTTATTTTGTTGTTATTTATATATTTATTTTTGGGGAGAGGATCTCCCTCTGTCACCCAGGCTGGAGTGCAATGGTGTCCCCATAGCTCATGGCAGCCTTGAACTCTCTAGGCTTAAGGGATCCTCTTGCTTCAGCCTCCTGAATGGCTGGGACTACATGCGCATGCCACCATGCCTGGCTAATTATTTTTATTTGTTGTAGAGATGGGGCTCTCACTATGTTGCACTGGCTGGTCTTGAACTCCTGGCCTCAAGTGATCTTCCTGCCTCAACCTCCCAAAGTTCTGGGATTACAGGTGTGAGCCATCGCCCCCAGCCTAAATCTTCTTCAGTTTCTTTCAACATGTTTTACAGTTTTTAGAGCGTAAGTTTAAAGTTCTTTTATTAAATTTATTCTTGAGTATTATATTCTTTTTGATGTTATTGTGAATAGAATTTTCTTAATTTCATTTTTGGATTGTTCATTGCAAATCATATTAGAAACATAATTTATTTTTGTATATTGATCCTGTATTCTGCAACCTTGCTGAACTCATTTATTCTAATAGTTTTTTAGTGGATTCCTTAGGATTTTCTATATGTAAGATCAGTCATCTGTGAATAGTTTTGCTTTTTCCTTTTCAAACTGGGTGCCTTTTCTTTCTTTTTCTGGCCAAATTTCCCTGGCTGGAACCTCTAGTACAATATTGAATCGAAGTGGCAAGAGCAGACATCCTTGTCTTGTTCCTGATCTTAGGGGGAAAGCATTCGGGCTTTTACCATTACGTATGTTAGCCGTGGGTTTTTTATAGAAGTGCTGTATCAGATTGAGGAAGTTCCTTTCTATTCCTAGTTCAGTGTTTTTTTTTTTTAAATCATGAAAGGGTGTTGGATTTTGTCAAATGCTTTCTCTGTGTCTATTGAGATGATCATGTGATTTTTGTTTTTTATTTTATTGATGTGATGTACTACATTAATTTATTTTCAGATATTAAACCAACCTAGCATCCCTGGGATAAATCTCACTTGGTCATGGAGTATGATTCTTTTTTTTTTTGAGACAGAGTCTCACTCTGTTGCCCTGGGTACAGTGCAGTGGCATCATTGTAGCTCACAGCAACCTCAAACTCCTGGGCTCAAGCGATCCTCCTGCCTCAGCCTCTTGAGTAGCTAGGACTACAGGCACTAGCCACCAGGCCAGACTAATTTTTCTATTTTTAGTAGAGACAGGGGTCTCACTCTTGCTCAGGCTGGTCTCCAACTCCTGACCTCAAGCAATCCTCCAGCCTTGGCCTCCCAGAGTGCTAGGATTATGGGTATGAGCCATGGTGCCTGGCCAATTCTTTTTTTTTTTAATTTTTAATTATTATGGGTACATAATAGTTGTATATCTTTATAGGGTACATATAATGTTTTGATACAGGCATACAATGTGAATTAATCAAATCAGGGTAATTGGGATATCCATTACCTTAGGCATTTAACATGTCTTTGTGTTAATAATATTCCAATTCTACTCTTTTATTAATAGTTATTTTAAAGTGTACCCTAACTTATTGATTATAGCCACTTTGTTATGCTATCTAATATTGTTCATTCTATCTAACTACCTAACTATATTTTTGCATGTACTGGTCATGGTATATAATTCTTATAATAATAAAATTATTATTTTTTAAGTCACACAATTTTGGGGTAATCTACTAAGCAGCAATGGAGAACTAGTTCAAGCTGCCTGATACAGATACCTCAGCACAGATACCCTTTGCTCCCTCAGCTCCCAGGGTAGCGTAGCCAAGAGTGGGGCAGATACCTTCTCAGCGGCCTGCTCTCTAAGCCAGCTGTAGGGGCCTCTTCTCTCCAGTGGCTTGTGTGTGGGGGCTTGGGTAGTCTAACTAACACAGAGCTGGGGCCAGGTTCTCCCTCTGCTCTCTGATGGCAGGGGTGTCACAGCTGGAGCAAGGAGCATATGGAGACAGAGCTGGGACTAGAACCTGAGCCTCATGTCCCCTGGGTCTCCATATTCTTTCATTAGTAGCGAGGACTCAAGCTTGAGTCTTAGCTATGTCCTCCTGTGGCTTTCAGTTAGGGTTAGGTACATGTCGAAGACAGGTGTTATCTATTTGCATGACGGTCTAGGCTGTCTCCTGGAAAAGAATTCACCCTAAGTAAGGAGAGAGGCCCTCAGGTTTGGTTGGTGGAACCCTCTCCTGCTGGAGAGCAGAGCAATGTTGTGTATAGCAATGTTGTGTATAGCTGGCCTGTTGCTCAGGCTGTCCTCTGCTCCTTGGCCCCTAGTCCCAGGGGAAGGGGGCTGTGAACACTACTGCAGGAATGGCTTCGCTACATCCCAGAGAGACACTTGGCACCCTGTAGAGAGATGCCCTTGTGTGCTGGGAACACACTTGAGAGGGTATTCCATGCACACACAAGACTTCCTCTGCACAGTCCCAAAGGAGGGTGGGGTCTTATTTTCAAAAGGGGATAGCTTTCTAGCTATTTTACTAACGTAGGCTAGAGTGACATAAATACCTTTGCTGAGCCAGGCATACCTTTGCTGAGCCAGGCGCAGTGGCTCACACCTGTAATTCCAGCACTTTGGAAGGCCAAGGTGGGAGGATTGCAGGAGTTCAAGTCCAGCCTGGGCAACACAGCGAGACCACCATCTCTACAAAAAATTAAAAACTTAGCCAGGCATAGTGGTTTATGCCTGTAGTCACAGCTACGCGGGAGGCTGAGGATTGCTCGAGCCCAGGAGTTTGAGTGAGCTATGATTGCGCCACTATACTCCAGCCTGGACAACAGAATGAGACCCTGTCTCAAAAAACGAAACAAACAAGAAGTAAAAAAAAAAAAAAAAAAAAAAAGAAATACCTTTGCTGAAATCCAGAGCCTATTATCACTCCCAGGCTGGTGTGGCTGGAGGCCTGAGAAGCTAGAGTCACTCATTCAGAACACTTGTCATGTCTTCCTGCCCTGGTCAAGGCCTGAGCCAAACTCCAGCAGAAATGGCTGAGACATAGCCTTTCCCTCAAGGTGATCCCTGACCAGTGGAGGAGCCAGAAAACCCCAATAATGAGCAGTCAGTGTCATGATAAAGATATGCACTTAGTCAAGCCTGGAGGCTTCCTGGAGGAGGTGGTAAGTGGAGTCTGCCCCAGGGAGTGGCATCGAGAAACCCATGGGGTGGGTGTTGAAAGCTCAGGGAGCAGTGAGAGCTGAGGATGAGGGTTTGGAACATTCTCTTCCTCCTTTTCATCCATCTCTGCCCACTTCCTCTTTCCCTCCCCCTTTTGTCCTTTGCTTCCTTTTGTCCCCTTCCCTGCAGTGTGCCAGCCTCCGCAGTCCAGGCCCGTCGCTCACCAGACCTAGGTCCCTACTAACTGCTGGTCCTGGCATGTATAGATTCCAAGGGAAAGGAGTTTTCCAAACTTCTATCAAATCAGGAGAGCCCAGGTGAGGAGGGGGAAGGAGCCTTTGCAGGCACAAATTCCTGACGTTTCTGGTGTCGCTACACCCATGTGCCACCAGCAGTCCTGACCCTGCAGCCGCATGGATAGCACACATCACATGTGTATTTTTTTTATAGCATTATTTGTTTCTGATTATATAATAAAAGCTACACATACCACTACTTTTCCTTTTCTTATATTTAATCTTATTCTTACCACACAAAGTGTACATTGTAGAAAAATCAATATGCACAAATACGACAAGGAGGTAGTCCAGCAGAGAGGATAGGAGCGCAGAGTTCAGAGCCAGCTGGGGTAGTGACTTAGTCTCCTGTGCCTCAGTTTCCTCATTACAAAGTAAGTATAATCATCACTCCTAATTCGCAGGTGCCGAGCACATGGTGTGTGATATGGAAGTGTGTGTTATTATTATTGACAAGTAAAGATAGAAAAAATAAAGGAAAAATGCATCTATAATTCTATGAGCCTGAGATAAGCACTGTTAACCCTTTCGGATATAGCCTTTCACAGTTTTGCTATGTGTGTATACTTTATAAACATGGTCGGTTCCACAGCTTGGTATGCAATATGGTCACAATTCTTATTTTCCCAATTAATTGTTCATGCTTGCGTATGTCTTATTGGCAAGAAATTCAGAATCTTGAGACCACCCTGAATTATTCAAAAATACGGGGGGTTTACGCCATGCCTGGAATACTTCATGACTGCTGTTGCTCCACATGACCACATGGTGTCGCTATTGAAGCCTGGTCCTAACCAGTCCACAGGATGCGCAGGTGAATGATGCTTTTTGAAAACGTGCCAAACAACGAGGAGGGTTCCAGGCTTGAGATTCCAAGCTCGCAGCTCCCAGAATTCAGCAGTTCTTGTTTCCCTGCACACTTTCTGCTATCTATTGACCGCTAGCTTCAGGAGCCCTAGATTGGGACTGCTTCTGGCATCTGCCACCTTCTAGTTGCAGAACCTCAAAATTTCCTCTCCTCCTTGGGAGGCCACACCAGGAGCTCGTTTAAACCTTCCATCCTGGAAGACGTTGTCTGCTCACCCAACGACCAGTGTCTTTCCCCTTATTCCCCACAGACAGAGGTGGCCACCTTCCCAGCTTCTCTTGCAGCTGGGGCACGGACGTGTGACTGAATCCTGGCCAATGGGCCCTGAGGGAACACTAGCTGGGGGATTTCTAGAAAGAATTTTCCCCCCTAATAAACATACATTTCAGGAGGAATCCTCTTCCTTCTTATCTGTGAGATGACACACCTCAAAATGGAGGCCGTGGTAGCCAGCCTGCAAGATGTGGCACCGGTGCCCTTGGGTAGTCCCCTCCCACTATGAATCGCAGCTGGCCTGTGTGACCAACAGACCACAGCAAAATAGAGACCTGGAAGGCCAGGTCATGAATGGTGTTGCAGTTTCTGCCTTGGTCCCTACTGGACTGCTGCCTTTGGAGAAAGCCAGTCACCATACTGTGAGGACACTCAAGCAGTCCTGTGGAAGGGCTCATGCGGAGAGGAGCCAACAGCCAGCACCAGCCTGCCAGACACATGGGTGAGCCCCCTTGGAAAAGGAGCCTCCGGCCCCAGTCAAGCCTTCAGATGACAGCAAAGAGGAGAGACCTTGGGCCACAGCCACCCATCTAAGCTGCTCCCGAATTCCTGACCCACTGACACCACAAGAGATAATACATGGCTGCTATTGTTTAAAGCTGTGAGTTTTGGAGGGGGATTTGTTACACAGCAATAGAAAGTAACCAAAGGCCAACACTATAAAGATTTCGGAGAGGAAAGATGAAAAACACTGGAGTCTTTGATGATGTCTTGGTTGCCACTGAGTTAACCAACCTTGAAACTGCTTATTTCTTGACTTCTTATGTGAGATAATTAATGAGTATCCTTGTTTCGCTGCTGTTAGGTCTGCTGTTACTTGCAGCCAAAGACATCCTTATTGATCCATCTTCTAAAAGAAGACTCCCTGAGGATTTTTTTTTTTTTTTGAGACACAGTCTTGCTCTGTCGCCCTGGGTAGAGTACAGTGGAGTCATTATAGCTCACTACAACCTCCAACTTCCGAGGTCCAGCAATCCTCTTGGTTTTAGTCTCCCGAGTAGCTGGGACTACAGGTACATGCCACCACACCCAGATAATTTTTCTATTTTTAGTAGAGACAGGGTCTCACTATCTTGCTCAGGCTGGTCTCAAACTCCTGAGCTAAAGTAATCCTCCCACCTCGGCCTCCCAGAGTGCTAGGATTATAGGCGTGAGCCACTGTGCCTGGCTTCCCTGAGGATTTCTGATGAGTGATTCCCAGGTGATTTTCCTGTCACTTTTTATTATGTGAGACTAGACATTTCTTTTGCTAAAAAAAGAAAAAAAAAAAAAGGACCCAAATTTAAACTCTGATGAGAGCGCCTCTGGAAGGGCCTCCACCAAAAATAATCTCAAATGAACTTCTATATTATTCAGAGTTCATGGGGGCAAGTAGCCAAATAAGTTATGGTTGGCCAGCTCCCAAGCTTTTTATTTATTTATTTATTGAGACAGGGTCTACTCTGTCTTCCTGGCTAGAGTGTAGTGACATCATCATAATTCACTGCAACCTCCAACTCCTGGGCTCAAGTGATCCTCTTGCCTCAGCCTCCCAAGTAGCTGGGACTATAGGCATGTGCCACCAGGTTCGGCTAATTTTTCTATTTTTCATAGAGACAGGGTCTCGCTCTTGCTCAGGCTGTCTTTTATTTATTTTTATTATTTTAACCTAAATAAAATCATCCTGGACATGATTTTGTACACTCTTATGGAACACCTTCAGATCAACACAGACTAACATCACGTACAGGGCTGCCTGGCGCTCCCTTGTATGGAGGGACCATAATTTATTTAACCAAACCCTGAAACTG
>NW_012149619.1:1079449-1084897 GCF_000956105.1 Propithecus coquereli
TCTTTTTCAAGATTGAGTAATATTCCATTGTCCATACATCCCATATTTTGTTTAGCCATTCATCCGTTGGTGGGCACTTGCTGTTTCCACTTGCTGGCTTTGTGACTAATGCCGCTATGAACATGGGTGCACAAGTATCTGTTCAAGTCCCTGCTTTCCATTCTTTTGGGTTTATACCCAGAAATGCACGTTTACATTTAAGGGACAGTGATTTTGAATATATTGTGCCTCAGTTTGCAAACACTGCGGCCTCTGCAGCGGGGGTGGGAAGGATTTGCAGCCGGCAAGATCCATCCCGTCCCCCTTCCTCCTCCATGGCAGGGGGCTCCAGACCACGCACAAAGTTACCTTCCCCCGCCGATGCTATTCTCCCCCAAAAACAGTGTTGCCTGTCAGCGTCCACGTGGAAATTCTTCTGTTCTTTGCAAAGCAGGACTTTCTGGTTCTGGCTCTCGCAGGGAGGGTCGGAAGGCAGCAGCAGTAGCAGTTTTCTTCTGCTCGGTGATTCCTGGAGAAATCCGTGGGATCTACTCCCTGGCCCCTCGTGTGGGATGCCCGCCCTGAGGAGTCTGCAGCTGAGTCGGGACAGACGTGTGCCCGAACTGCGAAGCTGAGTGGACCCTCTAGGACCGTCCAGTCCCTCCACCGCCGTGACCACCGATGTTCAAACAGAGAAGCTGAGGCCCGGGGTGGCGAGTTTGCTGTTGGTGCCTACAGTGTGGGGACCCAGACTTCCTCCCACCACCCGGGACGCTGTGCCCCCCCTGCTGGCCGCCTGCTTGACTCCTGCGATGCCCCTTCGTCCAGAGCCCCTCTGCGGGGCACCTCCCTGCGCCCCTGCGGGGAGACTGTGCTTGGAAGCCGACGCGTCCAGGGCAGGGGGTCGCGTTCTATGCTGCTCTCCTGGCCAGCACCGCCTTCTTGACTGGACCAACTCTGGGAGTTCTGACCCTGTGAGCCGCTCCTCAGGCCCTGACTGGCCCTGAAAGCCACAGCAGGGTGGCGTCCTGGTCTGGCAAAGGTGAGGACTGGACCCTGGAAAGGAGTGACTGTGGCCAGCCCCGTCCGGGGCAGCAGCCTCGCTGGCTGCAACGCTGCTGTGCGGCTTGCACGGGTGTGAGGGTGCGAGTGCGGGTGTGGGTGCCCGTGTGCCCGGCTTCCTGTTCAGGGCTCGTCCCTGTGGCTGTAGCTCCGCCACCTACTCTCAGGGCAGGCGCTGAGACCACAGTCAGGGAAAATCCCATTTTATTTAACAAACACAGCACTTCCTCAACACCAGGCAAAGTTCTAGGTATTTTCAAACATTATCTTATTTAAGCCACAAAAATCCCATGAGATAGGTACTGTTTTTAATCCCCATTTTATAGATGAGGAAACTGAGGCACAGAGAGACGAAGTGATCTACCTAAGGTCACATGGCCAATGAGCAGTGAGTCTAACCCCAGGGTACAGGACCTTAGCCAGGAGGCTGGGCTGCCTGCGCCTGCTAGTGTTGGAGGGTCTGATTTTGAACTTGCCTTTGTTTCACCAAGACCATCCACAGCCAGCCAACCAAGGGGGACCCAACCAAGTGGAGGACGCCAAGGACCATTATCCTCATCGTAACCATAACGACAGTGGTCGACACTCACTCGGTGCTTCCTATGTGTCAGGCTATGTTGGGAATAGTATATGCATTTATGTTAATTCTTCCTCACAATTAACCCCTGTGATACATCTTAGTATTCTCTATCACAAATGAGAACACTGAGGCTCAGAGAGGTTAGGGACGTCCCCAAGGCACACAAATAGGAAGTAGCGAAATTGGAATTTGAATTCAGGCCTGTCAGACTGCAAAGCTCACACTCTTGCCATGTTGCCAGACTGATTTTTTTGTTGGTTTGCTTTAACTTTTTTTTTTTAAAGAGATGGGTCTTGCTATATTTCCCAGGCTGGCCTCAAGCTCCTGGGCTCAAGTGGTCTTCTCACCTCCACCCCCCAGTAGCTGGGACCACGTACAGCTCCTTTAACTTTAAAAAAATAATTGAGATGAAGGCTGGGTGCGGAGGCTCAGGCCAGGCGATCCTCCCACCTCAGCCCCCCAAAGTGCCAGAATTACACACGTGAGCCACTGTGCCCAGCCTGTTTTCAATTCTTTTGGGTTTATACCTAGGAGTAGAATTGCAGAGTCATATGGTAACTCTATGTTTAGCCTTTTGAGGAACCACCAAACTGTTTTCCTCTGCGGCCGCCCTACTTCACGTTCCCACCAGCAACGTACGAGGCTGTCGGTCTCTCCACATCCTCACCAACACTTGTTATTTTCTCTCTCTCTGTTTTTTTATGATAGCCACCTTAGTGGGTACGAAGTGTGATCTTATTATGGTTTGGTTGTGCATTTCCCCAATGACTAATGATGCTGAGCATCTTTTCATGTGCTTGTGGGTCCTTTGTATATTTTTGGAGAAATGTCTCTTTAAGCCCTTTGGCAATTTTTAAGGTGGGCTGTCATTTTGCCCTTTAACTTTTTATTTAGAAATAATTTCTAACTTACAGAAAAATTATAATATAGTACAAAGAAACCCATATAATCTTTACCCAGATGCATCTGTTATTGATATTTTGCCCCATTTGCTTTCTTACTACAGGTACCTATTATTTTTTCCGGAACCATTTGAGAATAAGTTGCATAGATTGTGGTCCTTTACCCCTAGATACTTCAGAATAAGGATATTTACTTACATGACCACAGAACAGTCACAGTGATATGATATTTATTCCTAACCCACTGCCTGCATTCCGATTTTATTGACTGATCTAGTGATGTGTGTTTCCCCCTCCAGTGCGGGTCCAGGCTGGGATCCTGTGCCACACGTAATTGTCACATCTCTTTTGTCTCCTTTAATCTGAAACAGTCCCTTCGTCTTTCTTAGGCTTTTATGACTCTGACATTTTTGAATAATACAGTCCCTTTAAAAAAATGACGCTTCTCCATTTGGGCTTGTCTGCGGTTTCCTCCTGATTAGATTCTGGTTGTGCTCTCCTGGCTGGAGTCCTGTGTCAGTGACGCTGGGACCTGCACAGGCTTTCACCTCTGCAGGCACGCGATGCCTACCTGCCCCTCACAGGTGACGTTATTTTATTTATTTATTTATTTTTTGAAAGGGGATTCAGTTTCTTCCTTTCTTTTTTTTTATTGAGACAGAGTCTCGCTCTGTTGCCCTGGGTAGAGTGTAGTGGCGTCATCATAGCTCACTTAGCTCACTGCAGCCTCCAACTCCTGGGCTAAAGAGAGCCTCCTGCTTCAGCCTCCCAAGTAGCTGGGTCTACAGGTGGGCACCCCCACACCTGGCTAATTTTTCTGTTTTTAGTAGAGACGGGGTCTTGTTCTTGCTCAGGCTGGTCTCGAACTCCTGGGCTCAAGCAATCCTCCAGCCTCAGCCTCCCAGAGTGCTGGGATTACAGGCGTGAGCCACCGCGCCCAGCCCAGGTGATGTTATTTTAATCCCTCCATCAAGCTGTCTCTGATTCCTCTACTGCACAGCTACTCTTTTTTCCCCCTTGCTACTAACACAGATTAAGCAATACGTTAAGACCCCGCCCCTCACTGAGACTTTCCCCCTAGGTTTAGCAGTCACTAAAGAGTTTTGCCCACAGGCTGCCTCTGTGACCTTTGTTTCCCCAGGTGGGGCCTTAGATACCGAGCAGGCGCCCGCCTTCCCTGACAGTCTAGTGCAAGGCTGCGTCCTGGCCAATGCCCAGCCTCCCTGACTTGACCCGAGTTCAAGGCACTGGTTCATAGTCCATCTCGTGTGGACAGCCAGGCCGCTCTCAGTGGGCAGCACTCTGGGAGGTTCTTCTCGCTTCCTGACCTGGAAGCTTCCCTTCCTCACAGCACCTGCTGCAGCCACAGGCTAGACCAGGGGATCACAGAGTTGTCCAGTCCTCCAGGACGGGGGTGCCAGGAGCTCTTTTCCTCTCCAGCAGGTCTCCGAGGCTGAGGATGGTGAAATCTCACTGGTGAGGCTGCAGTGGGTGCAGGAGGAACCTGCGATAAGATGCCCAACAGTTACGGCAGCTGCTTTGAGGCTGGGGCCTGGGAGCCCACAGGAAGTGACTTGGTGCCGAGCTGATGCGTCTTCGCCCCAGCGCCTGTCTGGGGACAGGAGCTGCACGCTGGTGCTGCTAGGGGATGTCCACAGAATGCCCCGAGCCTGGGCCACAAGGGCCACAGGGCCAGTCCCTGCGACCAGGCGGGCAAGGGGCCTCGGCTGTGGGTCAGTGTCCCCCTCCAGCCACACCCGTGCCCTGGAGCCTGCCCCGCTGGAGGGCTTACGTGGCTGCTGCGGTGCTCTGCTACGTCAACCTCCTGAACTACATGAACTGGTTCATCATCGCAGGTGAGGAGGGGCCGGGCATCCTGGGGCAGCACCGGCTGGTCTGTCCCACCAGCTGGCAGCTGCGTGTCCACAGTGGCTGTCCATCCTGCATCCTTTCTTCTCTTGGAGTGCGTCTCTGGTGAACTCACCCTGGAGGTGGTTCTCAGCCATGCCTGAGTTGGGGAGGGCCAACTGAAGTTCCCAGTCCAGCCCCAAACTAAGAGGGGACACAGTGGGTGTGCGGCAGGGACGTGATGAGGCCTGGGCCTTCCAGGCCAAGGCCTCAAGGTTCTGGGTGGAGGACAGGGCAGGCTGGCTCAGCTCCCAGGTGAGAAAAACTCCTGCTGCTGTGTTTCTGGGACAGTGGGCTGCTCGCAAACCTCATCCATCCTGCCTTCCTTCTTCCCAGAGCTCAACCTGCTGCCTTTTTTTTTTTTTTTTTTTTGAGACAGAGTCTCACTCTGTTGCCCGGGCTAGCTGGCTCAGCTCCCAGGTGAGAAAAACTCCTGCTGCTGTGTTTCTGGGACAGTGGGCTGCTCGCACCCTTTTTCCATCCTGCCTTCCTTCTTCCATCCTTTCCTTATATCCCTCCTTCCTTCCATAATAATATATGAGTGCATACTATGAGGAAGGGCCTGAACTAGGGACTAGTACATAAAAGGAGGTCTATGATAGCTCATTAAGGAGATTGAAGTTCTTTAATAGCAAGAACCAAGCAAACAAAAATTGAAGTAAGTCATTGAAATAAATGTTAGTGCTCTGTCCGCCAGAGGAGGACAAACAAGTCCATTCAGAGTATAAGGACTGCAGAATTTCTTCCTAGAGTACATTACTTTTTAAACAATAATATTTAACACTAGATGGGAATTACTATTGATCATCTATGAACTCAGATTTCTTTTAACAGTGTTTTTAGATAAATGGAATATAGCTAATTTGTTTCAAAGCTTCTGTTGATCTCCCATTGTAATTTGTATCCAAGATTAATGAGATGTTCTGATTTGAATGACCTCAGTTTTCAAAAGACTAATTCATCATCTTCTTGAGCAGCCTTAATTATATGCCATGTTCTTAGGATATGAAAGAGGAA
>NW_012149619.1:1084947-1089029 GCF_000956105.1 Propithecus coquereli
GTGAGCCACCGCGCCGGGCCTCAACCTGCTTCTATCTTCTCGTCTCTTGCTCCCTCCCTCGTTCATTCATCCAGTCATTCGAGACTGGGGCTTGACTTGCTCTTTTCTTCTTGTCATTCCTTCACTCATTCATTCATTCAAGATTCAACTTTCTTTTCATCAACAATTCATTCAAGATTGAGCACTGACTGTGGGCAGGACTGTCTAGGGGGCCCTGGGGACCCAGGGAGGAACTCGGGAATGACTGTCTAGTGGGGCAGAGGCAGAAGCTTGTTAGCAGCAATCCCACAAAGCAGCAGCGTGGCCAGACAAGGGGGGCACAGACGGGCCTGGGGAGGGGGCGCCTGCAGATGCCGGGCATCCCTGAAGCCAGGGCGCGGGTCATCGGTTACCGGCTTGGCACACCAGAGAAGGGCTGTGGAATAATGGGCCGCAGACAGCCCAGACCTGATCACGATCTCTGAGGCACTCAGAGGGACACAGAGCACATGTACCAGTAGCTCTAATACAGGACAGAGTGGGATGCACGTCTGCTGGGCAGCAGAGTACAAATGACCGGTAGAATTCACAGCGGAGGGGGCATTTGGTTTGGGCCTCGAAGGCTGCGCAGGTTGAAAGGCAAGGATTGGGGCGAGGGGAGGCCCTTCAGAGAGAGGGTCAGTCTGAGCCCAGGTGCGCGGGTGAGAGGGCGGGCTCTGATCATGGATGGTGAGAGGGAGAGAAAGCAGGGAATTATTCCAAAAGCCCTGGCGTGAGATCACGGGCTTCTTGGGTGCCAGGGTGGGAGCTTGGACTTTCTGCCCTGGGCAATGGGGAGCTGTGGGAGGGGGATAAAATCAGATTTGAAGTCCTGATGGAGGCCAAAGGAGGCAGGGAGGTCCGTTCAGAGGCTACTGCAGTGGATCAGGCCAACGCAGAGGAGGCCTGAGTCGGAGTACGGGCCGAGGGCATGAGGAGGAGGGCAGAGGGCTAGAGGCAGTGGGAGCCAGTGGTCACTGGTGTGGATTCTCCCTGTCCCTGGCCATGGGGGCCCCTGGCTGGCCCGTGAGACCCTGAGTCCTGCCTGCCCAGGTCCTCTCTCTGTTGTCACTTCCTCTGGATGTTCAGGAAGCGCCTGTGGTTACCAGGACAAAGGAGCCTGGAGAAGTGAAACCACGCCGAGTGCCGGGACTGGTGGGTGCGGGCGGTTTGCGTGGCAGCTAAAATGCTCTGGCGGCGCACAGCGCGTGGGGAGGCCAGGCGGGCAGCGTGCGGTACCAGCAAGCCTGGGTCCGCACTTGCCCTGGCCTACCCCCAGAGCAGCACGGGGCTGAGGGGAGCCCAGGAGGGGACAAAATCAGGGATGAGACCTCATTGCTAAAAATGGAAGATGAGCACAATCGCAGAGAATTTCTATTTAGCTAGGTATTTTGCCTACCTGTGCTGTCTATTTCTCTCTCCAATAACTATGTCTTTTTTTGTGTGTAATTAAAAATATTAAAAGGGGAGAAAAGATATACTGGGTTGTATGCCTGGATGCTGTGGCAATTGGGCTCAAATTAAATGTCTGAGCAAAAATCTCTTACTTCGCTTCTCAGAGTCTTTAGTCTTTACTTGCCTGCTGGTGGGTCTTGGAGGTGCGGGTGCAGGGCTGTCCTGGTGCGGGTGTTTCTGCAGGGCCCCATTTGGGGTTCAGCTCAGGGCCTGGCTCTCACCCATTTCGTGATTCTTGAAAGTGATGATTGCTCTTCAATGACAGGGCCACATGGCTCAGATGGGCAGATGCCGCAGACCCTGACCCTTTCTGAGATACCACTAAGGGGCTGTCAGTGAAAAGCCCCTGGCATCTGGGGGAGCACACTTCCTCTCTCTGCATTCGGCTGAGTGCCCACTGCTGTGTGCATGCTCCGGAGGAACATGCTTGTGCGCACATGTGTGCAGGCTAGTGCGCTTAAGTCTTTGTATGTGCACATACATCTAGGTATGCCTGGTGTTTGTGCATGAGCAGGAACCCCAGGGACTTCCACTGACACAGTAAGTAGTCCAGGTGAAGGGCTGTGCATGGCACAGCAACAGGGAGCTGCTCTGACTACAGTGTGAATGGCAGCCCTGCTGGTGTGCATGTGCATGCGTGCCTGTGGTGTGTTTTTATGTTTCTATCTCAGTGTATGTGTATATGTGTGTCTGGGTGTGAGAGACTGAGTTTACACGTCTGTGAGAGTAGGCTCCTGTTTGTGCATCTGCAAGTGTATCTTTCTGGGAAGGCCTATTTGTATGTACTCACGTCTGTGTCTATGTGACTCAATGTCTGTGTCTGTGAGTGCATGCGTGTGTGTAAATGTGTGTGCACATATGTCTGCACCTTTGGGTTGCCTGTTTCTGTGTGTATGTTTGGTGGTATGCATGGGTGGGAGAGAGCAGAGAGAACAGTGGGGGCCCAGGTGCGACCCCCTGTGCTGTGCTGGGCAGCCGTGGCCCTGTCTGGAATCGGGGCAGCTGTCTTTAGAGGCTGGGGTGGGCTACTTCCCACTTCCTGAGCGCTGGCCCTCTGTCCACAGGAGTGCTGCTGGATGTACAGAAGTTTTTCCAGATCAGTGACAGCAGTGCTGGTTTGCTTCAGACCGGTAAGGAGCGAGTCCCTGGTCCTGGAACTGGGCCCCTGGCTCGTGCCGGGATGTGGTCTTTCAGTTCTGTGCCCAGCTCCTGCACCACCGAGTCCCCTGGCACAGAGGATGGGTGGGGCCTGGGCACGAGAGACAGTCTGGGTAGGAGGAGGAGAGAGCACGGGCTTGAGCTGCCCCGTTGGAGTGTGTGCAGGTGCTGTGGGGAGAGCAGAGGGAGATGGGGCTGGGGCGTCCAGGAGCGACGGATCCTGGCCGTGGAGCTGCTCACTCAGCCCCGCAGAAAGGCTCCGGGCCCCCAGAGGGCCTGAGGCCCAGCGGCAGGGAGCCAGTGGGGGCGGCTGGGGTCACAAGGCATTAACATTTCCCCTGCAGTGCCTGGATGGTGACACGTGCCCACAGGTATCGCATATCCGCAGGCCCACACATGAGCACACATGGTCACAACGCATGACACACCCAGCCTGTCACTAGCACACATGGTGGCTCTTCTCCGCGGGCCCCCGTCTCCTCCTAACGGTCCACTATCTCATGCTTTAGAACCCGGCTCTCAAACTGCGGACCGGTGCCGCCGGCGGTACGCGAAGACTTCCCAGGGCCTACACGAACACAGAGAGTTCTGAGAGATCCCTTTCTAGATCCTAAGCCCACATGTTTCTCTCCTAAAACGGATCTGCCTGAGAACAAGCCTGTGGCGGCCGTGGGTCTCCTGCCTCACTTCCCCTCTTACAGTCACCCGTCTGCCATTTTCAGCAGAAAGAGACACCTCGCCCCCATCCTGGATGCACTGCTCCGGGTGTCAAAACCTCCAGGGTGCCAGACACAGGGACCCCTCGGGGATGCTTGAGTCTGCCGGGGAGGCCCTGGGAGCAATCAGAGAGCAGCAGGAGAAACACGCAGGGGAGATTTCCTCCCGGCCACAAGCCTTATCTCGCTGTTCCTGCGTGTGGTGGCCACCACGTATCTATGAAATAGAATTCAGAAGTCAGATAGTGGTCTCTGGGAGGGGCGTCAAGATGATTGTTTTAATGAAAAAAATGAAGCCAACATTTTTCTTAGAGGGGCTGGGCGCAGTGGCTCACGCCTGTAATCCTAGCACTCTGGGAGGCCGAGGTGGGAGGGTTGCTTGAGCTCAGGAGTTCAAGATCAGCCTCAGCAAGAGTGAGAACCTGTCTCTACTAAAAATAGAAAAAATTAGCTGGGCAACGAAAAATAGAAAAAAAATTAGCTGGATGTGGTGGTGAGTGCCTGTGGTCCCAGCTACTCAGGAGGCTGGAGCAGGAGGATCACTTGAGCCCGGGAGTTTGAGGTTGCTGTGAGTTAAGCTGACGCCACGGCACTCTAGCCCAGACAACACAGCAAGACTCTGTCTCAAAAAAAAAAAAAAAAAAAAAAGAAATAAAGAGTGAAATCATGAAGATGAACAAGCAAAAGAGAAAGACCAGGCAAATTTTCAGATTTGCAAAGGAAAGAAGGAATACA
>NW_012149619.1:1089079-1135883 GCF_000956105.1 Propithecus coquereli
CAGGGAATATTTTATCTACTTAGGAAAAACAATTCTTTGTTAAGCTGACGCCACGGCACTCTAGCCCAGACAACACAGCAAGACTCTGTCTCAAAAAAAAAAAAAAAAATTTGTTTTTCTTATAATCAGTCTGATTTATCCAATTGGCTTGGGGAAGGAGGATGGGCTTTATGACTTATACTCTTGCGGCTGACATTTCCCACAAATGGAATGAACTTGATCTGCAGCTCCAAGGGTTTGGATGAAAATACAGTTTAAAAAAAATGCACAATAACACTGGAAATGACATTCTTGGCAACTATTCAAACTTACAACAGAAACATTTTAAATTTTAGCTGAAAACGTGTGAAGGAGGGCATATGTCTATAAACTTCTTTGTGATCACGTGAGCAAGAGCTAGCAGACCACTGCTTTAGACTATGGCTCTTCCCACTTGCCCCTCGGTCTTAGGACGGAGAGGCTGGCAGCTGGTGCTGGTCTTCTAGTCATATGTGTAGCCAAAGTGAGACCATCTTGGTGCAAGCTTCTTGATTAAACAGATATTGGGAGTTGAGTCAACATTTCCCTTCACTGGTTCTTACTGTGGTGGTCAAGATTATTGCTACAAGGCCCTGGCCGTGGGGTGGAGGCTGAGGGACGGGGGGGAAGAGAGAGTGTGTGTGTGTGCGTTTGGGAGTGGGCGAAGGGAAGGATCATCTTCTTTGCGGAAGCAGCCCACACAGGTGCATGGAAAGGGCAGTGGGCTTGAAGGCCTGATGACCAGCCTGGTCTCTGGTGGCCCCAGGTGAGTCTCTTCACCTGTCTGGGTGGCCGTGTGGCCCTAAGACCCAACCTGCTATTTATCCACATGGATGCAGGGAGGGGGAAACTGATGACTGAGAGAGAGTTTAGTCAAGTTATAAGAGAGAGGTGGGGCCGGGCGTGGTGGCTCACACCTGTCATCTACCAGCACTCTGGGAGGCTGAGGTGGGAGGATCGCTTGAGCTCAGGAGTTCAAGACCAGCCTGAGCAAGGACCCCATCTCTACAAAAAACACAAAAATTAGCCAGGTGTGGTGGCACATGCCTGTCATCCCAGCTACTAGGGAGGCTGAGGCAGGAGGATCACTGCAGCCCAGGAGTTTTGAGGTTGCAGTGAGCTATGATCACCCTGCTGCATTCCAGCCTGGGTGATAGAGAGACCTTGTCTCAAACAAACAAACAAACAAACAACAACAAAAAAAAAAAACAAAAAGAAGAGAGGGAGAGAAAGAGAGAGAGAAGGGTGGGAGGTGGGGAGAGGCAGTGGACAGGTTCCCTCTCCACCATGGGACAGAGAGGCTGCTGGAGTTAATTAATTACTAATATTTAAAACTAACACTGACTTGGCCCTTACTATGTGCCAGGCACTATTCTAAGTGCTTTAAATATAAACTTATTTAACCTTTACAACAATCCCATGAGGCAGGTATTATTATACCCATTTTACAGATGATGAAACTGAGGCTCAGAGAGGTTATGAGACTTGCTGAAGCTGGGATTTGAATGCAGGAAGTCTGCCTCCAGAGTCCATCTTTTAACTCTGTGATCATTAACTACTCCCACTGTGTCACAGAGATGATTTGGATTTGGAGATGCTAGGAACGAGGAGTGCCTGCCTTCCCCTTGGGAAGGGTGCCTGCAGATTCACAGAGCATTTGCAGATTTAAGGCATGTATATCCTGCAAATGATCCCTGCATATGGGGAATATGGGGAAATATTTTATAACCTTTGGGTAAAGAAGATGTGCATAAACAAGACGTGAAACAATTCCCCCCCAGATTAATACATTTGACGACATCAAAGCTAAACAGTTTTGTGTGATGGTGATTGAAACTATGCAATTAGCAATAATAATAGATAACATTGGGCATTGACATAAAGCCATTCAGATAACTTTTATAAGCTTTATTTTGCTTAATCCTCTCAATAACCATGTGAGGGAAATACCATTACAATTCTGTAGTTGACGAAAGGAAAATGTGGAGGTTTAAGGAATTTGACAAAGGTCACATAGGTAGAAAGTGGTGAGTCAGGATTTAAATCCAGCTAACCTAGTTCCGGAACTCGCGCTTTTAATTCTTAAATATAAAAAACTGGGAGAAATTATTTCCAAAATACATTCAAACAATAGCCCAATAGAAAAATGGGTGGAGAATGCAAACGTAGGAGCTGTTGCTCAATCTCATGGGGAATAGAGACAGTGCAGATGAAAACATCAGTGAGATGCCATTTGTTTTCAACCATTAGATGAACAAAAATAAAATGGTTATATACAGCCTTTTGGGAGGCCTATTTTGGCAGGAGCTATTAAAATTTTAAATGCCATTGACACCAAAGATCATTCTCTATGGAGTATTAGGTTGAGCCATATTAAATTGTCGTTTTTGTTTTTTTTTTTTGAGACAGAGTCTCACTGTGTTGCCCTGGCTAGAGTGAGTGCCGTGGCGTTAGCCTTGCTCACAGCAACCTCAAACTCCTGGGCTCAAGCGATCCTCCTGCCTCAGCTTCCCAAGTAGCTGGGACTACAGGCATGCGCCACCATGCCCAGCTAATTTTTTCTATATATTTTTAGTTGTCCAGCTAATTTCTTTCTATTTTTAGTAGAGATGAGGTCTTGCTCTTGCTCAGGCTGGTCTCGAACTCCTGAGCTCAAACAATCCGCCCGCCTCGGCCTCCCAGAGTGCTAGGATTACAGGCGTGAGCCACTGCGCCCGGCCTAAATTGTCGTTTTTGTAGGTCAAAACCGGCCTAATTTCCACAATTGCACATGGCTCAACCCAATACTAGAGCAGGTCATGGGGGAGTGGGAGGAGCCGGAGCCTGAGCTGGGAAGAATCTGGACATTCATTGGGCTCAGGAAATGCCAATCATCTGTGCTCAGTGAATGGAGACCCAGGTGCAAAGCCTAAAGCCCTTGGACCAGGTGGGGGAGGGTCCAGGCCTTCCTCCATCTGCCGGCTCTCCCAGCATGGAGGCGGGGACTCGCCATCCTCCCATCCTCGGAGGGCGGAGGCGATTTTATTTAAGGAATGGAGGCAGTATGTGGTACGTAGTCATGCAAAGATACGGCCATTTCTTTATCCTCACAGAATAGCAGACATGTTCATTAACCCAGCCACCAATATTAATAAGGGTTTACTTTAAAAATAGAATAAATACAACAGTGTCCAGGGAATATTTTATCTACTTAGGAAAAACAATTCTTTCCCAGCCTCCTGGCATCATCACTGGTTTATAGCCAATGTTTTAGAGTCAGTGTGCCCTAAACCGTCCTCATCTGCTGGTCACCGCAGACTCCGGGCTGACCTCCCTTTCCCCCCGAACCCCCCACCCTGCCCCCAAGCAGGGGTATGAGTGAAAAATCAGACCAGTCTGGATATCCAGGCTAGAGTGCAGTGGTGTCATCATAGCTCACTGCAGCCTCCAACTCTTGGTCTCAATCGATTCTCCTGCTTCAGCCTCCCGAGTAGCTGGGACTACAGGTACACAACACCATGCCTGGATGATTTTTTAATTTTTTGTCGAGACGGGATCTTGCTGTGTTGCTCAGGCTGGTCGTGTGTTCTCGTAAGGATAGGAAAGTGGCATCCACTCCATGCCGGACCCTCCACTCTCAGTTCTCATCTCACCTTTGCCGGCCTGGGAGAGGTACGTTGTCATCTCCGACATTGGAGAGATGCTCCCAGAGGATGCACGTGAACAAGTGGCAGAGCTGGGGTTTGGACCCGGCCCAGTCCTCGACGCTTTGGCTGTGGGGCGCATGTGGGACGAGGATTGTGAGATCCACCTTATCTGTTCCTCCTCGTGCCCTGGACCCACTGTCGAGATGCCAGCTTGTGGCATCGAGCGAAGCCCCTCCCTAGGCCTGCTGGTCCGTCTGCTCACCCATGTCGTGGGGGGATCCAGGCTGCCCCTGTGTGTCTCTCCCAGTTTTCATCGGCTGCCTGCTGCTGTCTGCACCCGTGTTCGGCTACCTGGGCGACCGACGCAGCCGCAAGGCCACGCTGAGCTTTGGGATCCTGCTCTGGTCAGGGGCCGGGCTCTCCAGCTCCTTCATCTCTCCCCCGGTAGGTACCCACACCCCTGCCCAGGCCCCTAGGGACCCTCCCTCACCTGCTCGCTCCCTGATCCAGCCCCATTGGAGCGGGAGAGAGATGGTTCTGCTCCATCCCCGGCCCTGGCTGGCTCAGGGATTGCACTCCCAGGGCTGGGAGAGAGGGGAGGGCACAGCCTCCAGGCCTGCGCCTGGGCAGGGCAGAGCCCGTTAGACTTTCTTAACAGGAGGCGTCCTCTCTCGCACCTCCCGCTGCTGCCCTCAGCTTCACTTCCGCCAGCTCTGCTGGGGGTGGTGCTGGGGGCAGCTGCTGTCTTGGGGAGCTGGCAGGTCAGCGAGGGCAGGACTCAGGAGACGGGCTCCCCTGGGCACAAGGACAGGAGGTGGCTACAGGCACTCGCAGGGGGCATCCGTGTGATTCGGGGAGCCTGGAGGGGGAGGGTAGTGAGGGGTCTGTAGCCCTGATCCCTCTCCCTCCTCTGTGGGCCTGTGTCATCAGGTTCCCTTGGTCCCTTTGACAAGTTCTTGGGTCCCTTGTCCCCTGGGTGATTTCTGGAACTCACCGTGGTCTTGTGCCCTCCCGTCCAGTATTCCTGGCTCTTCTTCCTGGTCCGGGGAGTTGTGGGCATGGGCACGGCCAGCTACTCCACCATTGCGCCCACCGTCTTGGGCGACCTCTTCGTCAGGGACCAGCGCACCCGCGTGCTGGCCATCTTCTACATCTTTATCCCCGTTGGAAGGTTGGTGTCACCCCTTGATCCACTTCCCTAGCGGGTAAGCTGAGGCCCAGAGGAGTCAGAGCAGGGGCTGGGTGGGGGGAAGGAGAGGTCAACCTAGGAGGGCGAGGGTTTGAGTCCCAACACTGCACCTTCCTCACCATGTCAGTTTCCCTCTCTGAGCCTCAGTTTCCTCATCTGTAAATGGGCTGATGGGCTGTGGTGAGTAGAGGCAATGAGGATGCTCCCAGCAGGAGTAAGAAAAAGCAGCGTGGCAGTGTGGCCCGCTCAGGGAGAGGCGGGTCCTGCACCCCACGGCAGGGTGGGACAAGCTGGGATTTGCAGTCAGGCCCCTGGACTCTGACCCACGTTTCCTGAAGTCTCCTGACTCAAGCAGGGCCGCACCCTGGGCACGAGGGTGGTGGGGGTGGTGGGTATGTATCTTCATATGTGCGGAGAGTGGCGCCAGGGGGCGGGCCGGGAGCCAGAGGTCACTGGGGACTTGACCAAGGGCAGTGGACATCTGGGCCTCACGTGGCTTAGTTTTCTCAGTGACAGGGCTGTGAGGCCACAGAGAGCCAGATCCCGGGGTCGGGGGGACTCTCTGCCTCCCGCCCCTCACGCCTGTCTCCCTCGCCCCCCGTTGCAGTGGTCTGGGCTACGTGCTGGGCTCGGCCGTGTCGGAGCTGACTGGAAACTGGCGTTGGGCCCTCCGAGTGAGTCCAGCTTCCTTCTCTTCCCTCTGCTTTCCCCCTGGGCCGGCAGGGACTTTCCAGCCTCGGTGGCCTTAGCCACTTGGCACGGCACCCGGCGCCATGGGGGGTGGTCAGACACTGGCAGCTCTGGACATTTGGGACCTCATATGGAATGTGAGCTGTGGAAATCTTGGCCCTGGGTTCAAGTCCTCGGTTTACCAGCTGTGTGATTTCAAGTAAGTCAGCTTCCTCCTTGGAGCCTCAGTTTGCCTGTCTGTAAAGTGGGGGTAGTAAATGCTACCTATGGAAGCTTGCGGATTAATGAGACAGGGGATAGGGAGTTCCTAGTCCAGGGCCAGGGCACACAGTAGGCCCTTAAGGACCGGCAGCTGGGGCTACTCAGGCAGTTGAGCCAGGACACCTAGGAAATTACCTGGTGGGCCCTGCTGGGGCTGCAGCCACCATTGGCTCCGACTCGGGCAGGCTATGGACCGAGGAGAAGAGGAAGGAGCTCTGGGGGCTCAGTCCTGTGTGAGCGCAGATCTGTGTGCAGATCTCTGCGGAGCCACCCCTGGGCCAGGGAACTGGCTTGTGAAGCCACAGAAGCCACAGCTGGGGCCTTGGGGCTGAGTGGGCTTCAGGGAGGCGGGTCTGTCTTTGCTGGAATGAGAACTCGCTCATGGTCGGAGCTGTCTGAGGGCCGCCCCAAGGCCGGTGCTGAGCTCCTCATGCCTGGAGTCTGAGCAGGGGGACCGTGAGGAGGGGACACCAGGGCAGGACCGGTGTGGCAGATGGAGCAGGGGCCGGGACAAGGGCCAGTTCTGGGGCGGCGAGGACTCAGTAGTCGGGGCTCCCATTCTCAACCGTCTCGGCCCACGGATCCCTACAGCGTAGAGTCCAGTGCAGACAGACAGGTGCTACATCAAGTCCTCAGGGGATCCCGCTCCCCAGAAAGGCTGCAGGGTGGGGGGTGAGAAGCAGCGGTGTGCCCAGCTCTGTGTATAACCAGCACCCAGGAAGAGCGTCACCCCCGCCGCCAGGGGCTGGGCCACAGAAGTCAGACCTGGTGGCAGGCCACAGTCACCCCCAGGGTCTCCTGGGCTGCGGGAGTGTGTGGCCCTGAGCATCCTGGGTACTTCTGTCCCCAGATCATGCCTTGCCTGGAGGCCGTGGCCTTGGTCCTGTTCATCCTGCTGGTTCCAGACCCGCCCCGGGGAGCCTCTGAGAAGCAGGGGGAGGTGGCCGTGGGGGGCCCGAGGAGCGGCTGGTGTGAGGACGTCAGATACCTGGGGAGAAAGTGAGTGCCCCTGCTCCCCCTGCAAGCCGAAGAAAACCCCTCTGTCTGCCCCTGCATCACTGACCTCCCTCTTCCGCCTCCAGGCAGCTCTCCTTGGTTGCCCCAGTGTTCACAGCCCTGTTCTTCCTCTGAGGTGTCGCTCCCTTATTTAGGGCTCAGCCCCCATCACCTCACCATGGGACAGAAATATGGACAGGGAGGGAGGCGGGCGGCGTGAGCTCCAGCCTTGCCTCCGCCACTGCCTTACCCCTACATGAGCCTGAGACCGGAGCCTCACTTTCCTAGTTTACTCAGTGGGTGTAATTCTCCAGCCGTGCCTGCTGGGAGGACACTGGGAGTTGGTCACTCACCTCTCCAAGCCTCAGGGGAGTGCACCGTCCTCTGCCCCGGGCATGCTGGGGGAGGCAGACGGGCCAGCTGCAGTCGGGGCCTCATGGTTCGCTGCAACATGGGGGCGGCAGGGCCCAGCTCTCTTCGTTGCAGAGCCGTGAGATGGTTGAGGGGCTCGGAGGAAGATGGGGCAGGCAGGGACAGCTTCCCGAGGCCTCTTAGGATGGGCAGATTGGGTCCTGCAGAGAGGAGGGAGACAGGCACAGTGTGAGGTGTGGGGGTGGGCTGGGTAGGCTGGAGCCTGGGGTGCCCGGGGGGGAGGTGGAGGGGACAGGCCCCTTCGGCCCCAGCACTCTCCCGACTTCGTCCGGCGCACCTTCTCTTGCAGCTGGAGCTTTGTGTGGTCGACCCTTGGAGTGACTGCCATGGCCTTCGTTACTGGAGCCCTGGGCTTCTGGGCCCCCAAGTTTCTGTTTGAGGCCCGTGTGGTCCACGGGCTGCAGCTTCCCTGCTTCCGGGAGCCGTGCAGCAGCCAGGACAGGTGAGGGGTCTCCGGGGGCCCTGGGCGTCTGGGCCAGCCAGGGAGCTCTTGCTGAGGAAGTTCTGGGGTTCTGAGCTCTAAAACTCAGTCTCGTGGGCACACGGTGCTGTGTGAACACAGCAGGGTGCAGGAGCCAGCTGGCAGGCAGGAGGCCGGGGTCTAGCTCTGGGTGAGTCCCTGCTGCCCTGGTGGTCACCAGCAGCTCCCTTGTCCTCTCTGGGCGGAACTCTCTGTCTTCCCACTGTCGGGCCGTTTTAGGGGTGCGGAAGGCATTGGCTGGGGAAGGGGCGAGGCTTCTGTGGGGGCCTGTGGGGTGACAGGGGTCTCAGGCAACTGTCCTTTGGAGGTGCCCATAGTGTCTTCTGTGAGGTCACCCCATTCATTCCATTTTACAGGTTGCAGATTGAGGCACCGGGAGGCCTCATTACTGCTCTGGCTGAAGCATTTCATGTGTGCATTCATTTGTGCTCTGAGGTCATCTGAGACACCCAGAGTCCTGCAAAGCTGCTGGGAGGTGGGAGGCGCTGGCACTCTGTCCTCAGGGGATGGCCTCTCCCACCTCCTGCCTCCTGTGCTCGGCTTCTGTCCCTACCACCTTCCACCCCATTCTCCGAGGACTCCACTGACCTCCTGGTGTTGAGTCAAGGACATCTTTGTTTTTTTTTTTTTTTTTGAGACAGAGTCTCACTCTGTTGCCCTGGCTAGAGTGAGTGCCGTGGCGTCATCCTAGCTCACAGCAACCTCAAACTCCTGGGCTCAAGCGATCCTTCTGCCTCAGCCTCCCGAGTAGCTGGGACTACAGGCATGCGCCACCATGTCCAGCTAATTTTTTTCTAAATATTTTTAGTTGTCCAGCTAATTTCTTTCTATTTTTAGTAGAGACGGGGTCTCGCTCTTGCTCAGGCTGGTTTCAAACTCCTGAGCTCAAACAATCTGCTCGCCTCGGCCTCCCAGAGAGCTAGGATTACAGGCGTGAGCCACCGTGCCTGGCCAAGGACATCTTTCAATCCTCCCTGACTTTTCTTCTCCTCCTCCTCAGAGCCCTCAGTTCTAGCCTCCTCCTTCCCTCTGGCTGATGCTTTTCAGTCCCCTTGCGGTCCCCTCTTCCTCTCTGACCCTGCCCTGATGGGCTCCTGGGAGTTGCTCAGGGCTCTCTGCTGGCTGCACCCATGTCTACCTCCTCCTCCCTCCTCTCTTGCCTCTACCTGACTCCCTGATGCCCAGAGGAAGCTTCATGTGATTTTCAGAGCGTCCCTGGCATCTCGCTTGTGTGTGCCTTTGCCCCGGCTGCGTCCTCTGCCCATAGCTCCCCTCCCTTCTCATGACTTATTAAGCTTTTACTGTAGTTCAGCCCCTATGCCGAGTATCACATGTGGAAAACCCTCAATGGAAGGTATCCCTGTTATTCCTGTGTTACAAATGAGGAGATGGAAGATCAGAGAGGTTAAGTGACTTGTCCAGGGTCACGCAGTGAACAAGTAGCAAGAACAAGCCAGGATTCAAACCTTTCTGACTCCAAAGCTGGTGCTCTGAAGCTCCATGGCCTGTTGCCTCTGCAGATGGCCTGTTGCTGCTAATTGACTTGAGCATCTCCCCACTTAGCTGGGCGTGGCTTTCTGGCACATAGTAGGTACTCAGGGAAAGCTTGTGAATGAATGCATTGAGCGAGACTGCAGCGTTTGTCTTGGCTGTGCAGCTAGATCGTTCTCCCTCCAGAGCAGAGACCGCCTGGACCCTAAAAGCCAGGCACGCTGATCCTCACAGCAGCTCGAGCAAGTGGGGTGAAAACAGGACTCGCTGTCGCTTCACGCATCCACTGGCCGCATAATCCTGGGCAAGTGGCTTCCCCTTCTGCCGGCTTCAGCCTCCCGGCTCTGACTCCGCCCCTTCGCTGACTGGTGTGAGAAACTGGCGTTGGAGTGTGTGTGAGTTTCCCGTGGTTGATGTAACAAAGGACCACCAACGTGGTAGCTTAAAACAACAAAAGTTCATTTTCTCAAATTCTGGAGGCCAGAAGTCCCTTGGTTTCCCTGGGCCAAAATCAAGGTGTCAGCAGGGCCACATACCCTCCGGAGGCTCTGTGGGATAGTCCTTCCCTGTTTCTCCCTGCTTCTGGTGGGTGCCAGCATTCCTTGGCTTGTGGCTGCCTCGCTCCAAGCTCTGCCTTCGTGGCCGCCTTCTCCTTTTCTGTCTCAACTCTCTCGCTACGTCCAGGCAATGAGGACACTTGTGATTACATTTAAGGCTCACTTATAATCACAACTACAAAGTCTATTTTTCCATAGAAGGCAACATCCACGGGCTGCAGAGATTAAGGATGGAGACATCTTGTTGGGGGTATCATTCAGCCTACCACAGAGTGGGTAGAAGGTCCTGGTGTTGGGGTTCTGCACAGATCTCGGCTGTTACTATACCCTCCTTGGTCAAGATAAGCCCCAGGATGAGGGTGGGGCAGGGGCAGGAAGCTGCAGGACACAGGATTCCAGCTCAGAAAGCGGGGAAAACTTCCAACAGTCAGAGCTGAAGTGGCCCAGATAGAAGGAGGTGCATGAGGAGGAGGGTAGTGAGCTCCCCATCCCTGGGGGGTGTGTAAGTAGAAGTTGGACAGCGCTTGTCTGGGCCATTGTGCAGGCGATCAGTGTGGAACTTTTAGGCCTTCAGGGGCTCTCTTGCCTCTGAGAGTCTGTGATCCTGGGCAGGGGAGGGAAGGGCTTGGTGGCTGGGGTGTGTCCTCTGGCTGCACCTCCTGCTCAGCGGCCAGTGGGGGTGCCCATCCAGGAAGGCTGTCTGAGTGGTCAATCCTAAGTCTCACAAATGTCTTAAGAACCTGCCAAGGCTGGCTCAGACCAGGACTTGGAGGCAGCTAACGTCCATCCGGGATTCCGGGTCACTTGACTGGGCTGAGCCAGAGCCTTGCACAGCTTGGAAGGCTGAGAAGGTTCGGAGGGCACCTTTAAGCTGCCTAAGGACACACATGCTTCTGTCTGGTAGGCAGAGGGCCAGGAGGCCCTGGCTGTGCCTCTGAAGGGCTGTGTGGCCTCAGGCAAGTTCCTGCCCTCTCTGGGCTCCGTACTCTCTCCTATACAGTGAGGCAGATGGGGTGGGGGAATGACCCCATAGTCCTCAGCTGTGAGATGGACATTCCACAGAAGTTGCTCAGGGTAGAGGTGCTTTTTTGGTGGCACTCTGTCGATAACCATGGTCTTGCACCTAACACATTCTAACATCTTGATGGGGACCGTGAAAGTAATAGCAGGGCACTGGCCGGCCACCCCTTCTAGTGGGTACTGGCTGGGTGGAGAAGGTGGGTGGGGAGCAGTGTGGGCCGACGCAGGGAGTCCAGCAAGCACAGGGCAAGCTTAGAGAGCTCCCAGTCATTTGTGCAAAGGGAGGGAGGGAGAGAGAGGGGAAGCTTACATGGGCCAGCAGGGCCAGTCCCGCAGGGAGCTTGCTCAGACAACGGGGTGTGGCGGGGGAGGGCTGGAAAAATCCTGGTTAGGTTTTTCTTTTCTTTTCTTTTCTTTCTTTTTAGCTGTTGCATGGGCAGCAAGGTTTGTGTTTTCAGGAGTTCATGCTGGTCAGTCTCAGCTATCCCTTTGAGCTCCTTTCAAAGGAGGCTTAGGTTGCAGAATGCAGCAAGAGGGTGAAGATGTAGATTCGAATCGTGGCTCTGTCGTTTACTAGTTGGATACTCTTGGCCTTAACTTTCTTCAGCCTCGCCTTCCTCATGTGTCCATCTGGGAATTCTGGGAGGGATCGATGAGTCCATCGACTCAACACTCTTCTCTTGTGCGGCCGGCTCTGTGCTCCCAGCGTGGCGTCAAGACAGTGAACCACGCCTGTTGCTGTTCTCCAGGAATTCACAGGCTGGTGACTGACCCTGATAGTAGAGACATGGAAGGTGCCATGGGGGCTGATGGGAGTGAAGGGATCAACCAGGAAGCAGGGGGAGGCATCCCCAAAGAAGGGACATTTGAGGTGGGTCATGAAGGATGAATAGGAGTTTGGTAGGTGGAAAAACTGGTGTAAGGTATCCCAGATGGTCCCAGATGGAGGAACGAAAGTATGAGGTGGGAGTGGGGTTGGGGGAGCGACTAGTCTGAGAGAAGAGAATAGAGCTGGGGCCTGGGGTTGGGGTGAGCCAGGGTCAGATCCTGAGGACCCATGTACACTGTGTAGAGTTGGGACCAGACCTGGCAGGTGTCTGAGAGCTGGTGGAGAATTTTAGGCAGGGGGTGGGAAGAGACATGGTCAGGTCTGTGTTCTAGAAAGCACTCTCTGGGGCCCTGTGTGGAGGCTACTCAGGGGGCAGGTCTCCGAGGAGGGATGTGCAAGGGGGAGCCACATGGAGCGGAAGCAGGTCCAGGAGTGGCTGGGAGATGGAAGGAAAGCAGGAGGCGGCGCTTGGGAGGTGTCAAAGGCAGGGAGCAGAGGGCTGCGGCTCAAGGAGGGAGTGTGTGGGCGAGGCTCAGACGGGGGGCCGAGGTGTCATAGGAGCTCACTAAATACACACTCCTATGCCCTTGTTCCTCTCAGTGTTGGGGCTGGAAGGAGAGAAGCGCGGGGCCCGAGTGGGACCCTAGAATTAAAATTCCCGAGTGGGGCAGGTTTGGGTAGTGAGAGGTAGAGGTCACTGGGGATGAGGTGGGCTGGGGCCTGTGGTGCTGAGGTGCTGGGTGGTCACCCACATGACCTGTGGCACCCGCAGGATGAGGCAGGAAAGGGGGTAGGGTAGGGCAGGGGAGGACATGGGTCAGGAGGGCAGGAAGGGGTAGGTCGGGCCAGGGGCCTACAGCCACATTCTCTGCAGGTACCAGATCATGCACCTGGGCCAGGTGGCTAGACCTGGGGCTGGGGGAGGGACGAACGGCCCTATCCTGACCCCACCCAGCTGACCAACCCCTCTCTTTTCTTCCCCATCAGCCTGATTTTTGGGGCAATGACCATCGTGACCGGCATCATCGGGGTCATCGTGGGGGCAGAGGCTGCAAGGAGGTACAAGAAAGTCAACCCAAGGGCTGAGCCCCTCATCTGTGCGTCCAGCCTGCTTGCCACAGCCCCCTGCCTCTACCTGGCTCTCGTCCTGGCCCCGACCACCCTCCTGGCCTCCTATGTGAGTGACAGGGCCCCCGGGGAGGTGAGGTGGCCCTTATGTACATCGTGTTGATCCCTCCTTCTGGGTAGAGCTGATTAGCTCCATTTTACAGACGAGTAAACAGAGACTTGCCAGGAGTTACACAGCGAGGAAGGGGTGGAACTGGAATATGAATCTAAGTCTTCCTGACTCTACAGTGTGTCTTCTGAGCCCCTGGCTAATGTGTTGATTTGAGACAATGGGACGCATTTATTCCCAGGGCATGTTGTGAGCCCAGGAAGTAAAAGGGTAATTCTCCCCAGCTCACAGATGAGGAAAGTGAGGCCCTGAGTGGTCATAGCCAATTTGGACACTGCTTTAAGGGTGACAATCGATCGCGATAATATCCAGTTTTCCAAATCCACATCCCGTCATATCCTTCACGTGCGTCAGGCTCTGGCTACACCGGCGACATGGGCTCACACCCCCAGCCTTTGCTTGGGGCCCTTCCCTGCACTAAGGGCACCACGTCACAATGGCTTCGGTGTCCTCCTGCTGGCTTGGGTGGGTTTCCCGCCTGTGACCAGATCCCACAGCTTTTGCAGCCGCTGGTCCCATTGAAATCAAACCTTTGGCTCTGCTTCCAAATAAAGCTTCTAGCCGGGACCAGAGAGTTGCACCGGGCAGACGGGGAGCTATAGCCTGTTCTGTTCTCCTTGTCCCTGTTTCTGTCCCTCATCCTCGACGCTGCTCCTGCCCTGAGATTCTGACCCCCGTGGGGCTGAGCGGGTAAGGAAGGATGGCCGGAAATGGGCCAAGTATTACCTGTGTCTGGAGTTGTTCTTGCTGTCGGCGCCCTCCCTGTGGCAGATGCCCTGATACTGGGCGTGGGGACACTTCTGAGGGTGTTTTGGGGCCTCTGGCCCCGGCTTTTGCATCACCCAATTCCTTGATGCAGGGTTGCCTTTCCGGCCAGGCCCTCCTGCCCGGGCAGGCAGTGCCGTGGGGGTCCCCTCTCATGAGTGTCTGTTCCCCTCCACAGTGGCCATTTGACGCCCTGGGCTCCCACAGCTACCCTCTCCCCGCACCCCGCACTGCAAACTGCTCCGTCTGCCACTCCTGCCCTCAGACTTCCTCAGGGGGACCAGGCCCCAGGGTCCATGCCCCCGAATGCCAGATGACATGTGTCTGGGTGCCCTGAGGATGCCCTCTCTGAATACCCACCCCTCAGTTGGCCCTGGCGTAGGAGGGTCAGCATTTAGCTGGCGTCCAGCCGGGAAGAAACGCCACCTTCCTTCCCGGCATGCACTGCCTTCTCTGGGGGGTCATCTGAAGCCCCTCACTCAGCTTAAGAAAGGGATTCTTTCCGTAAATCCCGCAGCCTGGCTCTCCAGCCTTCTCTATGCGAGCTGGCGGGGGCCACACGGGACAGTACCCTCTCTCTCGCCAAGTCCTGAAGGTGTGTCTGGCACCTCTCTCAAGGTGTGGGTGCTGCTCACCCGCTGTCCTCAGCCTTGGGCTTCAGCAGAAATTCCTGGAGAGGAGAAAAGTCCTGTTATCATTCCCTTCTGCTCGTGCTCTTATGTCGTCCTCACGACACTTTGAGGAGAAGGTTTGTTCTCATCCCACTTCACAGATTGGAAAACTGAGGCCAAAGACAGCAATAGAAAAATAGTGGGGCAGACAAAACTCCAGCTCAGCTCTAAAGCCTCCTAAGTCTGTGTCCTTTGTGCCACAGTGACCCTAGTCACCCCTGTGGGAGAGAAACAGCCTGCATACCCTGGTACTAATAGATGCCTTAATACCTGCTGGCTGGGGGGGTGGAAGAGTGACCGGGGCCCTCACTCTGGCTGGTGGGGCTGAGCGGCCTAATGTCGCAGGGAGGCTGAGGCCCAGGCAGATGGAGGCCCCGTCAAAGGCCTGTCCTGCACCAGCCGGCTGGGGCTGGGGACCCCCTGCCAGCTCCACTTCTGCCACTGCTTTGGTTGGCTCTGGGAGGCGGCTCCTTGGCTGTGTTTCGGGGACACAGCTGCCCCCCACCCTGCAGCCTGGCACATCTCCAGAGCTGGATGGCTCATCTAGAAATGACATTGCGTCTTGGCTGGCAAAGCCAGCTCGAGAAACTCTTCTCTGGGCCGACCTCAAGGCTGGGGGGCTAGAAGGTGGCAGGATGGCGGGCAGGGCCAGGACGTGGCCATCCTCCAGCGCTGGGAAGCTGCTGGGCCTGGCACGGTACCCAGCAGCGCTGAGCCCTGTGGCCAGAACTCCAGCCCTTCGTAGGTGGTGCAGGTCCCACCGCTGTCCCCAGGGCTCTGTCTGTGCCTCTGTGATCCACCCGGAGGTTCTGACTTGAGATTTAGGCTCCGCTCCTCCTCCCCACCAACCATCGGTCATAAAGCCCTTAGCATCTCCCAAATCTGCCCTCTCCTCCCACCCCTCTGCTCTGCCTGGCTCATGCCTTGCTATTTTGTCCAGGACTGTTCTGGAGCCACCTTCCCGGTCTCCTTGCCTTCCCGCTCACCAACCGCAATCTGTTCTCCGCACACTGCCAGAGTGAGTGTGCTGATGCCATGGACCCTCCCTGCTCAAAGGCCTTGTGTGACTCCCTGGTGCCTCTGGAGCTAGGTCCAACTCCCCATCCTGGCATTCAAAGCCCCTCATGAACTGCCCTGACAACCTTAGGAGCCTTATCCCCACAGCAGTCCTGCAGAAAGGCCCCCTCCTCGTTCCTAGGACGTACCCCGTACTTCCCCTCCCTCTGTTCCACCCCCACCCCCTTCTCCATAGCCCAACTCATTCTGGGCCTGCTGCGTGCTGGGCCTGGCCCTCGCTCCTTCCCATCCTCAGCGCTCCTCGGCGCTCTCTTCCTCGGGTCCCAGTTATTTATGCTCTGAGTCCTCTCTCAGCCACCTCCGTGAGTTTAGCTGCGTCCGGGTCTGGTTCCAGTCTTTCTCAGCGCTCCAGCCGGAAGCACAGTGTCAGGCCCATGGGGGTGGGGCGGGGGTGAATCACTGCTCCCTGAGTGAAGTGTTGAGTGACAAGTTGTCTGCGTTCATTTGTTTCTTCAACAAATATTCATTGAGTGCCAATTGAGTGGCAAGTTAGTTGAAATGTTGCAGATATAGCAGTGAATAAAACAGACCAAAATATTTCTGTCCTTAGGGAACTTACATTCTGGTTGGGGGACATAGACAACAAGCAAGATACATAAACGAAATTCACAGTATTTCAGATAATAATAAATGCTTAGGAGAAAAGTAGAGTTGGGAGGGGAAATAGGGAATGTGTGAGTGTTGAAGGGAGAGAGCTGCCATTTTATGTAGTGTGGCCATTGTTGAATAAACCTGTAGGAGGTAAAGGAGTGAATTCTGTGGCTATTTGGGGGAACAGTGTTCCAGTGAGAGGGAACAGCAGCTGTAAAAGCCCAGAGTCAGGAGTGTACCGGGTAGGTTTGAAGAACAGCAAGGAAGCCACTGCAGTTAGTGCAGAGAGAGAGAAGGGGGAGAGGGAGGTGGGGACAGAGATGATGGGTGTCGATCATGGAGGGCCTTGGGGGCATCGGGTGGAACTGGCTTTTACTGAGAGTGAGACAGGGTTTTATTCCAAGAATCGGGAGATTCGGCTTTTGTCTTCTGTGTCTACTGAGATGATCATGTGGCATTGTCCTTTCATTATATTCCCGTATGAGTCGCATTGACTGATATTTTATGTTTAACTGGCCTTGCGCTCCTGGGATGTATTCTCCCTTGGTCATGGTTTCGCTGGACTTGCCTTGGTAGTATCTGTTGAGGATTTTCGCATCTATATTCACAGGGGATGCTGGTCTGCAGTTTCCTTGTGGTGACTTTGCCTGGTTTTGGTATCAGGGTGATGGCTTCAGAACGGGTTGGCCAGTGTTCTTTCCTCTTCTGTCTTTGGGAAGAGTTTACGAAGAATTTGTTAATTCATCTTTCAATGTTTGGTAGAATTCACCAGTGAAGCCATCTGGTTCTGGGCTTTTGTTTGTGGTAAGTTTTTTGATTTCTAAACTCAATATTTACTTGTTATAGGTCAATTCTATTTCTTCTCGAGTCAATTTCTGTGTTTCTGTCTGTCTAGGAATCCGTACGTTTAGTCTAGGTTAATCTAATTTGTTGGTACACAGTTTGTAATATTTCCTTATAATCCTTTTAGTTTCTGTGAGGTTGGTAGTAACGTGTCCTCTTTCACTGAGTCTTTTATTCTTGGTCATTTTAACTAAAGGTTTGCTAATTTTGTTGATCTTTTCAAAGAACAAACTTCTGGTTTCATTGATTTTTCTCAACTGTTTTTCTATTGTTGGCTTATGTTTAATAGAATCCCTCTGGCTGCTCTCTTGGGAATGGACTTGGGGGCGAGGGCAGAGGCTGTTGCTAGAATGCAGGTGAGAAATGATGGGGCGAGGCTTGGACCAGAGTGGCAGCAGTGGGGGGGATAAGTGGTTGCATTAGATATATTTTGAAGGTTGAGCCGTCAGAATTTCCCGACGGGTTCAATGTAGAGCATAAGAGAAAGAGGAGTCAGAGATGAGTTCTAGGATACTGGCCTTGGCAGCTGGAAGGAGGGGGAGGCTGTTAACTGAGATAGGAAAGTGAGCCTGAGCCACAGCAGCGGGTGTTTTGGGGGGAGATCAACAGCTTGGCTTTGTACATTCTGAATTTGTGCGGGAGGTTGACATCCAAGCGGAGGTGTTAGCAGAGAACTGGATACGGGAGTCTGAAGTCCAGGGGACTTGGCATCTCCCCTAATACTTCAGTGGGTGGGGACTGGCTGCAGTCTGCCACGATGGGTGTCATTAGGTTTTGGGGAACTAAGGGGTCAGCATTAGAAAGGGTGCCCAAAGGGGGCTGAGGAATTGGCTCTTTTTGGGCTTCAAGATAGGAACAGTCACTTTATCCTCTTCTGCCCACCCACCCATCCATCCATCCATCCATTGCTTCCCTTCCCAGGTTGCAGGAACCAAAGATTTCTTGTCTATCTCTGCTGTTGAAGGAGCAAGTCCTGGCAGAGGCTCCGTGCCCTGCTTGGGAAGGGCCCATGGGAGGGTGGCCATGCGTGCTCGTGTGTGCATACATCTACGTGTGAACGTATTCGGGTCTGGGAACATGAGTGTGTATATGTGTGCTTTTGTAGGCATACATTCTTGAGTACATGCATATTCATGCTAAATGTATATTATGCTCACATGCATATTCACGTTAATTTGTGTACCTATATATGTGTGGTGTGTGTGAGCGAGTCCACGTGCGCTGTTTTGTATACCTGTCTGTGCACGCGTGTGCACATACACGTGTATCAGGGTGTGCAGATAATGGCGTGGGATGTGCGCGCACATGTGTATCTGCGGCCGAGTATAGCTTTTCTCCTGCTACTTTTGTGGCTATAACTGCATTGTGTGGGAAGGAGGGGGTTTTGGCAGCACAGTGTGTTTGCTCCCAGATTTCCTGGAGTAGGGGCCAAATTGCGCTGCCTGTTTCAAAGAAACCAGGTTTTCTGAGCCTATAAAGTCTGGTCTGGGGCCTTCCCTGGGGGAGCCCAGGCCCTGTGGCCACCTGCAAGTGCAGAGGGTTCCATCTCTTCCATCTTTCCAGTCCTCTTGGCAAGGGAAGTGGACTTCCCGGCTGTTAATTAGGGTCCAGACACACACGCAGTAGGTCTTGGCTTGCACCCCCTTCCTTGGCCTTCTTCCCAGAGCTGCTGCCCTTCAGAGGAGAAGGGGTTTGTGCTCAGACGAGGGACTGAGCCAAAGGTAGGGCCTCCACCATCACTGACCTGGGGGCTGGAGGATGTGGCTGAATGTTGGCAATCCCCCCTTGGGTGGGCCTTGTGGTCACGATGGAGGGGCAGGAGCCGGGATGTGGGAGAAAGCATGCAGTGAGGTGTCTGAAAGAGCTGGATGTCATTCCTGCTTCTTCCCTGGTTGGCTGTGTGATCTAGGGCAAGATCTCAACCTTGCTGAGCCTCAGTTTCTCAACAATAAAATGGGAGTGTTACTAACTAGAAATCTCTTAGTTTCATTGAGCAGATAAATGAACTTTTGAGCCAGTTCTAGTTTGTATGGACAGGTAACAACACTTAGCAGCTTAAAGGAACAGAAACAATTTCTTTGCTTACAAATTTGCAGTTTCAGCGAGGCTCAGGAGCGAGAGGGGAGGACTTGTCTGTTTTTCACTTGGTGTTAGCTAGGCAGGATGGCGGGGACGGAGCATCAAAGGCTGGGGCTGTCTGGCAGTTCATGCTGGCTACTGGCTGAGACCTAAGCTGAAGCTATTGGCTGAACACCTGCCCCCGGCCTCTCCGCGTGGCTGGGCTTCCTCACGACATGGTGGCTAGGTTCCAAGGAACAGCCTGAGACAGAGCCAGGTGAAGCTGTATTGCCTTTTATGACCTACCCTTGAAAGTTACCCTTGAAAGTTACATTTTGGTGCATTCTCTTCTTTGCTTGGGCCACAATTTCCTGCTCAGATTAATGGGGTGAGGAAATGGACTCCACCTTTTGATGGGAGGATCCATGATCTGAAAGAGCACATAGGATTGGAAATATTGCCGTGGCTGTCTTTGGAGAATACAACCTGCCGTGGTCCCTGGGGGCTCCTCCTCCACTGTGCCCTGGGTCCTGCTGACGTCTGCAATTGGGGGGAAGGGCATCCGTGCGATGGCTGCAAAGCCCCCCAGGTGTGGGTCTCTGGTTCCGTGCTGCTCTTCTGATTTCACAGGTGAGAAAACTGGGGGGGGCCGGGAACTGCTCACCTTTGAATCCCTGCTTGGCCTCCCAGGCTGAGCGAGCAGTTATGTCTGAGGCCCCAGGGGGCAGAGCTGAGGCCATGGCGAGGTGGCTGGGAGGCAGGCCTCAGCCTGGAGGAGCAGCAACATCCACTCACTCATCGAATGTTTCCTGTGTACCAGACACAGTTCCAGGCACTGGGGTACAACACTGAACAAAACAGGCAAAAATATGTATGTAATAAACACATACGATAAATATAGGTTGAGTGTCCCTAATCTGAAATGCTGGGGACCAGAAGCGTTTCAAATTTCAGAATTTTTCAGGCTTTGGAATATTTACATTATACTTACTGGTTGAGCATCCCTAATCCGAAAATCCCAAATCCGAAATGCTCCCATGAGCGTTTCCTTTAAGCATCACATCAGTGCTCAGAACGTTTCAAGTTTGGAGCATTTCAGATTTCAGATTTTCGGATTAGGGATCCTCAACCTATAAGATGTAAGATGGGAATGAGTTCCGTGGAGAGTAACAGAGCAGGCAAAGGGGACGAGGAGAGCAGTGGGGGCAGTGCCAGGGGTTGGGGGGCCTTGCTGAGACGGTGACGCTGCAGCAGCAACCAGATGCAAGTGACAGCAGGAGCCACGAGGACGTGAGGTGAAGCGGGAAGAGCCCTCCACGTGGGGGTGGCAGCCAGTGCCAAGGCCCCGAGGGAGAGCACGTGGCTGGTGTGTTTGAGGCAAGGTGGCTGAATGGGCTGAGCCAGGGAAGAGCAGAGGAGACGAGGTCAGAGGAGGTGGCGATGGGAGAGTGGGGTGCAGATTGTGTAGGGCCTTGTACGTGTATGGCTTTGGCTTCCAATGTGAGTTAAAGAGGAAACCATTAGAGGGTGTCTAGCACACAAGTGAAACGATCTGACTTACGGTTTGTATCAGGTATCTATTGCTGCGTAACAAATCACCCCAAAACTTCATGCCTTGAAACAATGATTCACTATTTCTTGGGAGTCTATGGCTTGGCTGGATGGCTCCTCTGCAGGTTTTGCCTGTGTTCACTGATCTGGCCGCCTTCTCCTGGGCGATCGGCTGGGCTGGAGTGTTCACGCTGGCCTTGCTCAAGTCGGGCTGTCAGCTGGGTCCCCTCAGTTCTCCGTGTGGCTGCTCGTTTTCCGCTAGGCTAGCCCAGCCTGCTTACACGGTGGTCTCGGGGCAGCGTCCTAAGAACTCGAAAGTGGAAGTTGCAAGGTCTCTTACGGCCCAGGCCAGGAACTCAAACAGCATCTCTTCTGCCTTATTTTAGTGGTCAAAGCAAGGTGTAGGCCCTGTGGGAGGGGACCAGGTGCAAAGGTGTGAGTATCAAGAGGCATGATTAGTTTGGGCCGTTTTGTGACCGTGGCCCACGTGGTTTAACAGGACCTCTCTGGCTGCTGTGTTGAGGATACAACGGAAGAGAGCAAAGGCAGGAGGTTTCCCAATGACACAGGCAAGAGATGCTGTGGCCTGGACCTTGGGAGTTACGGAGGAAGTGTGGAGAAGAGATCAGATTCTGTGTATATTTTGGAAGTAGCATCAACAGGATTTCCTGACAAATTGGGTGTGAAGTATGGAAGAAAGGGAGAAATTGCAGGCGACTCCAGGGTTTTTCGCCTGAGCAACTGGAAGCATGGAGTGGCCACTTACTGAGATGGGGAAGATGGAGGGAGGGGCGGGGGTTTCTTTTGGAGGGAGGGAGATGAGGAGTTCCGCGTTAGACTTGTTAAATTTGAGATGCCGCTCAGGGCATTCAACTGGATGTGTTAAGAGGCAGTTGGGGCCAGGTGCGGTGGCTCACGCATGTAATCCAGGAGTTCGAGACTAGCCTGAGCAAGAGCGAGACCCCGTCTCTACTAAAAATAGAAAAAATTAGCCGGGCGTAGTGGCACATGCCTGTAGTCCCAGTTACTCAGGAGGCTGAGGCAGGAGGATCGCTTGAGCCCAGGAGTTTGAGGTTGCAGTGAGCTGTGATGACGCCACTGCACTCTAGCCCGGGTGACAGAGCAAGACTCTTGTCTCAAAAAAAAAAAAAAAAAAAGAGAGGCAGTGGGTATATGAGTGTGGAGTTCAGGAGAGAGGTCTAGGCTGGTTATTTAAAGCCCTGCAACTGAATGAGGTCACCAAGGGAGTGAACACAGATGGAAAAGAGAAGACCTGAGAATTGGAGGCATTCCACACGTCAGGGGTGTGATGCGTAACGCCACCAGTAAGGGCCAAGGCTGGGACCAACAATTCAATCTACCACACTGTGTCAAATGCCTTTTTTTTTTTTTTTTTTGAGACAGGATCTAGCTCTGTTGCCTGGGCTGGAGTGGAGTAGTGTGATCACAGCTCACTGAAGCCTAGAACTCCTGGGCTCAAGCAATCCTCCTGCCTCAGCCTAGTTGTAGCTGTGTCCAAGCCTCAAATGACTTTTATAATTTTATTTGGAGGACACTAAAACATAAAAGCAAAAGCAGAAACGCACGAAGAGGAAAATCACAGTTATTCATATTTTCATCTTCAAGAACTAATTACTTCTGGCTGGGCATGGTGGCTCATGCCTGTAATCCTATCACTTCGGGAGGCTGAGGTGGGAAGATTGCTTGAGGCCGAGGGTTTGAGACTAGTTTGAGCAACAGATAGGGACCCTGTCTTGGCTTGAGGCTGAGAGTTCGAGACTAGCCTGTGCAACAAAGAGGGACCTCTTAAAAAAAAATAGCCGGCATGGTGGCACATGGCTATAGTCCCAGCTACTTAGGAGGCTGAGGCAGGAGGATTGCTTGAGCCCAGGAGTTTAAGGCTGCAGTGAGCTATGATTGCGCCACTGCCTTCCAGCCTAGGTGACAGAATGAGGCCCTGTCTCACAAAAAAACCTGAAAAAACAAAAAACAAACTACTCTTAGCATCTTAACATCTTGGCCTGTTTGCTTCCGTATTTGTTATTTAATTAGGCGACCATCATTCTGTATGTGTCTCTCTCGCTATACATACACAAACTTATAGTTACTTAGAAATATTTTTATTAAACTGAAGTTATATGACAGTGTAATTGTTAAAAACAGAGTTATTGAGATATAAGCCATATACCATACAATTGACCTATTTAAAGTGTGCAAATCAGTGGTTTTCAGTATATTCACAGAATTGTGCAACCTTCACCACAGTCGGTTTTAGAACATTTTCATCACCCCGAAAGAACCTTCAGTCACTCCTCATTTTCCCCAATCTCTCTCTCCCTACCCCTGGCCTCCGCCACCAGCCCGGCCCTAGGCAGCTACTAAATCTACAGATTTGCCTATTCTGGACATTTCATATAAATAGAATCACGATATTTTCAATTAATTTGTTTGAATCTACCTGAAGAAATGGAAGTGAAATCAAAGGAATTAAGTTTGAATTAATTGCAAAACTCCGGGCTCGCTGATGAATACTAGATACAAAAGAGAACACCAGCCTGGTCATACCTCCTCTCCCCTTCCTTCCCCAGCCTCCTGATTTTTGTCAGTTATATTATTATTTTTACATTTTCCTAGATTTGTAATATTCACAGTCTGGTCTCAAAGAATAATCATTGCAATTGTTTAATAGTCATCCCATATTTAAATAGATTCAATACTTATTATCAGTTTGTTTATATGGATTCTCCACTCCTGAGTTCTTTATTTTGCTTCAACTCATAACTGGGTAGATTTTTGTGGTTAAGTAGTTTTTTCACCTCCTCCCCACCTCCACCCCCCAAAAAGGTGAGAGAGTTTGTATTCCTTTGGTTCGTTCATGTTTGAGATTGTCCTCCCTTCTTTGATTCTTAACTTGAACAACATCTAATTGGGTGGAATATTCTTGGGTCACCTTTTCTTTTCCTCAGTACTTTGCAAACATTTGCTCGGTTGTCTTCTGGTATCAAATATTGCTATGGACAATAAAATTAGCCTGATTTTTAAAAATCATCTGGATACCTGAAGATTTCATGATTTATTCTTGAAATTCAATATATCAGCTGGTGTACTAGTTATCTATTGCCGTGTAACAAATCACCCCAACACTTAGCAGTTTAAAGCAACACACACACCTTTGTTATCTTACCGGTTATGTGGATCATGAATCCAGACATAGCTTAGCTGGGTCTTATGCTTCATGGTCTCTCAGAAATCTGCAATTAAGGTGTTGGGTCTGTTGTCTCATCTGAAAGCTCAACTGGGTAAGGATCTGCTTCCAAGCTCACTCACTGGTTGCTGGCAACATTCAGATCCTTGGATTCAAGGCCTCAGTTCCTTGCTGGCTGTTGGCTGTTGGCTGGATTCTGTTCTCAGTTCCTTGTCACGTGGACCTCTATCGCGCGGTAACTTGCTTCATCAAAGTGTGCAGGCTGCGAAGACAATAAAAGAGTCTATTGAAGGAAGTCACTTTTATGACCTGATCACAGAAGTGACGCACCATCACTTTTGCCATATTCTACTCAGTAGAAGCAAGTCACTAGGTCCAGCCCAAGAGGAGGGTACAAGGAGCCACGGCGGAAGCTGCTTACCCCAGTTAGGCTACGTGGAAATGTTAAATGTTCCATGTCATACCAAAATTTCCTCATTACCATGTTCTTCCGATCTGCGGAATCACCACTGAGTAACCCCTTCCCCATTTCTCTCTTGGAATATTTCTTATGTTAATTTGTCCAGTTTTTCACTTGGTTGGATCAGGTTCAGGGCCGGGACAAGGGTGAGGCCAGTGAGACATCCAGGGAGCAAGATGTGAGGAGGCTCTGCTCTCATTCCTGGGGACAGACTTGTCCTGGTGACCCCGAGAGGGAGCCCTTAGCACCCTGGCGCCTCCGGGCCTGGCTCAGCCCCAGCCGCGTTCGCAGAGTTCCTGTCTTCTCTGCCACTCGCTTCCCTCTGAATACTCTATTCTCTTTGTCTTTTTAAAAATCACCAGTCAGTGAGAAGTATCTCAAGCCTTTTCTCTGTCTCAGCAATTCTACTTTCATTGGTGCCTATTCCGTTTCTAGCTATTTTTAATTTATTTGTTCTGTAATTTATTTGTTTAATTTATTTTGCTCCCCCATTTCTTTCCTTAGGTCTGTGATCTCCCTTTCTGTCTCATCCGATGGGGTGTTCATTTCATCCTTTAGCTCTTTCTTTATTGAATTAATATTCTTATTGTATTGTTTTATACTTTGAAGCAAATTAGGGAATGTCCTGCTCCTTCTCTGATCATCTATTTTCTAGATTGTGTTCTTTTTCTTTCCTCCCTCCCTCGCTTCTCCCTTTTCTACAGTATGTTTCCATAGTTCACACGCTGAATGCTTCCCCCTAACGAGGCGTGGGCACCTCTGCTCAGATACTGAATTTGCTTTTATAAAAAAAAAGTATATATATATATATATATACACACACACACATATATATATATATTGGTAGAGATGGGGTCTTGTTATGTTGCCCAGGCTGGTCTCAAACTCCTGGCCTCAAGTGATCCCCCACCCTCAGCCTCCCAAAGTGCTGAGATTATAGGCGTGAGCCACTGTACCTCTGAATTTGCTTTGATTTAGTGTGGCGTGGGGGACTCCTTGTCCTTGGCTCTCTTCCTGCCTTCTTGGTGACCATTCTTTTCTCCAAAGGGGCTGTAGTTTGAGTTCAGCATTAGGCTCTGCAGACTTTTCTGTCACCTGAAGGAATTGCAGGGCTCAGGGAGGCAGTGAGGAGTCTTTTTGGAACACCTAGGCCCTGCCCTGTCTTCTGGGATTCAGGTAAATGCTCTACAATAGGGTTCATTCTACTTAATTACTGGGCGCATCCCCCTCTGAGGTGGGGGCTGCCCTGGAGCCTGAGTGGCGTCAGTGACTGCTGTCATTGTTCACTTCCCCCACTTTTACCCCTCTGTCCCCGCTGACTCTCAGTTAAGACACCTACTCTGTTCATTTCCCTCTAGATCTGGGGGTTTTTGGTGAATGGCTTTGTGGAGGGGAGCTGAGAAGGGCTAGACCCTCTGCTCCAGAGTCATCTGCTTTTTTGCTTGGCTGCCAATATTTTAATGTTTATTTCATTAGATTTTGTTCTTCTCTTTGGTGAAAAACAATTTTTTTCTGACTTAGTATTTTTTGCTTCTGGGGGAGAGGAAAGTCTATGATGCAATTTCTTTTCTTTTTTCTTAGATAGAGTCTTGCTGTGTTGTCCCAGCTAGGGAGCAGTGGTGTCATCATAGCTCACTGCAACCTCAAACTCCTGGGCTCCAGCACCGGCTAATTTCTCTGTTTTTTTGTAGAGATGGGATCTCGATATGTTGCTCAGGCTGGGCTTGAACTCCTGGCCTCAAGTGATCCTCCTGCCTTGGTCTCTGAAAGTGCTAGGATTACAGGCGTGAGCCACCATGCCTGACCTATGATGCAATCCCAGTCTTTCATCTTTGCCCAGGAGTTGACCCAGGTGACCTTTAAGGCCCCATTCTAGCCCAAACTTGATCATAACTCTGAGTTCCCTTCTTGCCAAGGAGAGGTGTGGCCAGAACCACAGAAAGCAGAGCCAGTGTGGCTGTCACCGAGGCCTTTATAGCTGGGAGGGGATGTTGCCCTTCCCAGCCTTGAAGATCCTCAGTGAGGACCTGAGATGGAGGCCTGGTGTCCTCCCCATTTGGTGCCCACAGCGGAGATTGCGAGGTGGTTGGCAGGGATCAGCCAGGATGTGTCCCCCGTATCTGTGGTCAAGGTCAGTCAAGGATTCAGCGGATGGCTGTGGGATCTGCTCTCCAGTCGCTGGGGTGGCACAGGAAGCTGGGCTGGGCGAGGTCCCTGGCTCTGGGGGGCTTTCCTACCACTTCCCTGACTTGGCCCTTGGGGAGCTTCTTGGATAAGCCCTTTTTCTTGCTTTGTAGGTTGGAGTAACCAGGCCCTCCCAGGGGCTTCCTTAGATGGCCTGAGGAGAGGCCACCCCTCTTCCTCTCAGGCTTCCTCCCTCCCAAGATCTAGCAGGTGTCTCTTCTTGGACACGCAGCACGGCCCACCAGAGAGCCCACAGTCTCAGCTGAATTCTCCAGGAGGACAGCACAGTTTCGCTCCCTTCGCTGCCTCACTCCCCACCTGCCTGCCCACCAGGTGGTTGGGCTGCTGCCGGCCCCTGGAAGCCAGGCGGTGCCCTTGTGCCCTGATGCCAGTCCTTGCAATTACAGGTTGGCAGGCCCAGAAGCAAAGTGTGCCAGCCAGCGCGGCAGCTTGCTGGCGGCCAGTCTGTGTCCTGGGGCCTGTGTCCTGACTGCTCAGCCATGCCGGGCGGGGAGTTGGTCTGTGAAGGAGGAGGAGTGGGTCTCAGCTCTGCCCCAGGCACTGCAGGCCCATGGGGGACGTTTGCCTTCTCCCTTCTTGGTGGGGCCGAGAATCCATTCTTTGCTGCGCAGAGATCAGTTACTGCCCAGCTGGGAACTGAGATGGACCAAGGTTGAAGATACTACTCCTCCCATCACACAGGTGACCCCCCCTGCTCCCTCCCCATGCCCACGTGTGTGCAGGTGTACACAGGAGAGGTGTGTGCCTGTAGAGTATGAGTGTGTGCATGCTCACGTGTATGTGTGTGCACAAGTGTGAGAGCACAGGCATGTTTGTGTACATAACTTGCTATGCCTATTATAAGACCACAACTATGCACGAGTACGTGCTGGGCTGCTATTCAGCAACTACACCCCAGCAGGCCTGTGCCAGTCACTTACAGCCATGGTTGGTTTGGTTGGTGCCCTTGCCACACATGTTTTGATATTTTTTTTAAGCGGGGGGAGTGAGGAGGAGGGTTCAGTTTCTTTTTTTTGTTGTTGACAGAGTCTCACTCTGTCACCCTGGTTAGAGTGCAGTGGCATCATGACAGCTCACTGCAACCTCTAACTCCTGGGCTCAAGCGATCCTCCTGCCTCAGCCACCCAAGTAGCTGGGTCTACAGATGTGTGTCACCACGCCTGGCTAATTTTTTCCATTTTTAGTACAGACAGGGTCTTGTTCTTGCTCAGGCTGGTCTTGAACTCTTGAGCTGAAGCAGTACTCCTGCCTCGGCCTCCCAGAGTGCTAGGATTGCCGGCGTGAGCACTGGGCCATGTTTTGGTATTTTGAATGGCATTTATCTGTACTTGTGGTTACCTGCATTTATATGTACTTGTGGTTTGAGTGTTTGTGTGTGTGCCAAATTATGCGTGTCCATGTAAGTGTGCACATGTGTGAGTGTGCCGTGTGTTGAAGCTCATGTGCATGAGGCCTTGAGTACGCACATGTCAGCGCATGCTCGTGTGGTTGCATGTTTATGTGAGCACATGTCCGTGTGTGACAGTGTGAGCACGGGTGTGTGTCTGTGTACGCCTCACTGGCCAGGGGTGACCAAGGCCAAGGACATTCATCATCCCTGCCCCAGCTGGAGGGGGAAATCCTCTTGGTCTGAAAAGGCAAAGGCCAGGGCTGAGAGGCTCCATGTCTCTCAGGCTCCGGGCTGCGTTCCCAGGCCCTGTGGCCCGAGGAGCTACGTCAGGGTGCAGAACAGCATGCACGGGCCCTGAGGACACATGGCCAGAGTCAGATCTTCCTTTTGGAAGTCCCCTCCAGGGCTGGTGTCGGGAGGATGGCGGGGGCCTGGGAAACCTGGGAGGAGGCACGAGAGGGGAGGCCTGGGCCAGGCCAGCAGCAGAGGGCTGAGGAGGAGGCAGATTTGAGGGACACTTAGGACGCAGAATGGACAGGACCAGTGACTGGAGGGGTGTGAGGGTGAGCAAGGCAGGTGGGACCCCCTACCCCGGGCATCTGGCATGGGTGACGGGGGCAAGGAGCTGAGAGAGCAGCAGCTCCGGCAGCTTGTCCGGCCACACAGGGCAGGAACAGCGGTGTGGGGACATGGGGGGAGGATGAGTTTGGTCAGCTGGTCAGTGTGAAGTACCCGTGGGCATCCAAGAGAGGTGTCCAGGAGGGGCCTGGGGCTGCAGGGATGAGACGCCCATGTAGGAGTAGCTTGGAGCAGTCAGCCACGGTCTGCAAACTAGGGCCCCTTCGCCTGTGTTTGTTTCACTTTGTAACTGTGGAGCCCAAGCCCGCATTGGTCATGGAAGCCACTGAACCCCAGGACGCAGCTGGCGCCGGCCTGTGCGTGGTGCTGGAGGAGCCCGGCGGAGCATCTGGGCCACCCCAGCGTTGTACAGTTGAGGAAGCCAAGGCCCCGAGGTGGTGGCCTGCCCAGGGTCACCAGGCAGGGTGGGGCCGGGCCCCTGTACCCGGGAGGTCACGCCCCTTTGCTGCAGAGCCGCTCCTTGAGCTGAGACGCCCAGGCTGCTGCCTCAGGAGACTCTGTAATTACGGGATTAGAAGGCGGCCTCTCCCCAGCCGGGCCCTTTGCCCCTCAAAGCCGCCAAGCGGAGATGAGGATTTGCTGGCGCAGTGCCGGTTTCCAGGTGTGTCTGAGGAAACCTGGCATCCTCGGTGGCGTGTTCAGCCTGAAAGGCCCCATTGTGGCCGTAGCCTCCCTCTGACGGGCTCTACTTTGGGTTGGGGATCCACCCTGCTCCAGCTGGAGGAAGGAAAAGGTGTATTTCAGTATGTCCTGAGGGCGTGGGGCAGCAGGGGAGAGGTGAAACGGGAGGCCACATGGCTTGGGGGGTGCCTGTACTGCGTGCAGGGAGGGGACACAGGGACAAGCTGCAGGTGCGAGGAGAGGAGAAGACTTTGTACAGGTGCAGGTGGCCCAGAAGAAGTCGCAGGGGAGGGTGGGTATGAGTCGGGCAGGGCTTTCATGTGGCCCCAGGAGGCCGGCTGGCAGACCCTGTTAAGCTGGAATGCAGGTCTGGGGCCTGCCCGGTCCCAGCAACTTCCCGATTCCCACCCCTGTGGGTGCCAGTCCCGCGTAGTAGGCCTGAGGGAGACCCACCCTGCCCTCAAGGGCCTCCCAGTTCAGTGCCAGGGGCCAGGGGCTGCAGCCACAGAAGTTCGGCCAGACCGAGAGAACACACAAGCGGCTTGGCCCCCGTGGCCTGTCCGGCCCTCCCTGCACCAGAGCCGGGCCGTGTTCCTGCCCCACCCGGCGTGTGGGCACATTCCAGCCTCTTGCCTCTCTTCATGTGGGTCCTCGGCCTGGCCTTGCCTTGTGGTTCTTCCGGGCCATCCCGATCCCGACCATCCTTCGGGGCTGTGCCCAGCGCGACCTTACCCCGGGGGGCCCCTGCCCATCCCGGCTTTCCTCTGATTCCCCAGTGCCGGCGTCACCAGGTGCTGTGGCTGCTGGGGGCTCTCGGAGCCTTCCCCACAATGGCTTCTTCCCCCTCACCTTGCACAGGCCGCTGGGGTGAGGGCTCACCAGGAAGTGGCTCGACGTGTCTCCTTGGGCCTGAGCTTCCCCATCTGTGAGATGGGTGTAATGACATCTGCCGTATCATGTCACCTGACCCGCGGGGTAATGAGAGTGGACACACTTGGTGCATACACAGCAGGTGTCCAGGCAGCGGTCCTTCGGTCCCTCTGCCCCGGGGCTTGCAGGCCTCTGAGCATCAGGCCTGTGGGCGCCCCAGGCATAGCCCCGTGATTGCAGGAATGACTAATTCCACCCCGGCAATAAGCTCTTGGAAGCTCTGAAAAATGAGACTTTCTTTTCTCTTTCTTCTTGCTGCTTCATTAAACTCTTCATGAGTGAGGGGAATGGAGATTGTCCTAATCCCTTGGCACGAGGTGGGGAGGTTCGGGGCCTGTGGCCACCAGGGGCTGTTGGGAGCAGGGCAGGGGGCGGGTGCTGGACAGGGGCCGGAAGCCTCGTGTTCTGGGCTGGCTTTGCCCTAGGCCAGCTGCTGACCTCAGACAAGCCCCGGCCTTGGCTGGGCTCAGTTTCACTGTCTGAACAATGGGTGTTCAAGGCCTTGCTCACTGCCCCACGCTGCTCTAGGGGTCTGGGGTGGGGACACTCTGGGAGGGGCCATTGGTGGGGTGCCCGGGTCTGGCAGGCTGGCTGGCACACAGTAGGTGCCTTATCAGGGTATGCAGGCCCGAGAAGACAGAAGGGGTGGGCGAGCTCCGAGTAGCCCTCTGGCCTTTGTCTTCTCAGAGTCTGTTTCCTCACCTTTAAAAGTGGCCTGGGAGCCCTGGCTTCCTCCTTCCAGGCCCCAGCGGGTGACTCCGGGGGCTGAGTGCCCACCTCTGGGGCATGGCTGCTGGCCTGGCCCAGCTGGTACTGTGTACCCACCTTTGAGGCTGCCGGAGGTGGAGAAACAGTTTCAGGCCTTGCTCACCCCAGTAAGTGTGGCGATGCCTTCCTCCCCGGAGCCTGTCTGTCCTGTCCCCAGCTGGGAAGAGACAGTGAGGTCTGAGGAGCCTCACTCAGACTGCCCTCTGTCCATAGGTGTTCCTGGCCCTTGGGGAGCTGCTCCTGTCCTGCAACTGGGCAGTGGTTGCTGACATCCTGCTGGTAGGTGTGGGAGTCGGGGTGGGGGGCTGGTCCTGGGGGCAGCTAGAGTCCGTCCAGCTCAGGATTGGACCTCTGCTGCCGAGCAGCTTGGGGGCTGGGGGGCTTCAAAGGCCATTTGGTAGAGGACCAAGGCCACTGAACAGTCACCTTGGACCAGAGGCCTCCTTGAGACTCTCAAACATCCCTTCTGACCATCATGCCCATTTTGCAGATGAGCAAATGGAGGCTCAGAGAAGGCAGGTACCTGGGCCAAGGTTGCACAGCACCAAGACACTGAGCCAGGACTGGAGCCTGGGCTTTGTGACTCCCAGGGCTCCTTCCCCCCCTCTCTCTTTGCCACTCTGCTTCTCAGCAAAGGCTCCATGGCCCCCACGCTGGGTGTGCACTTGGGGATGCTGGACTTCGGGGCAGTGGCCACTGAGGACAGTTGGGTCCGGCCCACCACAGCATGAGCTGCCATGCAACGGGCCAGCTCGGCCTGTAGTGAGACCAGACGCTGTCCTGACCACATGACTTCACTGTGCCCAGAGTCCAGCATGGCCCTCCATGAGCCTCACACTCTTCGTCCAGCCTCCCTGCCCCCTTCTGGGAGACACACAGGGAAGGACTCTGAACACTGTGAGGGGCTGTGCCCTTGCAGGTGACACACGGTCCCAGGCCTAGGTGCACCCTGAGAGCCCTCCTGCTACCTCCTGGCAGCCTGGCACAGTCCAGTGGTGGGCACAAGGGAACCAGAGCAGCCTGGCAATGGGCCGGGAGCTGTCCCGAGGGCAGTTTAGTGCGGGGGCATGATCCTGGAATCAGGAAACAGACCTGGCTTTCAGCCCTGGTCCTGCCACTTACAAGCTGTGTGACCTTAGGCAAGTCACTGTGTGTCTCTGGGCCTCAGTTTCCCTGTGTGGAAAATGGGGGTGACAATAGTACCTATTTCATGGATTGTTGTGAAGGGAAATGAGATTATTCATGTGAAGCTTTGGCCAGAGCCTGGCACAGAGAATGGTGGCGAGGATTCTCAGTGACTCAGTGTCCCACCTTCTCATCTTCTAGCCCCCAAAGAAATCCTGGTGTCCCAGCATCTGAGTTTGAAGGGGCTATGGGGATGTGTAGCCAATTAGTCAACAAGGCTTGCTTGAATACTACTGTTGACAGGATGCTCACTCCCTGTCGGTATGTCTGTCCCTCCCCGTGGCCCACGCTCAGGGAGCGTGGAGAGGGCGGCCCTGGCTTTGGCTCCTGGATGAGAGTGTCAGCTGCGGGGCTGGCAGGCCTCTGCCCCTCCCTTCAGACAGGAGACTTGGGCTGCAGCCCACACAGCCACGGAGCTGCCGAATGGCCTTGGGCCTCAGTTTCCTCGTCTATAAAAAGGTGTAGTCACGACCTGCCGGGTGGGGCGAGGGAGGCAGCCTGCGGGAAAGCCCTCAGCAAACGGGAGAGCACGGGCACGTGTTTCCCCTTGTGGGACTGTCCACCTTCAGGTGCAGGCAGATTAACACGCCCTCGACATAGCTCGTTCTCTCTCAGGCGGTTCAAGGGAGCTGAACCTGCCCCCCGCAGCATCCTCCGCCTGCCCCCTGCTGCGAGGCTCCCTTTTCCACATGACAGCCCCGCAGAAATGTGAAGACTGCGCCTGTGTCCCCCCAGTGTCTATGTCTGCAAGAATGATTAACCTGGCAGAGCCAGGCTCTCTGTGGAACTAAGAGGAGGGGTGGGAGGGAGAGTGGAGGGGAGGGGTTAGGGGCCAGCCAGCTGTACAGCTTCACCCGTCTGGGGAGCCGGCTGGATCCAGCCCACCCCAGGGCTCCCTGTGGCCCTTTTCTGGATTGCCGACCTCCAGCCCCCAAAGCTGAGCAAGGCCCACTACCCCAGCTAGGCCTCTTGCCCCCCACTCCCTGCCATCCTGGAGCCCCTTGGCCAAAGCTTGGCTTTCTGCACTTTGGTGGTCGGAGCTAGACCAGTGCTTGCAGCCCTTGGAGTTCAGTTCCCGCAGGTTGCTGTTTCCCGGGCAGAGGCAGGTGGCGGGGACCCCTTCTGTGCAGAGGAGGGGCACAGGCCAGCTTGGAGCAGGGAGAGGGGGCAGTGGGAGAGGAAGGAGGACCTAGAGTGGGGACAGCTCCCTCAAGGAGCTGTGTTGACAAGAGAGGAGAAGATGGCGGTGGCAGTTGACAGAAGGTTAGGGGAAGTTGGTGATGCTGTTGAAGAGGTGGGGCCAGGCAGCCTCCAGGGGACGGAGAGGGGAGAATGATGGAGCGAGGGGTCCCCTGGGGGTGGTGAGCAGGGGGTGGGATCCAGGGCTGTGGGAGGAAGTAGCCTGGGTGCAAGGCAGGGGCAGGAAGTGTGTGGGGACAGGGGTGTGCCACAGGAAGGTCCCCTTTGCTGGTCTGCACTTGCTCTTGAGGCAGGCGATTAGCTTCTCTTTGGGCAGGGGCCCGAGGGTGTGGGGAGGCCTGGGGGTGTGTGTGCAGGGAGCTAAGGAGAGGGGGACGGTGAGGCGAACAGCTCTGGGCTGCAAAGGAAGCCAAGAGGGGCTAACAGGAAAACAGGTGTGGAGACCGCAGGTCTCTGGGAGGTCAGAGCCTGTGGGTGGGTCAGAGTGGAGGGGACAGCAGAGCCCAGGTGTGAGTCTCTGCAACAGGCCATCTGCTTCCACTCCCAGCCTGGCCACTAACTAGCTGTGTGACCCTGGCTAGGTGAGTGAACATCTCTGGGCCTTGGTTTTTCCGGTTGCACAATAGGAAGAGTGGTAATCTACCAGTTACGCCCAGGCTTTAAGGATGAAATGAGCTAACACCTGCATCATGCGTATTCCTGAGTGGGGGATGTGGGGGGCCCCTCCCCGGCCCCCAGATCAGTCCTGCCACAGGATACTGCTCCTCTGATGCCTCATCCACAAGGGGAGAATCCAGATTCTCTCTGGACAAGGGACTTCAGGTGCTCTCTGGTCCAGTGGCTCCCAAACTTCACTGTGCATAGGAATCAGGTCTGGGGGAGCGTGTTACAAGTCAGATTCCAGGCCCTCCGTCCCAGAGTCCGGTTCAGTGGGTCTGTGCTGGGCTCCAGGGATCTGCACTTCTAATGAACTTCCCAGGCGATCCTGCTCGGTGTTCCTTGGAGCACGCACTGGTCTAGCACAGCCAGGCCCCCAGTCCGTGAATCCTTTGAAGAATTCTGACCACCCCTTGTTCACACACCCCTCTGGTGGGAGCTCACTCCTGGCACCCCGGGCAGCCCCCTCTGTTGATGACGATGATGTGGCTCAGTCACACAGCCAAGCCTCACCTCTGGCAGCCTCCCCCTGGGACAGCTGGGCCTGGGAGGGTCCAGCTCTCTGTAAGCCTGCGCTCCCTCCCTCCCCAAACCTGCTCCTGGGGTCTGCAGCTTCCTGCCAGCCCTGCTGCCTGTCCGGGCCCCACCCAGGGTGGCCCATAGCCAGCTCACCCCACCCCCCAGCATGGGGGCGGAGCCGAGGGGAGTCCACACTCTCTTTCTCAGGCCCCTCCTCTGGGGTTCTGGAATCCAGCCAGCAGGCCCTCACCCACCTCCTCAGCAGATTTCCCCAAACTCCCCTGGAGGCTTGTTCCCTCCCTGTTCTCCCTCTGCTCAGCCTCTGCCCCCCAGGTAGCCACCTGCTCGCTTGTCTGTCTCGCCCTGCTGGGGGTCTGGGTGCAAGGGCTGAGTGGGGAGCGCAGGAGGCAGGCAGCCCCGGAGTCTGCACCTCGTGGCTGCTGCTCCAACTTTCTGCAAGCCCTTGGCTGGCGCCAGTTTTGCCCGGGGATATAAAGGGAATAGCTCTTCTAGGAAGGGAGAGCCAAAAACAGAGGTGTTTTTGTCTCAGAATAGAATAAGCCTGGATTTTTGGGAACCCAAAAGCCTCTTATTTCTAAAATTACCCCCTGGGCTCTCCAGCTGCTGCTCGGCCCCCTGGCTGTATGCGGACAATGGGGACCCAGGACAGGCTGGGGGAGACCCACCTCTCCTGCCACTGGCAGGAGCAGCTGGTCTGGGCCCAGCAGGTTGGGGTTCCCAAGAGGGGAGGAGGGGGCTAGCCTGCCTGGACCTTTTTCTGGGGGTCCAAGCAGCCCCAGCTTCTGTGTGCATCTTTTTGGACATTCAGGGCCCTCCCTCCAGGAAGCCCTACCTGTCTCCCCAGAGCCACCGGTGAGTAATCACATAATTATGGGGTGAGAAGGAAGTCTCTGGAAGGTGCAAAGCTGTGGTCAGCTCCTCCTCAGGGCTGTTGGCAGGTCCCAGGGGTGGGCAAGAGGCCCAGCTTCCCTCAACGCCTGGACAGGGTGGCTCAGCACCAGTGACCTCAGGACCAGCTGGTCACCCACAGTGACTCCTGCCACTCTGCACTGCCAGGCACAAGGCGTCCTCTCTCCAGACCCCCTGCGCCTGGTGTTCTGGAATCCAGAGGTCACGTCCCTGGCTCCTGCCTCTACACCTTTGCTTGCACAGCCCCAGCCTCTCTGCCAGCTGCTGATTACTCTTCCACCCATTTGCAGAGCTAGCAACGAACTTGTCCTCTTTACCTTTCTCTCCATTTTCTAAATGCCCCGTTACAAACACATAAATATCGCTGGAAACACCAGCTCCTCCTTGCCCATAACAGCAGAGCGGTCAAAAGGCCATGCCCTGGAGGGAGAAGGCCTGGGACCCCATCTCAGCCCTGCTATTTCCTGGCCCGGTGACCACCCTGTGCAAGTCCCTTACCACCACACTCCCCACCCGCCCTGTGGAGGTTTTTCTCATCTGTGAAATGCAGGTGACAATATTTCCCTCATGGGTTGTTCAAGTCGATATATGAAATTCATACGGAAGTGTTCAATAAACGTTGGCAATTATTATCATTATTGATTATTGTTAGCTCAGATCACGGGCGCCTAGGTCTTGGGGAGGAGGCTCCAGGGTGGGAGGCTCCGCTGCGGCTGCCCTGTTGGGACGGTGTGGCCACATGGTCTCCGCTCAAACCCCCCCTCCTGCCTCCCTCCCCTCCCCTGCTTTGGCCCTGGCTTGTGGCAGGGTTTCTCCTAGGACCAGCCTCCCAGATGGTTCTGCTCAACTTACTTGGTGTCCCCTCTGTGCTTTGTGTCTTGCTATGCCCCAGGGACCCCAAGAGAGATGAGACAGGGGCTTTGCTGCCCACACAGTGTAGGGAATAAGGGGAGGTAGGCAAAGAAAGGACCCCTCCTAGTCTGGGGGACATGCGTTCACTTAGGATGTACCTGGAGGCCGTGGGAGCTCAGGGCAGGTACTTGAACTCTGAGAGGGCTTCACAGAGGAGGTGGCCCAAAGGTAAGTCCTAAATGGCAAATAGAGTTGCTCCAGCTGGACCAGAGAGGGGAAAGCACGTCCGGCAGGAGGCACAGCGAGTTCAAGTGCATCAGTTGATGTTACTTCAGTCTGGTGTCCACAGGAAGCCTGCAGGTACCAGATGAGTGATGACAATGAACACAGCCCTCGAGGGAGGGATGTTAGTATCCCCATTTGGGGATGAGGAGACTGAGGCAGGAAAGGTGAAGCAACTTGCCCAGAGTCGCACAGCTGGTGGTGGGGGGATCTGCTTTGGATCCCAGACAGTCTGACTCCAAAGAATTCGTGTTCTTAACCTCCTCGGCCTCTTCCCCGGAGTCTTGGAGGCCTCTCCAGCGAGGCTGCCGTTGGTCTCTGCCCAGTGGGGCCCGGTGTTCCTGAGAGAAGGACTGAGCCCTCTGTGCCGCCCCTGCCCAAGAGCTCGCACATGCAGCCACCTGCTGTGCACCCCTCCTCACCCCGCCTGCCTGCGCTGCTGCCCCCTGGGCCCCTGAGCTGGCCACTCGCTGTTGTCACAGCCATGCCCCATCCCTTCCCAGTTCAACGGCAAACTCTCCAGATCAGGGGCCTTGGCACCCCAATCTTGGGGCCCCGGGGAACTTCATGAGCCTCAGATGGGCCTGATGTTCTGGGAGGGGCTTCAGGCCTTGGGGGTTGTTGACTCCCTCCCATCACACTCACCCGGGCCAGCCTGTCACACCTCCAGGCAGGCCCTCGGCGGGCGGGGAGCAGGAGACGGGTATCCCTCGCTTGGGGTGCTCCCCTGGTGCTCCTGTGTTTTGCAGTCCGTGGTGGTGCCCAGGTGCCGGGGGACAGCAGAGGCGCTTCAGATCACAGTGGGTCACCTACTGGGAGACGCCAGCAGCCCCTATCTCATAGGACTTGTAAGGCGTGTCTGATCGTGTGGGGTGGGGGGGTCTGGGGGAGGCGCTGCACTCGCTAAGGCCTGGGGGCTGGCCTGGCAGGCCTGGCAGACCCCCACCTCCCCCGCAGATCTCCAGTGCCCTGCGGGCTGGGCGCCCTGACTCCTACCTGCAGCGCTTTCTCAGCCTGCAGCAGAGCTTCCTGAGCTGCGTCTTCGTCATCGCCCTGGGCGGCAGCTGCTTCCTGCTGACGGCACTGTTCCTGGACAGAGACCAGGTCCAGGCCTGGCATCCTGGCACAGGTACCCCCACCCCTTGCATTAGGCCACATCCAAGCCCTTATGGAAACTGACACTCTGGTGAGCGGAGACAAAACAGAGACAGAAAAAGTGAAAGATACAGCATGTTTGAGGTGATGAGCACCATGGACAGACATAAAGCAGGAAGGAGGGGAGAGAAGCACAGGTAGGGCAGGTCGCAGTTTTCAATAGGGTGGTCAGGGAGAGCCCCACTGCACAGGTGCCACTGGGGCAAAGATCCGGAGGAAGTGAGGAGTGAGCCATGCAGCTGTCTGGGAGAAGGTGCTCCCGGCAGTGGGAATAGCCAGTGCAAAGGCCCTGTGGTGCGAATGTATCTGATGTGTCTGAGGACTGGCAAGGCGGCCAGTGTGGCTGGAGCAGGAATGAGGGGGACAGTGATAGGGATGAGGGCAACAATAACAGGGCCAGAGCGTGAGGGTCCGGGGGGTCCTTGCAGGGACTGGGATGAGATGGGGGATGCTTGGGGCTTCCAGCAGAGGAGCCCGAGGTAGTCTGCTTTCCATTGTCAAGGCACCACTCGGGCTGCCGTGCTGAGGACAGACTACAGGGGAGTCAGTGTTGAGGCAGAGAGGCCACAGGGGCAGGGAAGAGTGGTACTAAGACCATGGTGGTGACATTGAAGGTGGTGAGAAAAGGCTGGATCTGGAATTTGTTTTGCAAACGGAACCCAGAGGATTTCTTGGCAGACTGTGCCCGGGCCTGGTCCCAAAGCATCTTCTGACCCCTTTGGGGCTGGCCGAGCTTCTTTCCTCCTGCAGGGACCCCGGACAGCGAGGACCCGGAGAGCCAAGGCCTGCTTTCTGGCACGAGTACGCCTGCAGAGGACCCATGAAGCCCCTGCCCCACGCCGGTCCTACCCGTACCCCTCCTGTTGGCCCCCACAGTGGCAGCGTCTCTACCCCTCTTTGGCTGTGGCGCAGGGACCTGGCGGAGCTGCACCTGCCACTTCTTCATTCCCAGCTAGAGAGCTGGCAGGCCCTGGTGGCTGGGCTGGGAATTGAGCTGTCAGCACCCTCCATGGGAGGGCTGGGCCTGAGCCTGCACCCAGCACAAGGCCGTGGCAGCCTGGGGTCCTCAGCCTGGCTGCCCCTGGGCCCTAAATAAAGCAGGGCCAGTACAAAGCCCAAGGATTTCAGGCCTCAGACAACCCTGTTATTTATAGCATCTCTGTGCCTCTGCTGGGAGGAGGAGGAGGAGGAGAAGATGAGCTGGGCAGTCCAGGCTGAGGGTGCAGGGCTGCCCCTATGGTGCGGAAAATGAGGGGGTGGCCCAGCATGAGTCTCTAGGTGTCCCCACCCTGGACCTCCCACTGTGACCCAGTTTCTCTGTCTGCAAGGTCATGAGGGCACAGGACGCCCTCTGCATGAATTCACCCTCTGAACAAAAGGTGGGGGCAGAATTGGTGGTCTCCGAGATGGGTTTGCACCCGAGTGCTGGTGTGGGGATGTGGCTCCAAGTTCCGGGGGACCGCAGGAGGCGTGCCCAAGCCCACACAGACACAGGCACAGTGGCCGCAGAACCATGCTGAGGGGCTTTTGTGGTTGTGCATGCGGACTCCTGGCCTGCCCTATCCTGCACCCCCGGCCTGCCCCCGGCCCCACTCTGACCCCAGCACAGCCCGTAGGGAGGGCTGGCTCTGTGGGACCCACGCTTGCCACTGGGTTCAGAGCAGCTGGGCTCAGTGGGCCCTGCGGGAGATCAACAGCTTCCAGGCGGGCAGCGGTGGGGAGGCATGTTCTTTCTGCCCACGATTCTGAGCTCCCCTCCCTTCCCCTGGTGCCCAGCCAGGCGATCACTTGCTGATTGCCACCTTCGCCGTGCCAGGCTGTGCCTGTCTCCCAGCAGCTGCGGGCAGAGCAGCAACCCGGACGCCTGCACAGCCCCCCAACCCTCAGTGCTCTGTCTCTGCCTTCTGTGGTGTCCCCCCCGGCCCCCTGTTGACTGTGACAGGCCCTTGGAGCTAGACACCAGTGTCAGCCCACACCTGCCTCAGTGTCAGCCCTCCCTCGGGAGCTGGCATCAGAGGCTGACCAGCCCCTTGACCCATGACTTGATGCTTGGAGCTCACGAAACAGGCTGCCCTTGGGGTTACAAGGAGGAAGATCCGTGAGGGTATTTTGCTTTTCCTGAGAAGGAGGCAGCCAGTCTGGGCTGGAGCCAGGACGCCGCGATCCCTCTTGACATTTGCTGGCTGTGTGACCTGGTCACTCCCTGTCCCTCTCAGAGCTGCAGACTCCTGGCTACATTCGAGAGGTGTGCTGAATGCGGCTTTCTAGCCAGGCCCATGGGTTCTCACAGGCTGGGTCTAGACCCTCAGATGCCCAGCTCCAGGGTCTGAACCTTCCTCCCAGCAGCCCTAGCGGGGAGCTCTGCGAGGCTCAGCTCCCAGAAAATGGATGAGGGCTGCCCAAGAGTCAGAACACCAGCCACCCCGCCGCCCCCACAACCGGAGTCCAGTGGCTGCGGAGGAAGATCAGAAACCTCGTTCATGCCAATTCTACGAATATGTATCGGTATCAGCAGGTGCCCATCAGGGTGTCGCGCAGTGACTCCGACTCCAACCTTGTCTTTGGATCTCACAGCCGCGGCAGCGCAGGCCAAGTAAGGCCCACCTATGGGCAGAAGAAGGGATTCTGTCCCTTAGAAACCTTCCAGGAGCTGGCTTTGGGGCTGGTAGCTAGGTGTGGGGGAAGGGAGTTCTAGGTGTAGGGCGGTGGGGCAGGAGACATGTAATGAATCATGGAGGGGTGTGGTGTGGCCAGAGAGGAGGCTGAGCGTATTGTTGAGTGGGGAGAGGAGGCCAGAGAGACTGGCTAGAACCAGAAGGGCTTCAGATGCCAGCTGAGGAGCTGGGGCTCTGATCCTATAATCCGGGGTAGTTTCTTCTGACTCAAGTGCATTGTGGTGTTTGGGGTGCCAGGCAGGGCAAGGTGGTGCTCCCCAGGACTTAGCCACACAACATGCCCAGCCAGGAGTTTACAGGATGCTGTTGTCCAGAGTGGTTTGGGGCAGGGTGTGGCTCTGGGACTGGTGGGCCCTGGGAGTGCCAGAGATCAGTATGTCCTCTGCAGCCAGCCCAGACCCCAGCTTTACTCAGCTCCCCACTCCTGCCTCTTGGCAGCCAGTGGCGGTGGGCTGAGGTCACAGGTGTAGATCCGTGACAGCCCAGGAGAGCCCAGCACTCAGGCTAGAGTGGAGGAGTCCAGTAAATAGAACACGTCTTCCCAGCCTAAAGGGCCCTCGTTGGGTAATCCCAGTCACTAACATGGGGCTTGTTTGTTGGGAATGTCAACAGCAGAGAAAAAGCTGCTCATCAGGACAAGTCCTCAAACCTGACCCTGCTCTCTTTATGTGTTCATTACTCTTCCCAGATACAGGCTGCATTGCAGCTCCCAGGTATCATCCTGGCATGCAGGTGTGTGTGTGCGTGTGTGTGTGTGTGTGTGTGTACCTGCACGTGCTCATCTCTATGTTGGTGTGTGAGCATGTGGAGGTGTGTTTATAGGGTATTGACAGAATCTCTTTTTCCACTCTGACCTAAAGCTTGGGGGATTGAGCATACGTATCTAGATTCCCACGCCTCCGCCCTGGCTTGTTCCTGGCAACACCAGACATCGGTCTGTCTGTTTCATTCCCTGAAGTATCTGACTTTCCTCCATGCCTGGGAGGGCTTGTGAGGTTGTTTGATCTAATGTAGCCTCTAAAGACAGAACTGGCAGGAGGCAGGCAGAGGTGCCGGAGCCATGCTTTGTCTCAACATAGGGAGGGGTGTGCCTGCACGTACTCCTTCCTGTGAGTATACCAGTTTGGGTTGTGGGGTTGCATGCAACAGAAACGGGCTGACTACCTTAAGCGGGAAAGGGATTTATTGAAAGCATATCTGGAGCTCACAGAATTGATGAGAAGTTTGGAGATTCAGAAGCCAGGCTTCCTGGGCCATCCTATGTTGGGGTCTTTGCCAGAGCTTGAGACATTTTCTCCCTATTCTTTTGCCCAAGATTTAAAGCCCTGGGCAAGAGAGTCCAGTTGGGCTAGCTTAGACTCTACACCCGTGCCTTGATTTATAGCCCCATTAAGACTAGGAGAACAGGATGCTGTTAGGAAAGGGAATGAATTCTGAGCATCAGAACAAAACAGTAATGAAAGAAAAAAAATGACAAAAAACAAAAACAAAGACAATGTTCAGTACAATGATTTTGGGAAGGCCACTGGCCTTCTCTAAGATGCAGCCTCTCCATGGGACAGGGAAGAGGCTGGACTCAATGTTCTTCCATGGATTCTTCATTCCTGATAGTTTGAGCCCATGATCAAAGGAGACTGAAGCTTCCGTAATTTAGAAAGTGTTAAAAATGTTCAAATGACAGCACAGGAACTTCTGTGTTAGTGGGGACTCAGAGCCATCTGTTTTGAGCAGGAGAGAGAGAGAGAGGCGGAGATGAAGTGTTCTGAGCAAAGCTCGTGAGGCAGCCCGGGCTGGGGGGTGGCAGGGGTTCCAGCAAGTCCTCAGCTTGGCAATAGCAGCAGCAGAGAGGAGGTGCTTTCCCCCCACCCGTGGGTGGTGACCTGTGGGGAAGGCAATCAAAGAGTGGAGGCAAATGGCAGGTGGAAGCTAATGGAGGGTGTAGTCAATCAGGAAGGAAATGCCTTTTTGAGAGGTACCAGGAGAGGAATCTGGCTGCTTTCTGAGTCACTCAGAGCAACAGACACATGATGCAAACCAACACACATTTCCTGAGCACCTGCTAAATGCCATTTACTCATTCAATCAACAAACATTCTCTGGGCACCTCCTGTGTGCTGGATCGTGGAGATGAATCACACAGGGTATGGGCCCTCTGGGATCATGGTCTGTTGGTGTGTGTGGGATGGCTTCTTGTACAAACATAATCAGCATAATGGGTTTGGTGTGATGGAGGGATACACAGGTTGCTCAACAGCCCAGAGCAGGAAATGACCGATTGTTCAGGTGGGTCAGGGAAGGTTTCCTGGAGGAAGTTGTATCTATGCTGGTTTCCTGAAGGGCAGAAGGGACGAGTGTACGAGGTGGCAGCACAGGCAGTGCATGTCTAAAGGGTCAGGGGAGGGGGTTGCACGTGTGGCGCTCTCCGTGGTCCTGAATCATCATTGTGTTAGTGGGATAAGGGCTTTTCTGATGAGGGGAGGACAGGGACTATAGACAAGTGCTCCAATTCTCGCCACTCCCCCAGGCTCCAGGAAGTGTAATAGCTGTGAGCGAGTTCAGCAAGCCCCATGTTCAGAGTGGTGGAGGATAATTCGAGACATGGATCTTAGGATCTGAGGCCGGAGATTGCCATGGGCGATGAAGGGCTGTGAAGGCTCTTGGAGATCGTGTTAAGGAACTTAGACATTTTTAATCCTATAGGTGGTGAGGTGCCATGGACAGGTTTTGTGCAAGGTAGTGATGGGGTCCTAAGTGTGATTTGGAAAGTTACTGCAAACAACATAGAGAAAACACTGGAGGGGGACGTGGGAGTAGGTGATGTTGAGTTTTACAAGCATCCAAATGAGACAAAGACAGGTCCGAGCTAAGGCAGTGGACAAGGGGGAGATGGGGAGATGTTAAAGAGGAAAAAATCGGTGGGCCCAAGTTGTGGGAGTTGAGGGAGGAGTCCCAAATGGCTCCCAAGTTTCTTGCTTGGTGACTGTGTGGATGATGGTGCTATTTGTCAAGAGATAAATGATACCGGCGTGGGAGCAGGTTTGGGGGAAAGATGATGAGTTCAGTTTTGGATGTGCTGGCCTTACGGTGCCTGTGGGATGTATGGGGGAATGTGCAGGAGACTGCATATGGATCTAGTGCTTGGAGATGGGTCCCCATCCAGAGATGGAGGTTGGGGCATCATGAGCACATGGATGATCATTAAAAGTCCAGGCCTGGGAGGGAGGCTGCCAAGGAAGAGGCTGCAAAAGGGAGAAAAGAAGCAACTGAGGTCTGAGCTCTGGAGACACTCCCACGTAGGGGGATGGGCAGAGGGGAGGCGGACTGAGCTCCCAATTACCAGCCTTTGGGGAGCTGGTCCATTCTAGGCTAATGTTGTTCAGAGTGTGTTCTGCAGAGCTCTCATCTTACAAGATGTTCTGTGGTCAAGTACACCTGGGAACATGGCAACCTATATCTCCCTCTGGGAGACTCAGAGTGTACCCTCTTATAGTAAAGCCTATGAAAAGTTCCACAGCAAGGAACCTACTTCTCTGTGTTAACCCCATCACTTCCCAAATATACTGGCCCTTGGCATAATGGCCATTAATAGCCTGTGCCCTGTTTGTTTTGAAGTTATGGTCTAGACCTAATGAATGAATATCCAAAGGCCCTTTAGCCATCATTGAGTTCAGCCTCCCATTGTGCCGAGGAGGAAGCCAAATCCTGCAGAAGCCGAGAGGAGCATTGTGGGGCAGCAGAGGAAGGTCTGCATCAGGAGGTAGATGCACCTGGCTCCGAGCTCCATCATTTACTAGATATGTGACCTTGGGCCTCAGTTTCTTCATTGGGGAGACAGAGATAAGCACCCTACAGTCCTGTGGCTGATGGTCCTATGATGCTGCCAGAGTTCTCAGAAGGCCACTGTGATTTCCCCAGGGTCGCACAGCCAGAAAGGGCTTCCCATCACCCTGCCCTTGGTGGCCCTTTATCCCACACAAGCACCTACTCTAGAGATTGCCTTTGAGTTAAAACCCAGCAAAACCCAGTGGGAATGGATGGCTTGCTTGGTGGCAACTCAGAGGTCCCCCACATTTGAAAGGCTCAAAACTCTGCCCTCTGCCAGGCACAGTGACTCATGCCTGTAATCCTAGCACTTTGGGAGTCTGAGATGGGAGGATCACTTGAGCTCAGGAGTTAGAGACCAGCCTGAGCAAGAGGGAGACCTGTCTCTACTAAAAATAGAAAAAATTAGTTGGGCTACTAAAAACAGAAAAAAAAAATTAGCCAGGCATGGTGGCACACGCCTGTTGTCCCAGCTACTTGGGAGGCTCAGGCAGGAGGATCGCTTGAGCCCAGGAGTTGGAGGTTGCAGTGAGCTATGATGACGCCACTGCACCCCAGCTGGGGTGACAGAATGAGACTCTGTCTCAAAAAAAAAAAAAAAGAAAAAGTAAAGAAAAACAAAACCTAAAAGAACCCCCCAAACTCTGCCCTCTTCCCCTGCTCTGGGACCCACCCAGGGTAGAAAGGGAAGGCCATGGAAAGAGAAGGCTCCACTTTCTGGTCAAGAGCTAAAAGTGTCCTGCTGGGCTGTGGCTGAAAGGATGAGGAGTTTTGGGGTATGGGAAGGAGACTTTGGGGCTGGGCTTAGAGCCATGGCTGTGCCTCCTTCACCACTAGACACAGTTCCACACCTGGGCAGCCTTCCACAGGACGCTGTCCTGCTGGCACTGCACCGTCACCGGTTACGAGGATCACTGCTGGAGCCTGGTTGTAGCCCCATGGAGCTCCTAGCTCTGTCCTTGCCTGTTAATCACCTGTCATCCCAGGCCACCCAGGGGAGCTTCCCCCATCTGACTTTGCAGGCCTGGGCTCAGCAAGCTGGAAAGAGCATCAGGCAACTTTTAGAATGAAATCTGTTTTCTTAACCCTCCGTCACAGCCATTCATACGCAGCACGCTGAAGCATATTTTTAGTCACTTCGCAGAATTTAAAATACACCTCGAAGGCGCCAAGAAACACCAGCTTGGGGATTAACTCTGCTCACAAGAGACAGTGGGGGGGTGACTTGTGCTGCGTCACCCGTTGGCTATGCCATGACTCACTGTGGCCAACAGCTTCAGGAAAGGCACCTGCCCGTGGAGGTGGGGTCTGGAGCAGCCTGCAGCGGGCAGCGAGCTCCCAGCCCTGGGGGATGTCATCAGAGCCCCGAGGCAGCTCCAACCCTGCCACTGACTAGCTGCATGTTTGTAATGGGTCATTTCCATGCCCTGGGAGCTGCCACAGAAGCTGCCCAGCCACTCTCCACAGAAGACAGGACTTCCCACCCCCACCAAGGGGAGGTGACCACTCGTAGACTTCCACACTGTTTGAACCCCATCCTCCTATCTACCCCCAGATAAAGAAATTGAGACCCAGAAAGAACAGGCATCTTGTCCAGAATCATGCCACACGCCAGAGCACAGCTGGGCTGGAACCCAGACTCCCGTCTTCCACCGAGGGCCTTGTACACACCTGAAAGTCTGAAGCTTGGTGACATGGCCCCTCAGGAGAGGGGGCCCCTTCTTAATGTCCTGTTATTGGGTCCCAGTCAGAGCCCCGGCTCTCCACTCTGTGGGGCAGGCACAGGGTCTGGGAGGGCACACAAGAAAGGGTCCAGGAGTAGGTTGGGGACTGGATGTGGGCTTCCCTGGGGAGGTGGGCAACACAGTCTCCCATGCCTAGTGGAGGTCTGGGTCCTGGGCCAAGCCCTCCCTGAACCGTTTATATCCGAGCGTGAGAGTAGCTGCTGGAGGCACAGGCCCTCCAACAGGCACACCTGACTTTAACCGTCTGAGAGCCCTCTCTCCAGATTGTCGAAATACCGGAGGCGCAAGCCCTTCGTCCTCTCCCAGAGTCTCTGCCAGGAGCCCACTTCCTGGCAGCCCGTGGTAGGGACGAGGTGGAGGGTATTGAGTAGGTGCCGGGAGTCCTGCTTCCAGAACCCTACTCCCTGCCCGTAGCCCCGCGCAAACTCCCTCTGGCTCCTTGCAGGCTTCCGCGGCCGCGAGGCTCCAGCGTGCCTGCGCCCCAGTCGGGCGGGAGGGGCGCTGCGGCCCCGTCCCCCCGCTACCCCAAGGGGCAGCACGTGCGGGGCGGGGCTGTGGCCCGAGCCTGGAGCTGATTGGACGCGGGCCTGGTGGGCGGGGCCGAGCCGCAGCTGTCAGAGCCGCGGCGGCGACGGCGGCGCATCGGGCCGAACGGTGGCAGCGCCGCAGCCCGGGCCGGAGCGCAGGAGCCGACGGGGCCCGGCCGGGATGGTGCAGCGGCGGCTCCGCGGCGAACGCACGCACTGAGCGGGCCCAAGCTGGGCCCCGCGCCCCCCGCGCCCCCCGCCGCCCCGATCCCGGCCGGCATGATGTGCCTGGAATGCGCCTCGGCGGCGGCGGGCGGCGCGGAGGAGGAGGAGGCGGACGCGGAGCGGCGGCGCCGGCGCCGGGGGGCGCAGCGAGGGGCCGGCGGTAGCGGTTGCTGCGGGGCGCGGGGCGCAGGCGGCGCTGGAGTCTCGGCCGCCGACGATGAGGTGCAGACGCTGTCGGGCAGTGTGAGGCGGGCCCCGTCCGGACCCCCAAGCACCCCCGGCACCCCCGGCTGCGCAGCTGCTGCCAAGGGTCCAGGCGCGCAGCAGCCCAAACCGGCCAGCTTGGGCCGCGGGCGGGGGGCAGCCGCCGCCATCCTTAGCTTGGGCAACGTGCTCAACTACCTGGACAGGTACACCGTGGCAGGTGAG
>NW_012149619.1:1135933-1247057 GCF_000956105.1 Propithecus coquereli
CCCCGCCCCCCCGCCTCGAAGTACCCCAGAGAGCTTTTGGTTCCAGGCCCCCTATATTCAAGCCCTACGTGGGGGCCCTAAGGGCCCTGTGCTCAGGCACAACTGGACAAGTAATGCCTCGGTGCTCCACGGGTCCAGTCCAGACATTCCCCACCCCAACACCCAGGCCCAGGGGTTGGAGGAGTGCCCACCCCTGGAGTAGCCCGCGTGTCCTCGCCAGCCCTTGACGTCCCATCCGTTGTCCTCTTCTCCGAGAGTCTCCTCTGCGTCTCTGCGTTCTTGTCTCCGCGCCCCCCTCCAGCCCCTGCTGCAGGTTCCCGGGCCTCTCCTCCCCTTCCCCCAGCCCAGGCTGTTTGTCCGTCTGTGGCCCGTCAGTTCCTTCCTTTCTCTGCTGCCTCCACCCCCCTGCGTGCGTGCGGCGAGTGCGCGCGCCTCTTGCGGGTGTGCGCTAGGGAGACCGAGTGTGTGCGCGCGTGGCGGCGCGGTTGTGTGTGTGAGCGCGTGGCTGACAAAGGCTCTGGGCTGCGGGGAGCGGAGGGAGGGGCGGGGCGGGTCCGCGGCGCCTGGGGACCGGGGATGCGGTTTGCAGCTGGCCTGAAGACGCCTCCCCCTCTCTATGGCGCTTGGGGCCTGGGGTAGGGCTTGGGCCTCTGGGGTTAGAGAGGGCTGGCCTCAACCCCTGTGAGCTCTCTGGGAATCAGCCTTGGGGATGGGATTGGAGTCGATAGAACAGCTGGGTTCTAGTTCCAGATTTGCCCCTAATGTGCTTGGTGTGTGACCTTGGGCCAGTCTCAGCTTGTGTTTGGGTCTATTTGGTGAGTTGATTGATCCCTGGGTCTTTAGGGGATGAATGTGGTTCTGGAATTCTGTTCTGCTGCCTCCCCTCCCCGGCTTCTTAGGGGTCTAGGGGTAGCAACTTGCCCTAGATTGAGCTGCTAGTGGTCGGGAATGGTGCAGCCTTGAGAGGAAAGGACTCTGGCCAGGTTGCACAGGTGGGGGCTCCCTGGGGGAGGACAGCAGCACTGTGTACCTGGCATGCTGGCCCAGAACCTGCCTAACCACAGCTTAGTAAAATCTGGAGCTACTGAAAAAGAAAGGGAAAGAAAAAGACAGCGAGGGAGAGCAGGAGGAATTTTTGGATAGAGAACTTGGTGGTGATTGAGAGAAGAGAGCGTGGCATAAACCACATGCCACCTGGGTGCCCTTCTCCAGGCCTCAGTCTCCTCTGTTGTATGGAGTTTCGTGTATGGTGGGGAGAAGAATTCTCATGGGACAACAGAGGCCTCCCCTTCCCCCCTCCTGCTTTCAAACCCCTTGGCTCTCCATGCCCCCACTGGAGGGAGCTGGCAGTGGGTACCGGTGCCATCAGTTTCTGGGTCGAGATGTCCCTAAGAGACTCTTACTTTGGTCTGGGGAGAAGGAATCTTGAGCACCCCTTCATGCTGTTTGGGACCTGGAAGCTTAAGTGCCACCCTGAGGGGACAAGTCAGAGAGTATCAGGGACCTGTAGTCAGTGCAAAATAGGCTTCTGTACACAGGAGAGCCAAGGCCCCTGCACAGCACTTGTCGGAGATGGCCCAGAAAGTGAACAGCAGCGCTGGTGTTAGATCTACCAGTAAGCCTGTGCCTGGGAAGAGGTCTCCCCACCCTCTCCCAGCTAGGGAATGAATGGTGCCGCTTCTGGCACTGTGACACTTTCCAACTTGTTTTTTCCGGCCCCAGACCACCCCCTCTGATGTTCTCAGTGGAACTGGCTCTGCCAGGGTCAGAGCAGGAGAGGGTGGGATCAGGGAGGTCTGATGCTTATCTGCCCTCATCTCTACTGGGGTCCCAGAATTAGATTGTCAGAATGGGGGAACGAGATAGGAAATTTCTGGTGAAGTGGTACGGGGAGGTGGGGCGTGCTGGCTAAGACGGGTGTGGGACAGTTAGGGAGGAAGGCCCGGAAAGCCCTGTGCAAACACCCGCCTGGGCTGTGCATCCCTCCCTGTCCTGGCACGGGGCAGGAGCTCATGCGCTGCCCCGCCCCCAACGCACGACATACACAGATTTCCTCTCCGGATAAGCCTGGCTACCCCTCTTTCTGTGGTAGGTTTCCCCATTCCCCTTTCCCCAGCTTTAGTTTTTAGGAATATTTACTATCTCTGTGGCAACTACCATGGCTTGATGTGTCTTGTGCTAGGGCCAGGGGAATGCTCCTTCCAGGCCTGAGTCCACCTGTTGCTGGCTGGCCCAGCTGGGACAGAGGCGGGGATGTGGACACTTGGCTGCTCAGACACCTTTGATGTTCATGCCCACCTGGCCCCAGTTCCCCCATCAACGATGGAGGGAGTTCCCACTCACCTTTAAATCTGTCTGTCCTTTAAATCTGTTTTTTCATGGTATAGACCAGCTCTGTCCAAAAGGAATATAATGCAAGCCACCCGGTAATTTCAAATTTTCTGGTAGGCAGATTAAAATAGTAGAAGAAATAGGTCCAATTAATTAATAATGCATTTTATTTAACTCAGTATATCTGACATATTTCAACATGTAAACAGTATACAAGTTATTAATGAGGTATTTTGCATTGTTTTTCATACTAAGTCTTTGAAATCTGGTGTATGTTTTACATGCATGGCACACGGCAATGGCACAGTGGCTAGGGACCACCTGAGTGGACAGCGCAGGTGTAGAGTCTTTGCTGCCAGAGTTCAAGTCCAGTCTCTTCAGCTTGCCAGCTGTGTGACCTTGAACACATCACCTGTGCCTTCTGTGTGACAATCTCCCCCCTCCACCTCCAGGTTGTGCGGAATGAATGAAAATGTATCTAAAGCACCTGGGCCACGGCCAGACTCCTAGGAGGGCTTCACAAATGTCAGCTGCCTTCTCTCTCATGCCCTTGCTCAAGCTGTGCCCCCAGCCACGATGCCCTTCCTGTTTTTTTCTGTTTATGACAGTCCCTTTCAGGACTCCTTTGTGAACTCCTCCCTTCTCCACCAGGGCTGGTCTCCATCCTGAGAATTCTAGCAGCTTCTGCCCATGCCCTAGCATTCCTAGTGCCACCCGGTGATCCAGCTAATTATGGCCTCTCCTCCTCCCCATGAGAACCCCCTGAGGGCAGCAGGCCTCAGAACCAGGTGAGGAGGGCCAGGCTCCTGTTCTTGCGTTGCTTCAATTGGATGAAATTGAGGTAGCCTAGAAACCCTTCCCTCCACCTCCTCGTGCAGATGGGGACACCGCTGCCCGGAGAACAAAGGCACTTACCCAAGGTCACACGGCAGGGCGGAGCAGGGCCAGAACACCCCAGTGCAGCGTTCTTTCCAGCCACAGGAGCCTCCGGTGGAGGTGGGGACATGCCCCCCACTTCTGGCCTGGAAATTCGGACACTCTGCTGGGCAGGGCAAGTGCCCTTTGGGGAGATGAATTTCAGTTTAATTTAGCCCAGGCAGTTTGAGCTCCCCTAGGGCACATGGCTCCTGCTCCCATGGCCCTACCAGCCTAGTAGCCACCTACTCTGCATTCTGAGCCCACTCCTGGCTGCCAGGTCAGGAGAAGAAGGGAGCCCCTCAGGTGGGGGTCTCAGGCACCCCTCCCCAGCTGTGCTTCTGGTGCCAGAGCTGCCTCTGCCCAGGGATCGATTCCTCCCTCTGCAACAGGGAAGCAGAGCTGAGGGTGTAGGTGGCAGCATTTTGCTCCTAGAACGAGGCCTGGCAAGAGGGAGCTGGCCTGGGCCTAGTTGGTGAATGACTATTGGAGAACCAAGTCCTTCCCCAACTTCTCTGGGGCACCTGTTCCCTGCCTGAGACCCATTTTCTTTCCCTTTGATGCAGCCTCCCGCAGACTGGGCACTTGGAGTTGGCAGGGTGGGGGCTGGTGAGGAGAGGCAGAGCTCTGCCCTGGGGGAGTCCTTTGCTGCCAGAGAAGCTGAGACTGGTATCCATGGCAACTGCTCACTAACAGAAACCCAGAAGAGATGAGCACAGGGACCCAGCCCTGGGGACACAAGCCTGGCGGAACTTGGGGGCTACCCCGAGCAGCTGAGCTGGGTGCAGAAGGAGGAGCTGCCGGGCTGGGGCTCACCCTCCTCTTGGCATGACTTTTGTCTGCCCAGTTGAGTCTGCGCAGAGCTGACAGATGGGGAAACTGAGGTCCAGCGTCTTTTACAGGGTCACCTGGGTGGGTAGGGGTCAAGCCAGGCCCTGGCCTAGTGGCTCTGTGGCTATTTCTCTGAATAAGAATAGCCACTTTAAGGGATAAACATCACCCCTGCCCTGCCCCATCGGTGACCCTGTCCCCAGCAGATGTCTCTGTCCTGGCCACTGCTGCATCTGCACTGTGGGGAAACCTCAGCTAAGGTCTGAGGGGTGGGGCATCCCCAGTGCCTGTCTGGCAGGGTCAGCACCCAGGCGAACTGCAGGGTGACCTGCCATGCCAGCGCCCTCGTGACTAACTGCCTGCTGCCCATTTCCTGGCTCCTGCTTCCTCCTCAAGTCACCTTCCGGCTGGTTCTGCCAGCACCTGCACTGTGCTATTGACCTGTCGGAGGAAGTGCCTTGAAGCTCACTACCTTGGTTTGGGACAGCCTGGCCTGTGCCTTAGTTTCCCATTTTGTGAATGGGGCAGGACAGCTGCAGGGCTACAGGGTATATATACAGCATGGTCTGAGAGTGAGGCTGCCCCAGTCAGAGCTGCTAAGAGACGCTGGGCCCCTCGTCCCTTCCCTAGACCCTTCTGCAAAAGGAAGTGGCTTTTGTGTCTGCCTGGATGTGGGTCCTGACGTCTTGCAGGTAGGAGGGGGATGAGAGTGAGGGAGGCCAAGAGAACGCTGGCTGGTTGCTGGGCTCTGGGGCTGGGCTCCCTAGCAGGCCTGCAATGTCTGCTGGGCGAGCTTCTGACTCCTGGCTTTGCCACACTTTGCCGGCTTTGCTGTGTGACAGCAGATCCTGATCCTCTCTGATCCCTGAATCCACAATAGATGATTTTGTCCCTCTCTTGCTGTGGTCAGGGTCTTGCTCCCAAACGGTAGCACTGGAATTGGTCTCAGGAACTCTGGTCTTCTGGCCACTGGATCTGCCTCACCTCCCTTCCCCAGGATGTGCAGGAGCTGCAGCAGCCAACCTCAGTTTCCCCTGGTGGGTCTCGGTAGTGCTCTGCCCTCTTCCCCCATGAAGTCTTGCCCGGTTCTCTGGGCTGACCCAGTCGCCTAAATCCTGGCTTCGAACTGTACTCTGTTCTGCCTCCATCACTGCACCCATCCCGGCGTAGGGTCATCACCTCCCTCCAGACTTGAGGGGCTGAGCCTGGTCACATCTGTGGCCCCAGCATACACGGGAGGCTGGCTCAGGCTTGGGCCTAGTTGGCTGAGTGGCAGAGTTGGGTTTCCTCAGCCCTGCCTGACCCCAAAGCACATCCTTCTAGGCTGAAAGGGCATTGGTAAGTTTGGACAGCCCAGGTTGCTGAGGCCAGGGCTTCTCTGATGGTGGCTGGTGCTGTCCTTTTGTCCTGACCAGGGCTCACAATGAGCCTCGGGGCCTCCAGTCTCCGGGAAGGAAATGGGAGGAAGTGGTCCGTGGCAGTCCTTGTCGGCCCAGTCCTCAGCCCTGACAATGGGGCCGCCCCACCCCCAAGCTGGGCAGAGTGGCTTCTACACACTCAGGAGGGCACAGTGGTGGCTTTGCCCTGTCTCTTCTGCAGATAGGGCACTTGAGGCAAAGGGCAGGTTCCAGGTCACACGGGGAGGCTCGTGAAGCAGAGCGCTGGCCTGCTCTGGGCCTCCTGCTCTCCTGGTGGCGGGGAGGTTGGCGAAAGGCGCCCTGGGGGAGATTTGGCTGAGGACAGAGCATTTACATCATAGCAAGAAATAAGCAGGAAGCGTCCTGGCTTCCCACCTGCCTCTCAGTCCTGTGCCCTCTCAGACCCCTGGCTAGGGTTTCCCTCCCATAGTAGTTCTGTGGGGTATTTGTGGTCCCTTCGCTGTCCTGTGGATTAACTGAATGGGGCTCTGGGAGGCAAAGAGCATGATGAGGCTGTGTTCCTTGGTCATGTGACTATTCCTAGCGCCCACGTGACGACAGCTGGTGTGGATATTGAGAGGGGACTGGTTGCAGGCTCTTTGGGGGCAGTTGTTGGGGTGACGGTGGGAAATGCAGGCCAGGTCTGGACCTTGGAGGTTGGCTCAGCCTGGCTCTTGCCTGGTCTCGCAGCCTCTGTCCCTTCACCTTCTGAATGTCAGTTTCCATCTGAGAGGGGGAGCGAGCGTCCCTGGCCACCTCGGCTCCTGAAGCAGCACGCTGGGAGAGGGCTGAGGGTTTGTGGGCCTGAGCCGAGCCCTTCTGAGGCCTTTTATCTCTTCCCCACCCCACCCCCCATACCCGGTGTCCCTGCCTCATCCTTTGTCTGTGGCCATTGTGGCTGTGATAAGGCTGTGGCCACCTTGTCCCTGGCCCCTGGTGGTCTTGGGAGTCCCTGGGCCAGGCCAGGGCTGGGCTGGGGAGGCTGAGCTGGGGAAGGAGGGGCTGTGCAAAGCCCCCAAATTGCTAAGGCAAGGTCTGGTTCCAGGAAAGCTGGCCCCAAATGATAGACTAGAACCACAGGACGGAGGCCCGGCTGCCTGGCCCCGCCCACGCTGGGCACAGAGATGGGGCGGGGAGGAGGGAGGTCTCTCTGGGGGTGTTGCCTCTCTAAGGCTGGCGGGGTCTGCGGGCAGGGCTCTTGGGTGGGGAGGGGTATTTTTCTAAGGGGCAGCCTCATCCTCACGGTCCCTGTAGAGATGATCACTAGGCTGTCCTGACATTAGTGATTTGTAGGGTGGCGTGGGAGCTGGGGGGCTGGCACATGTCGAACAAATTTGGCTGAGACTCAGGAATGGAGCCAGTAAGGATGCCTTAGGATCGTGGGCTGCTCCTCACACGGGCAACCTGAGGCTCAGAGTAGGAACCAGGTGGTCCTGAAGGTCACTTAGCTTATCCCTGGCAGATGGGGGCGCGATCGTGCCCTGTGGAAGCTCAGGGGCAACTGTGAGTGTGTTTGCTTGACAGCCCAGGTCCTGGCTCAGGGACTGCCTTGGCCGGGTCCCTAGGCTGGTGTGGGTGCCGGCGGGGCCAGGCTGTGGTTTCCCAGCCTTAGCCGTCCAGAGCCAGGTCAGCAGAGCCAGGCTCTCAGGCCTCTGTAATTACCAGGGCGGGAGCTGCGGCCGAGCGCAGGAGCAGGGGTCGGACGCCCCGAGTGAGCCAGCTCTGAGGCCTCCACACAGTGGCCAGGGTCCCTCTGAGACCCCTGGCTAATGGCAGCATGGCCAACCTCTTCCAATCCTAGGCCCTGTCTTTCCAGGCATCTGCTCCCATTTTAGAGAGAAGAAAGCTTAGGTAGGAGATCCCCATTATTATTGGGTCATGGCTGGGGCTGTGTCCTGCCCCACTACTTAATGATCCATAACATTTGTGACATTATTGAGTACATACTATGTGCCAGGCACGGTTCTAAACACTTTACGTGGATGGACCTACTTAAACCTCATAACAACCATGTGAAATGAAGCAGATCTTAAAATTAAGCCAAATTACACAGGAGGAAGCTGACACAGAGAGGTTAAGTAACTTGCCAAAGGTCACACAGCAGAGAAGGTGGAAAAGCCAGGCTTTAAACCCAGATGATCTGGTTCTGGAGCCCATGCTCTTGAGAACTGAACTAGGTTGCCTGCTGCTCTGAGAGGTAGGGTGAACGTGGAGTGATAATGACTGTGCTTGGGGGAACGTGGGGGACAAGCTCGAGCACCAGGTGGCCTGTCCCGGCTGACTAGGCAGGAAGAGACCTCAGGATCACACTGTTGGGACCTTGCATCTGAGGCTGGCCTGAGCCGAGGCTCTTAGTTAAGTGTGGGATTTTCCCCTTACACCTTGGCCTTTTGAGGACTCGATGATGTCAGCAGGTTGTGCCTGCTGGAGGAGGGAGGAAAGGGTCAGGGGTCCCGGAATCTGGACCTGACTCCTCTGGGGGCTACTGAGGAACCAGCAGTGACAGGGCATCGCCACGAGCATCTGGGACCAACCGGTCGGGCGCGTCAGGGGCAGAGTCCATCCGGCTCTGGGGCTGCCCTTGAGGTTGCAGGCTCCACTTCAACCGGGAGCCTGAGAGGAGGGAGGACAGGCATCCAAGGTCGGTGTGGCCTTGGGTCTGAGCCCTGGAGGATGCGGCTGATCTTAACAGGTAGAGTTAAGGCTTGGAGGCCTGCAGCCTGGGATGTGCCAGTCACAGGGGCTCGGATCAGCCTGGCCAGTGGTTTCCAGTCACCTGGGCAGTGTGTGTACAGATTCTTGGGTCTCACTTCCAGAGAGGGTGATGCTGCAGATCTGGGGAGGGCCCCACAAGCACCCTCCCAAAAAGTGATTGGGACTGTCAGGCAGGTTTGGGGATTGCTGATCTTCCCAGTGTCTGCATTTACATAGGAAGATATGGAGGTCCAGGGAGGTGAAAGGTCACCACTAGGGGCATTGCCATTTGCCTGGAGTTAGGGGCTGTGTGTGTGTGTGTGTGTGTGTGTGTGTGTGTGCACGCGCGCGCGCGCGCACAGGGGTCACTGTGGTTGGGGGAAGAGCTGGGTTAGGGCAATGCTAGAAGTCTGGGCTATTCCAGGTGGCAATGGGGAGCTGCTAGGTGCTACCGGGCAGCTATACTCAATGAGCTAACGCTCTCAGAACAGCATCTGGCACATCATAAATAACCCATACGTGTTAATATGTGCATTCATGTTGTCATTAGCTTTACTGAACCAGAGCCTGGGGCAGTGGATTTTGAAGGACTCATGGGTGATTCTGAGGCCCAGCCAGAGTTGACGACCACTGGGCCACAGCATGAGCTCCTTGAGTCTGGAAACTGTCCTATGGTCTCTAGAGCCCCAGCCCAGGCCCTGGAGCCCAGGAGGAGGTCGGTGAGTGCCTGTGAGGTCAGGCTGCAGGGGGATGCAGGTGGGCCGGCAGAGGCTGGAGGCAGGGAGCCCAGGGATGAGGCTGGGTGGCAGAGAGGATGGAGAACCACTAGGGTGTCTGGCTGGGGTGCCACAGTGGTGCCTCTCAGGGGATGGGGACTGGGTGGGGAGCCATGGCGTCAGTGCCAGGAGCTGGGACACAGAAGGAGGACAGAACCTGTGGCGCTGGTTTCAGGGGAGTGATGGAGGGGTGGACTTGGAGGAGGACTTTTTTTCAAGAACTTCAGCTATAGAGGGGGGACAGGGAAGAAGTGGCCCGGAGAGGGGACAAGTCAAGGTTGTCCTTTCCGCCGGGGCGAGAGATGTGCACACGTTTGTGGGTTGGGGTGCGGGGGCCAGGAGCAGCTGAGAACACAGGCCCGGGCCAGGGGCTGACCCACAGCCCCTGCGAGGTGGGAGAGACAGTTGGCCTGGAGCAGGGACCACCCTGGACAAGGGGTGAGCCCCCGGGGGCCTTGGGAGGGGTGTCACTGTTGACAGTGGATGAGAAAATTCAGGTGCTGCTGTTGTTGCAGAATATTTTCTTGGGGGATGAGGACCCTGTGCCCAGGGGAAGACTGTGGATGTGGATTTGGGGTGGCCGCCTGCAGAGGCCTGTGGCCCCCGCCTTGCACACTCCAGGGCTGGTGGGGCTGGTGGGGTGGGCTTGGCCCGAGCTGTGGGAGGCTGCTCCTGGGCGTGAGGCCCGTCCTGTGACCCACCAAACCTCAGCCTCCAGGAAGAGGCTAAAAATAAGGCTGTGGTAAAGGAGGGAGGGGCTGTGCGGGCCTGAGCCAGGCTGGAGCCCAGAGGAAAATCTGAGGCGACCGGCGAGCTGCTGTGACATACGCTTCCTGTGCCAGCGGGCAGCCGGCTCTCACCCTCCCGTGGCCGTGGCCTCCTCCAGGCCCGGAAGAGGAAAAACAAGCCCATAAAGGCTCAGACAGGGTCTGACCTTGGGCCTCACAGCCTGCAGGAGGCTCTGCTCCCTGGGAAGGTTCTCTCTTGACTTTTTCCTAGAGCTAAGACCTCGGACCCAAGACTGGGGGCCAGGGAGTGGTGGGTTGGGAGTATCCAAAACTTCCTGTGTCCTGGGAACTGCCCAGGACTTCCCTGAGACCTTAGATGCCCATCTAGATGTGGAGAAATGCTCCTCCCCCTAGCAGGAGCACTGTGTGGTAGAGGAAGTCCAGGGAGGCTTCCTGGAGGCAGAGGCAAATGCTGGTGCTTGAAGTCATGGATGGGGAAGTGTTCAGTTGGATGGCTGGGATGTGCTGCAGGGAGGAAGTGAGAGTGTTGTGATTTGCTGTGGACATGTGACACCTTCATCATGACCACTTTTGACATGGCCTCCCTCCCAGAAAGTAAGCCTGTGTTTTCTGCAGATCTATGTCCCTCCTCTGAGCTGTGGATGGGGACCCGCCTGCCACCTCCTGACTCCATGCATCCTTTCATCCACCCAACACCAAAATCTCAACAGTCTCTGTTCTGGTCCTGGAGGTGACTCTTCATGGCCCCTGCCTTGCTAGAGGGGGACGAGGTGACACTCACCCATCTGTCTCTGCATCCACCCCACAGAGAGACCCTGTGGGCCAGCTGTGTGCTGGGCTGGGGGCTGGAGGCCTCCGAGGCATGCAGAAGCAGTGCGGCAGGAGAATACGCTTTGGTTTTCGGCACCAGACTTGGTTTCAGATCTCACCTCCGAAACCTAATGCGCTGTGTGACAGATGAATTCATGTCTTAGAGCTTCAGATGGTGTCTGGACTAGACTTGGAGGAGTGGCAGGAATTAGCAAGCTGACAAAGTTGTACCAGGACAGAAGAGGAAGTGCACGGGTCGGGCTGTGAGCAGTTTGGGGGGCCTGGAGCAGGGGGTGCGGGTGGATGGTGGCACCCTGAGCAGCGAGGCTGGAGGGTGGGGTTCACAGGGCTCAACCTGCAGCCTGCAGTCCCTGATGGGACTCTGAGGCTGGGTCGGGGCACCTCGCATGTCCCACTAGTGGCCTTGCCATCCACAGCCTGGGACCGGCCCCTGGCTTCTGCCTTCAAGGCAAGCCGCAGCCCGCCTGGGTTATTAAGTCATTAACTGGGCCTCACACAGCCTCTTCATTATGGGTAATTATGGTGAATCCACTCAGGGCGTTAACAAGGAGGGAGCCAGCTTCTCTGGGCTGCCAGGCTGCGAGGACATCAACCAGTCTGGCCCTGCAACCCCGGACATCATCAGCATCCCAGCCTGGGTCTCAGGAGGGACAGGGACATTCCATCCTCCTCACCCCTTTTGCGCCCCCAGCCCCAGCTGGAGGATGGGACCCTCATACAGAGCTTGGAGACTCCACTTCCCTCCACTTTCCTGTTGCGTGACTTTGAACACATGGTCTCACCTTCTATGTCTCGGTTTCCTCATCTGTCAAGGGGGTAGTAGTACCAGCCTCCTAAGGCTGTATGAGGATTAAACAAGCGTTTAATGCTCAATAATGCAAGCCGTCGTTATTTTTAATGCTGTCGTCATCGCCATCATCATGATGAACCTCTCCCCTCTGGGCATTCCCCAAAGGCCTCTGTCCCCTGTATAGAGGGCTCCCAGGGGCAAGGCCCTGTCTCCTCTTCCTTTCTCACCTGTCCCTTCTCAGTGCAGATGTGCTGTGGGCATAGTGGCTCTGGCCTGTGGCCCATGGGTCCTGCTGTCCTCGGAGGTAGGCTGAGGTGGGGACCCCCCGAGGTCCCCTCAGGAGTCCTGGTTGAGTGCCGTGAGAGGGCCAGGATCCTGCCAGCCCCTCCACGCGGTCGCAGCTCTGTCTGTTGGCAGCAGTGGGTGGTTTCTAGGTGTTGTAGTTCTCCGCCTTGACACGCATAGCCCTAATGGGAAAGAAAACAGAGGTAGCTGGGACTGGGAGCAGGTGCGGCCCCAAAGAGTCTGCTTCCCGCAGGGAAGCAGGCCCAGAGCCTTGCCTGCTTTCCTCTGCATCCCAGCTCCTGCGCCTGGAGATGGGGGGTCCTGGTTATCATCCCGAGGACAGCTGGGATGAGTGTGTGTATTTGCACGTGTACGTGTTCGGGCGCATGTGCAGGTGAGCCGGTGTGTGTTGCTGTGAGCCACCCTGCCCCCTCCTTGGCCAGAGGGCTCCCTACAGCTTTCAGGCCTGCCCAGTGCTCTCTGGGCTGTGGGCTTGGTGGTCACCCCGAGGGCAGGGCCCACGTCTGCTGCTCAGGTCCCAGCACCCGATCCAAGGCTGGGCCACAGGTGGGTAAGAGGCCCCAGATGGTAGGTAGGAGGTGTGGCTGCCCACCGGGCTGCGTGACCACAGAGAATCCTTTCCTGTCTCTGCCCCTCAGGCCCCTGCAGTGCAGAGTGAGGGGTGGGATCCTGTCCCCAGGCTGAGCACGAAAGGCCCCACTGGGGACAGGAGGGAAGTCTGGCCAACCTGTGCAGGGTGGAGGTTGCAGCAAGGTGGGAGTTCTGCAGATGGGGCCAGGCTGGCCCAGGGTCGCCAGGTGGGATGGGGCAGTGTGGACACTCCAGCATCAGACGGGCATCAGACGTGGCCAGTGAGCACCTCTGTCTCCCTCCAGGCGTCCTTCTGGACATCCAGCAGCACTTTGGGGTCAAGGACCGAGGCGCCGGCTTGCTGCAGTCAGGTGAGCCCCCTGCCCAGGCGTTAGCATCTTGGGTCTCCCTCCTGTTGGCCCTGCGTCTACCCGGTCTCTCCTCTCCAGCCTGGACTCCCAGACAGCGCATGCGCTTTGCATCCCAAACCCACTGTTGCCACCGCTTCTCTGAGCCTCTGCCTCTTTTCTCATAACAAAACGAGTAACACCTGTCCTGGGGGTATGGGAAATAAATGAGAGTATAGGTCAAAAGCCGGAGCCCATGAAAGGGACCCTTCCTTTGGATCTCGGGCCCTCACTGGGACCTGGTGATCTGGGTTCCATCCTGAGGCTGGTGAGGGGAACTCCTTAAGCCAGTGGGTTGGGCAATACCAGCAGAGCCTTGGTGACCCTGTTCCCATCCCCTGCTCTCCCTGCATTCCTTCTACCACCATCAACCTGGGAATCACCTGTTAGATGACAAGGTGAAAACTCCACTGCTCAGACCCAGAGTGGCTCCTGAGAAGCTGGATCCTGGCCTAGATTTGGGCCTGAGGCTCCCTGCCCCCTTCTCTGGGCCCAGCGTCTGATGGGTGGCCAGGGCCAGCACCTGGGTCCCGCAGGTGTAAGTTGGGCCAGGGCAGTGTGGGAGGCTGTTAGGCACTTTTCCTAGCCTATCAGCACCCGCTCCGGGGACCATGTTTCCCTTGTCCCTGCCCTACCCCAACATGGCCCAGGGGAGCGAAGCTGAGGCCATGTAGGCTGTGCCCTCAGCAGGACACCTCAGGCCTGGGCAGAGACGCACTCTAGTGTGGCAACCCAGAGCTGGGGCAGGAGGCCTGGTCCTGACTTGGCCCCAGCCTTGCTGTGTGGCCCTGGCCTCGTCCCTGCCTGTCCCTGGGCCTTTGGCCCTGGAGTCCGTCTGGCTATGAGGCCCAGTCAAATGTGTGGGAGAAGGTCCCTGGTCTGCATTCTAGTGGTAACCCCCCTCCCCTGCCTGCCTTCCCAGGAGGGAGGGGTGGAATGAGCTGTCCAAGAACCTGCTTGACCTGTCTAGGTGGCATTCCAGTTCCACAATGCCTCCTGAGTTCACAGAATGCCACAGCCGCTCAGCCTGCCAGGCCAGCTGCCCCTATATCCTGGAAGGGGGCTTGGGGGCTCAGAAAATGGGGCTATGATGGCTCCAGGGCTCCACAAAGCCTGAGTCTGCTAGGGTGGCAAAGCTGCGTGGTCCGGTATCCCCTGGCAGACATCACCTGGCGGACATGAGCCAAACCCCCTCCCCTGCCCCTTCCTGGGCCTCCCTGGCTGGGACAGAACAAGCCAGCCTGTCCTGTGGCCTAAGACATGTCCTTCTGGCCTGCTGGGCTCTGCACATGTGGCGACCAGCACCTAAGCTGGGAAGATGGATTTCATGCCAGGTGGGAGTGTGGGAGGGGGATGGGCTGCCAGGCTGGCAAGGAAAGGGCAGGAGAGGGCCTAGCTGCCCCGCCCCCACCCTGCTTGGCCCCTGAGTCATGGGGGACCTGGCCTGAGCCTCATCACCTCCTGGCCTTGGCCTTGTTGACCGATCGGGAGTGAGGCTCTACCCAGAGCCGCCCCTCAATTTCACCCCCAGTGAGCGAGGTCAGGGCCAGACAGCCTCCCAGGGAGTGGGGCATAGGAGGGGGCGTTGGCCCCAAGGCAGGTATGAGGGTCCCAGCACCCTGGTTCCTTAAGTGGTTATGTCCCAGCTGGCCTCTTGGCTCATGAGAGAGGCCGTGCAGTCCCTGCTTCTCCTTGGTGACCCGGCTTGAAGTGGGCAAGTCACCCACAGGCATCATGTTCCTGATTCTCCCAAGTAACCCTGCAGGCTCCATTTGTGAGCTTCACTTGCCTCAGACAGCTCGCGTAAGGGCTCATGGCGGAGAGATCCCCACTCCGGCCTCTGCACATGCTGCCACCGAGTGTCTGGCATCTCAGTGTCCCTAGGGTGGGTGCCGCTGGGCCATGCTGGAAATTCCCAGCACTGTCAGAGGCCTGCCAGTCCTTACTCCGTGGCCCTTACCCTACCGCCTACCTGCGGTGCAGCCGGGATGGATCCCAGGGCATCCTCGCCCCTTCAGCCATCTGAGCCAAGAAGCCAGTCAAGCTGGACCAGTGGGCAGCCAGGCAAGTCACCTAATTGCCCTGTGCCCCAGGCACCTGTGCCTTCCCAAGCCCGATAAGGTCGGGGCCAGGTGGAGGGCGCCAGCCAGGTGCTGGTGCTCGCCCAGATCAAAGGGCCAGGGCTGAGAGCAGGGCTGCCTGCTTATTTGTGGGCACCAGGGGCTGCTGGGCCTGGAGGCAGGGTGGGGGGTGACTGAGGGTTAGGCCTGGGCCTGCCCCTGCTCTTTCCCCTCGGGACCAGACACGACAACTGGCTGGGGAAGAGCCCACTTTCAGAAGCCCCCTTGCAGACTGCCAGCTCAGGCCTGGCGCGAGTGGCCCACAGGAGGCACAGCTCAGCCTCTGTGAAAGCCCACGGCAGGGTTACAGCTCTTGGGTCTTGCTGTCATGGGAGATCAGGATATACTCTGTGGCCTACACCTAAAGGGGCAGCTGTCACTGAACCTGCCGCTTGGCAGGCCCTGTGCTGGGCTCTGCCCAGGTTCAGTCCTGGACCTTAGGCAGGTTCCCTCTATCTGTGGGAGCAGAAAAGGTATTATTCAGTCACCACCCAGGCACACAGGGACTGTGGGAACAGTGGATGACAGAGCATGTGCACCTAGCTCTGGCTGGGGGCAGGTGCAGAAGACTTCCCTGAGAACGGGACATTTGAGTGGGGCTTTGAAGGATGAGTTAGAGTTTATTCTGGGGAAAGGACTTCTGGTCAGTGTGTCAGATCGAGTAGATGTGCGAAACCCTCCTTCCTCCTCAAAGCTAGGTAAAATAGCCGGATGTGGTGGCTCACGCCTGTAATCCCAGCATTCTGGAGGCCGAAGCAGGAGGATCGTTTGAGCTTGGGAGTTCGAGACCAGCCTCAGCAAGAGCGAGACCCCCCGTCTCTACTAAACATAGAAAAATTAGGCGGGAGTGGTGGTGCATGCCTGTAGTCCCAGCTACTTGGGAGGCTGAGGCAGGAGGATTGCTTGAGCCCAGGAGTTGGAGGTTGCAATGGGAGCTACAATGACACTGCTGCACCCTACCCAGGGTGACAGAGCGAGATTCAGTCTCAAAAAAAAAAAAAGCTAGATAAAATATGCCAAGAAGACATCTTTAAATTACATAACTGAGCTTGAAAGCTGAAGCTAACAGGGAAATTCCCAGGTGCCAGAAGCAAAGAGCTGAACTCAAAAAACTGGAGTGGGAGCTGCAATTAAAGCCGAGTGATGCAGAGTGTTTAGGGACCAGATGTATAGAAGCTTGTTATAGTACTTTTAATATAAACATTTTTATCATGCAAAATTTTGAACAATCATAAAAAATAGAGAATATTATAACAAACTTCCACATACTCATCAGCCAGATTCATCCAAGTGTCACCATTCTGGCCCAGTTTCCAGACTTGGGGTTTCCTCACTCCGAGGACGGGGCAATGCAGGGTTGGGTTCCAGTGTCACGTGGGTGATTCAGTTTCCACCCAAGCTCCCTGATCCCAGGCTGCGTCCCCAGGCTGGCGGGCGGTTTTGCTGGTGGAGCTCCCTTTCACGGATGGACATTTCCTTCCTGGCTCTGGGTTTATGCAGAGAGCCCAGTTCCGGTCCCTGCTCTGCACAGGCCTGCAGCTTCCACTCCCTTCCCCATGCAGGCCTTTTGTTTCCAGGGACCCCAGCGGAAGTCAATCCCAAATGCTCTGTAGGGAAGCCTTCGTGACCCAGAACCTACAGGGGACACAGGTGACAATTCCCACTGGAGCCAAACTCAAATTGAAAATTATTAGAACACACAGGAATTTCACCTCTGTGAGGAATCAGTCAGCCCCGAAAATGGGAAAATAGACTGAAGAAGTGCAAAGAATAGACTCTTCTTAAAGGAACTTTAAAATTAGGTATGCTTAATTTTCAAAGCTCTAAAGGAAAGGGTAGGATTTGTAAGACAGGAATAGACCAGCCTGAGCAAGAGTAAGATCCTGTCTCTACAAAAAATAGAAACATTAGCCAGGCGTGGTGGTGTGTGCCTATAGTCCCAGCTACTCGGGAGGCCGAGGCAGGAAGAGCACTGGAGCCTAAGAGTTTGAGGTTGCAGTGAATTATGATAATGCCACTGCACTCTAGCCAGGGTGACAGAGAGAGGCTTTGTCTCAAAAAAAAAAAAAAAAAAAGAATAATACATTATGAAAAAAGAACAGGGACATGTTTAAACTAATATTCAAAAATTCTAGAAGTAAAAAATGTAAGTATTGAAATAAAAAATTTAATAATTAGATGAGTTAATGAGTAGATTAGACCCAGTCGAAGAGACACTGAGCAAATTAGAAGATGGACCTGAGGAAATGAGCATAAATGCGGCACAGGGAGGAGGGAGTGAGAGTGAAGGTTGTTTGTGTCACTGCCTGGCTTTAGGGACCTGTGGTTTGTTAGCCATGGGCTGGAGTGTGGGGAGAATGGAGGGAGAGAAGCCTGGACAGCGGGCAGGGCCTGACTGTGAAAGGCTTGAAGGCGAGGATAAGCACTGGATTTTGTCTTGGGGCAGTGGGGAGCCAGAGAAGGTTTTGGGGTAGATCTGTGTAAGATATGTGTATCCCAGTGTTCACTCTGGGGCCACGTGTAGGAATGAAGGGCAGAGGAGGCTGGAGGGCCAGGGCTGGGGTTTGTAGGGTCATGAGGAAGTGACGGGATGGGAGAGGGGGAGAGTGGGGAGAGTGGGGATAGAGGAAGAGCCAGCTCAGACTGAAACCAGACAGCGCCTCTGCTTTGGGGCTGTCTCCTTCTGGCCATGCTCCCCTCCTCTCTTGGCCAGCGCGGTGGCATCCTCCAGCTTCAGCGGACTCAGTTCTGAAGGCAAAGCTGGCAGCCCCTGTGGCTGTCCCCTAGGGTCCTCCCGCTCAAAGGGAGGTCCAAGAATCTCATTCTCCCTGAGGCCTGAGGGGCGACACAGGGTTTATATCCTGAGGAGGGGCTGAGGGAGGAGGTGGTTCCCATTCTCCCAGCAGGAAGTCTGAGCACGGTGGGCTTTCAGGCTCCATGGGCCAGCTGTCCTGAGTGCTCTGCGTTGGCTTGGCTGACCTCGGCTGTCCCGTGGATGGCAGAGCCTGACCCCCACCCCACGCATGCCTGAGCATCCTCCCTGCCCACAGGATGTGGAGGATGGCAGGTCTTCTCCAAATAAGAGGTTAGCCAGAATCTGGACTTTGTGACAATAGCCCTGGTTCGGCCCAGGCTGGGGCCAAATGCAGGTTCCAAGGCCACAGAGTGGGTGCCCAGGGGTCCCCAGCTCAGACCTTGCCCTCTCCTGCTCCAGCACCACCCTCTGGGGTCAAATAGGCCATGTGTGCGGTAAGCGTGGCTCCTCCGACTATGGACGGGGGTCCTGGGGCTGCCTTCCAGGACGTGGAATCCCCCAGGGGGGTTACTCTGAGCTCTGGGCCACCGTGGGGGGTGGATAGCACCTTAGGCATTCTGACTTTCCAATGGTTTCTGGCCAGCCCTGTGAGGAGGAGGGGTGGCGGGTGGCTCTGACTCCTCCTAGCCTGCAATCTGTGGCCCTGCCCCCTGGGCCTGGCTCCCGGCCCTGCAGCTCCATTGTCCCAGACCTGTGGGCTCAGCACACGTGAGCTGAGCGAGGGCTTCCCCACGCCCCCACCACAGGATGTCCTCCTGTGGGAACTGCCCGGAAAGCCACCCGACCAAAACCAGGGGTGGGGCAGCCGGTCTGCCCAGAAAGCTCTCCTCGAACAAACAAAGACCACGGGGTTGGGGGGTGGTGGGCAGGGGAAGCTTCTAGCCTGGGGGCCCGGCCCGGGCTGGTCTTTATTTCCAGCAGAGCTGCCTGCTGGCTGGGTGAGCCTCTGTGCCCCATCGGACGCGGTTCCCACGTGCAGGCCTTTGCCTGTGCTGTTCCTTCTGCCGGGAACATTCTCCCACATCCCCACCCCGGTTGTGTTCAGGCCCCTCCGCTGGCCTGTGACATCTCAGAGGGCCAGGAGGGGTCCTCCCTCCTGTCTGCCCTGAGTGGAGGGGAGGGCTGCAAAGAGGGATCGCACCTCCCTCCTGACCCCAGACTCCTTAGTCCCCAAGGGGAAGGCACAGAGGGGCAGGCAGTGGTCCAGAGTGTCCCTGCCTGACTCACTATGTCATCTTGGCCAAGTTCCTCCACCTCTTGGGGCCTCAGTGGCCCCTGCTGTAAAATGGGGACAGACATGGGGAAGCTTAGATGGGCTAAGGGCATGTAGGTGCTTGGTTTGTGTGTCGGGCTGGGGCCAGCAGCTGGGGACGAGGTGTGCCTGCTTCTGACAGGTGTTCACCTATGGTCCTGGGTGCTTCTGCCCACCCGAATGAGCAGGCATAAAGCCAGGGGTCCAAAGAGCCTGGAGGGGCTGCCCTTCCTGCTCCACTGTGGGTAGTGGGGAGGGGATGGACCAGGATGGCGGGGGTCTGGCTGAGCCCTGGGTCACATCCCTTCAGCACCTCTCCGCCCACCCACTGGGGACTTCTTCCAGTGCTCCACCTTGGTGGGGGAGAACGGAACATGCTGCGGTTCTCTGTTGCCCTCTGAAAACCAAACCCAGTCCTGGTCCTTAGGGCCCAGTTCTCCCTCCATGGCCTCATCTCCCAAGGCTTCCTCCATAGCCTTCTCATGCTGCAGCCTGACCCTTCCCCTTGCTGTCCCCAACACACTGAACTTTCTCTGACCTTGAGAACATCAGCTGGGACCTTCCCCCTTCCCAGCCTGACAGTCTGTGATGTGATTTAGAGCAAGGACTCTGGAGTCTGCCAAACTGGGGTTTAAATTCTGGCTGAGCCACACACTAGCTGTGTGACATCACTTCTTTCTGCCTCTATTGTCTCCTCTGTAAGATGAAGATAATAGTGAGACTCAACAGAGATAATCTGTGCATATGTCAAGGGTACATCCCGGGGCCTTGCCTGTAATAAGTGCTCCATAAATGAACTGTAGCTATTATTAACAATAAGCATTATGCAACATTAACTATTATACAATATTGCTTAAAAGATTTGGAATTTATATTTTCGTATATATTGATTTTAAGTATTATCATCATGGTAAACTCCTATGCATGCTTCAATGCCCAACTTTGACATCACCATCTCCACGAAGCCTCCCTTCACTATCCTGGCAGGATCTGGTGCTCCTTGCTGGTTCCTCAGCATTTCAGCCTTTTAAGCTGGGCAACCCATGGGCAAGATCTGCCCCCTGGCCACACAGGAGGCAGCTCCTACTGTGATTCTTTCTGTGCATTCCCTACCTAACACAGACGGGCACAGAAAGAACGATTCTCTCTCCTCCCCCCAACATGCGTAAGTCCCCATGCGACTGGAAATCTCCTTCCTGCCCACATCCTGATCTGACCTCAGGCGAGTCCTGAGAGGCAGGCCCAGCAGGAAAAATTCTTTCTCTAGGTGTGAGGAAATAATTTCTGCCTTGGCTAATCCAAACAAGGGCCGAACGTTGACCGAGGCTGGCCCACTCTGGGCAAGGTGTGGCATTAAGCACCTTGCCTACGCTCTCTCGCCCAGTGCTCAGGGCAACCTTAGAGGGCTATTTTTATCTTCATTTTTCAGATGAGGGAGTTGGCGTGCCTGAGCTTGTTTATACTGGCTCCTGGGAGTCGACTGTCAAATTTTCAGGAATTGTGTGAGCTGCTTGTTAAACACAACCATTGTTAAAAACTAAATTATTTAAACTTACGATTAAATAATCTATATTAAAAACAAAGGTAATAATACTCAAAGGTCATGACTTCCTAATTATTTTACTACATTTAACTATTATCTATATTCCTAAGGTTAATGATGTCTATTTTATCTGGGTGGTAGAAACACTATACAACGGTGTGTTGCTACACATCTTCCCGACTCTGATCAGTGGCATTATGTTGGTGGCTTGGAATCAGCTACGGTGAGAGCATTTATATTAAGAAAATTAGCAAACACTGCACTATGTCAGGGCTCCCTGGCCCCTTGTTCAGAGAGCCGATTGTTAAACATTTACCAGCACACCACTGAAGCCAAGAACAGAAAGGCTGTGACCTAAGGTTACCAGCTGGGAAGGAACAGCGCCGAATTCCAGCCCAGGCAGTGAGTCTCAGGTGCCCACACTTGTGTACCTCTATGCTGATTCTGCCCCAAATCGCACAGAATTGGGATTAATAGGTCTCCCCCTGCCCCCACCACCCACACACACTCACTGGCCTGCTCTTGCTGGGGTTGCAGACGGGCAGTCACTCCTCCAGCCCAGTCCAGGCACCTCTGCCCAGCCCTCTGGCCTCTTGCTCCCCTCCCTCCGTCCCTCCTTCCTCCCCTTCCTTTCTCTTCTTCCAACCCCACCTCACCAGGGACTCAGGCTTATTGGGGAGCATCCGAGACCACGCACACATTCAGCCTGGCGGTCAGAGGCCAGCCACTGGCTGCCCTGTCTGCCCACCCCGGCCTTTGTCTGGCCATCTGCCCGTCAGCTGTGGGACTGCCTCCCGGGGGAAGGGATGGGGGCTGCTTCGCTGTATGACGCAGGGTCTGCCCCATGTTGTTCTGGGCCCCTTCATCCCACCTGGGACCTCCAAGCTCCCTCCCATCACGGACAGTGGGCGCCCCCATGGAGTCCTCTAAAACTCTGCTGCTCTCCTGTTCTGGAAGAACAAAGGCAGGTCCCATCACTCCTTTTCTCAGCATCCTCTAGTGTTTTCCTTTCTTACCCATGGAAGCCATGGTCATCACGGTGGGCCACAAGGCCATACCCTACCTGACCTGTCAACCTTATCTCCTACACTTTCCCTCCATCTCTCTGCTCCAGGCACTCTGGCTTCTTTCCTGTTCCTCCAACATGCTAAGTACACTCCTGCCCCAGGGCCTTTGCACTTGCTGTTCTTGCCCCGATATTTGCATGATTTATTTCCTTACCTTCTCTAGGACTTTGCTGACATGTCAACTTCTCTGACCGCCCTATTGTAAATTGTCACATCTGCTTTCTCTCTCTCACACACACTTATGCTTCCCAGCTCCTGTTTCGCCTCTCTCACCTTCTATAGCCCTTGTCACCATCTGACATCCTATGTTATGTATTTATTGTCAATTTCTCCTCACCAGAATGAAGGATCCACAGGGCAGGACTTTTTGTCTGTTTTATTCATTGCTGTATCCCAAACACCTAAAACAGTGCCACAGTGCCAGACGCATTGTAGGTACTAAAAAAAAATTGTTGAATGAATGGATGGTTGGATGGAGGGATGGGTGGATGAATGAATAAATGACAGTGTTTTCAACTGTCAGAAAAGCCTCTGCAGCTCCCTGGGAGTGAGGGTGGCTGTGTGACCTGGCAGGTGTGAGACCTGGGGTTTCTGGTCCAGGTCTGCCCTGATTTGCTGTGTGACTTTGGGTAGATCCCTTCTCTTCTCTGATCTTCTTTCCCAAGTATAATGAATGCAGTGTGGCAAAGTATAAGGGATACAGACTCTGGAGCCAGACAGATGGGGACTAATCCCCACTGGGACCTTTACTGCCTGTGGGGCCTTGGGCATGTCACTTTCCCCTCTGAGTGTGTCTCCTCATTTGTGAGGTGGGAGAGGGGTTGGAAAGATACACAAGATACTATGTGGTGAGCCCCCAGAGCAGAGCCTGGCGTATAGAAAGCACTCAATAAATAGATCTTTCCTCTTTTAAAAGGTTGGCCAGGCACGGTGGCTCACACCTGTTATCCCAGCACTCTGGGAGGCCAAGGCCAGAGGATTGCTTGAGCCCGGGAGTTCGAGACCAGCCCGGGCAACATAGTGTGACCCCATCTCTACAAAATAATAATAAATAAAAAATAAAAAGTACCCAAAGAGGGCTCACCCTAAACTGGACAAACTGTGGACCTTGCATTAGAGAGGATCCAGTAAGCCCTTTCCCGCATCCCCTGGGCATGGGCCTGGTGCAGGGGACCCCTCCCCGAGCTGCTTCCTGGGTCCCTGGCCGGGGCTCGGCTTTGTCTCGCAGGCACGTGGCCTCAAGCCAGGTGGAATGGGCAAGTGGGCCCTGTCAGGGGGACCCCGGGCCGCCCCTCAAGTTCCCCTCTCCCCGCACAGTGTTCATCTGCAGCTTCATGGTGGCTGCCCCCATCTTCGGCTACCTGGGCGACCGCTTCAACAGAAAGGTGATCCTCAGCTGTGGCATTTTCTTCTGGTCGGCAGTGACCTTCTCCAGCTCCTTCATCCCCCAGCAGGTGAGGCCCGCCCTGGCTTCCCACCCGGCGTCCCTGCTGGTCCCATCCCTGTGTCCTGGTCCTTCCAGCGGGTGGCGAGTCTCACTGGCCTGCGTTAGTCCAGCCTGGGCTTGAACCCCAGACAGCGTCTTCCCAGTGCAGAAGGATGAGCGGGTCTTTGGGTACGTCTATGAACCGGCCTTGTAGATAGGGCCTTCCGGCCTGAACTGAGGGACTCGCAGCCCTGTGTGGCGCCCTGACTTTCTGAGCTGTCCTCTGATCTGGGGCGGATGCAAGGACGCAAGGGACAGGGCGAGCAAGTCTGGCCTAGGGGTGAGGACCTTGAGCTCTAGTCCTGGCTCTGCCACTACTTGGCTGTGTGAACCCAGGTGAGTCACTACCCCTATCTGGTTCTTGCTCAGTTTGCTCAGCTAATTCCTTGGGTCAAAGTGCTGGGGAGGCGAACATCAATTCAACATAAAGAAGATGTTTCTCATTTGGCTCTCATCGTCCTGGATTTGAATATCCCAACTCTGTTGTCCATTCTGCTTTGTGACCTGGAAAAACTTACTTAACCTCTCTGAGCCTCAGTTTCCTCATCTTTAAAATGGGGCTAATACTTCTCAACTTGAAAGTTTCTTGTGAGAAATAACCGAGCTAATGAATGTCCAGACCCTGGAATGTGACAGGTGTTCAACAAATCATATTTCTGTTCTTTCTTCCAATGAGGAACTATGTTGCCTGTGAGGTAGTGAGTTTCCCACCACTAAGGGTATTCAAGCAGAGGATAGACAATCACATGACGGCTGCTTTAGAGAGAGATGGAGGAAGAAGGGGAGAAAATCAGGATCTGTCCTCAAGGAGCTTTCAGTCTGGCCCTGTCCTTGGGAGCACCCAGGCTCAGGGGTAGGAAGACGTGACAGGAGCTCCCATGCTCAGAGCCTTCAAGATGTGCAGACAAAGTGCTGAGAGTCCCCCCTGATGAGAGGGCAGTCTCTTGAAATCCATGGGGTCAGGGAAGGCTTCCTGGAGGAGGTGGCATTTCAGTGGGGTAGGCAGGACTGGGAGATTAGGCCTCTTGGTAAAGATAGCAGGGGCAGAGGGAGCAAACCTACAGAGGCAGAAATGGTGGCATGCATTGAAAGAGGAGGATTGTGTTTGGCTGTGAAGGAAGGCAGCGACAGAGGGCCTGGGCTTCCTCCCAGGGCAGCGTGGAGCCCTGGAAGAGTTTGAAGAGGGACAGGGGTGGGGTCAGATTGGGGTTGGTGGATGGGGGGAAGGAGGGCAGAGAGAATCTGCAGGCAACTTTGCTTCCTGGGGCAGCTTCATGGAAGAGGGTCAGGCGTGGTGACCTCCAAGCCCAGAGTGGCCAGTAGAGCCTGGCAGCCACAGTCAAAAACAGAAACTGGGCCAGGTGCGGTAGCTCATGTCTGTGATCCTAGTGCTTTGGGAGGTCGAAGTGGGAGGATTGCTTGAGGCCAGGAGTTCGAGACCAGCCTGGGCAACATAGTGAGACCCTGTGTCTGCAAAAAATAGAAATATTAGTTGAGTAACAGAATTCAACTTGTACCCTCTAAATCTATTTAAAAAAAAAAATTAGTAGGATGTGGTGGTGCACACCTGTAGTCCCAGCCACTTGGGAGGCTGAGGCAGGAGGATCACTTGAACCCAGGAGTTCGAGGCTACAGTGAGCTATGATCACACCAATGCACTGCAGCCTGGGCGACAGAGACCCTGTCTCTTAAAATAAAAAAACAAAAATGAAAACACAGGAGCTGGACCAGAAGCCTCTAGGACCCCTCTGGGCCTCATCCTGTGCCTGGCCAGGCCCCGGGTTGCTGACCTCTGGGGCTGCTTCTGGGACTGACCAGTGAATCCAGGACCACGATGCCAGTGCTGGGCCCCTCTTCATGTGCAGAGGGAGAGGGCGGGTGGGGAGAGAAGATGAGCAGAGGCAGAGAGAGAAACAGACAAACCACCCCAATTAATCTATAAATTCATAGCAGTCACAGTCTGAGTCCCCTGGGGGGTTTTGGTGGACCTTGGCAATGCAATTCTGAGAAAATGCCCAGGAACAGCCAAGAACATTGTGAAAAATAACAATGAAAGGGGATTTGCCCTATCAGTTATCAAAATACAGCTATTCCGACTAAAACAGCAGAGGGCTAGACCAAGATCAATGAAACAGAGTCCTGTAGCTTTACGGGGATTCAGTGTAGGATGAAAGTCGCATCTCAAACAAGTGGTTTGGGGAGAACTGACTGTCCATCTGCATTGAAAAAAAAAGTTTGGTCTGTATTTCAAACCATACTGCGGAATAAATTCCAGATAAGTGAAAGTCAAGCACAAAGCAAATTCTGAAATCTATAGATCAACAAGAAAAAGACAGCCTAGTAGAAAAACGGCAAAGGACAGTTCCAGGCAATTCCAGGAGACGATACCCAAACGACCAATACACGTAAGAAGAGTCGGTGCTCAGACTCGCTCAGACTCTCGAATAATCGGGGAACTGCAAATTGAAACAACAATGAGCTACCATTTCGCACCCATCAGATTGGCAGCAATTAAAAAGGTTGACAATACGGAGTGTTACTAAAGCTGTGGGGAACCGGGGACTCAGCCCTGCCGGCGGGAGTGTAAATTGGTGGCACTTCTGGAGAGCAAAATGGCAGGATATCGTAACACTAACCTGCCGCGCCCCAGCCTTCTGCTCAGGGGCTCAGACCCAAGAGAGAAGCTCCCGCGTGTGGACACGGCATGCAAGGACGTTCACTGCAGTCCTGCAAAAGAAAACAAGAGGGAAGCAATCTAAGTGACCAGCCCTGGGCGTGCACGCATGAATGGGCTGTATCATACTGTGAGATCCTTGACCGCAAAAGAATGAACTAGATCTTTATTAACCGGCATACGTGGGTTTCAGCAAGATAAGAATGAGAGGGAAGGGAAGTTACAGGGTGAGATGCATGGCGTGGTTCCTTGGATGTTGGCCGTTGCCTGCGTGTGCGAGCACAGGCGGAGGTGGGTTCACAACAGAGGCACAATAAGGCGGGTTCCCGTGGGTGGAGGGGGAACGGGAGCCCTCCTGCCGCTAGCGCTGAGGACGACGACTGGCGACTGGCGGGGTCTCTGCCGTCCTCTTTCTTTCTCTAAAATCTACCAAACAGTGTGAGAGAATGTCTTTGTAATTTTGGGATGGAGCAGGCCTTCTGAACAAGACGTGAAATCCAGAAGCCATTAAGGAAAAGTCAACAGATTTGGCAGCATCAAATTAAACAGAACAACCCGAAGCCCCCGCATGGTGAAACTCTCCACAAATTTGAAAGAAGGATGACAAAAACATAGATCATCGAGGATCGATACCTGGGATGCAGAAAAGCTGATATAAATCAATACAAATGAGACAAACAGCCCAACAGAGAAACAGGCCAAGGCTGTGGGCAGATGGTTTCCCAGGGAGAGAGACGGAGGCTTGGGGCTAAGGGAGGAAAGAAGGGGACAGCGAGAGGGTGAAGCAGCTCCAGGCGTCAGAATGGGGGTCAGAGGCAGTGGTGGCACCCGTGGGCACGGTGGGCCAGGAGCCAGGTGGGCGGATTGGGGGAGGAATCCGAGAGACGCTGGGGAGGGCTGGATGGGTGGTCAGGGTGGGGCTGGGGAAAGATGACCAGGCTGGGTTCTCAGGCCCTGGGCAGCTGGGGCATGGAGCGGGGAGGTCCACATCAAAGGGGCAGTGCCACCAGCAGCTGGTATGGCCCCACCCTTCCCGGCTCAACTGGGCTTTGTCCTTTGATGTGTGTATAGGGGGAGCTCTGAGCCCCCTGGGCTGTCCTGCCCCCTCCCCACTCACACTGGGCCGTCCAGTGCTGCCAGGGTTGGCCCAGCCACCCTGCTTAGGCAGGGGACACAGTGCGGGGAGGTGACCTGTGGCTCTTGAGGCAGGGCCAGAACCAGGGCAGAAATCTCCTAGTTGGTGGGGTGGTGGAGATGCAGGCTTATGTTCCCAGTGATTATGGGGACAGAAGGCCCTGTCCAGTCCCACTCCAACACTGTGCCAGCCATGCCCCATCAGACCCACTATACAGAGGGGCAAACTGAGGCCTGGAATGGCCTGGGGGTGTAGTCTTGGCTGAGGCAAGGGTGGGCTCCCTTCTTGCCCCGGCTCCTGGACCCTGTGGGGGAGGGGGAGCAAAGTGGGAAGCAAGGACGAGCAGGTGGGAGCGAGGACCAGGAGGAGCGGGCAGGCCCCCAGCATGCTCTGCCCTCCCCCACAGTACTTCTGGCTGCTGGTCTTGTCTCGGGGGCTGGTGGGCATCGGTGAGGCCAGCTACTCCACCATCGCGCCCACCATCATCGGCGACCTCTTCACCAAGAACACGCGCACGCTCATGCTGTCTGTCTTCTACTTTGCCATCCCGCTGGGCAGGTGAGAGCGGGAGATGCCAGGGTTTGGGTGAGGATCCGGACGAGGTCCCTCGGACTTCTGGGAACTCCCTCCCCCTTGGGTTCTGGCCCAGGCAGGTGTCCTCGGCTAACTGAACATGCGGGCGGTCAGCCTTGGAGAAATGCCTGGACCTGCTCCCTGGCCAGCTGGCTGGGAGGGTTGGTGGGGGGCCTGCCTTGTAGACCAGCGAGCGTTCCCTGCCCCCAGCCCCCGTCCTGCCCAACCTGACACGTGTCCGTCTTCTCTGCAGCGGCCTGGGCTACATCACTGGCTCCAGCGTGAAGCAGGCAGCTGGGGACTGGCACTGGGCCTTGAGGGTAAGCCCTAGGTCCCCACCCACGAGGGTGCCCCTAGTCCAGCTCTTGTCCTGGAGTTGCCCAGAGATTCCAACCTAGCCCAGATCCCAGGCCGCAACCCCCAGTCTTCCTCCCTCGCCAGCCTGGGCTCTGAAGTCCTTGCCCTTCTAGATTAGTCCAAATTGAGGCGTCATGGAGCTCAGGTGTGGGGCGAGAGAGACACAGCCCCGCCACCCTCAGTCTGAGGGGTGGAATCTTCCACGCTGGGAGTCCCAGGTTGAGAGGACCAAGGATTCTCCCACCATGTCAGGAAATTCCAGGTCCACAGTGGTGCTTCCTGCTCGAGCCCTGGCACTGTGCTAGTGTAAGGCTGGGACAAGACCTCTGTGTGGGGCCTCCTGGGTCTGGAGCTACTTCCTGTCTCGCCAGAGCGTTCGGGGCAAGTGACCAAGGCCACAGGACAGTGCAATCGGAGGAAACAGAGATCCCCAGTCTCTCGGAGGAGCGGAAGCTTAAGACAAAGTGTTTTTTCCTCAAAAGCAGGAAGGAATCAGCCTCCGTGGAATTTCTTGGTTGGGGGGCGAGCGAGGGTGGCTTGAAGAGGAACTCCCCAGCCCATGGCTCCCGGGCTGGTGGGGGTGGGGACAGATTTCTGTGTTCTCACGGGCTGTTGGAGGTGCTGGTGTGGGTCTGTGTGGGCCCCTCCCAAATGACAGCCTCCAGCTTCTATTAGCTGGAAGCTTCATGCCCAGCCAGTCCCTTCCCAGTGCCTGACAGGGTGACGAGCCCACCTGGGGAGCTTCCCTAGCCCCAGGGGGATGAGCAGGGTTGGCCTGTGGCTCCCTGCCCCCAGCAGTGAACTCTCTTCCTTCAAAGTCATCATTCCACCTGTCCGTCCACCTGGCATCCATCCATCTGTCCATCCCTTGATCCATTCATCCATCCCTTCCTTCTTCCTTCGGCCCGTCAGCCTTCCTTTCACCCTCTCCATCCTGTCCTGCCCCTCGTCTGGACATTCATTTTGTGCCCCCAAGCCCTTGGCTGACCTCATCCCTGGTGGCTTTGCTCACCCCGCAGTCAGGAGGGCTGGGCAGATTCCAGTGCAGTGGAGGCAGCCGGGGCCAGAGAAGGCACGGCTGCCTGCGCCCCTCCCAGCGCAGCAGAGACAACGCCGACTGGGCCCTGGTCCCCTAACTTCGTGCTCCCTTCGCCACCAGGTGTCCCCTGTCCTGGGCATGATCACAGGAACGCTCATCCTCATCCTGGTCCCAACCACTAAGAGAGGTCATGCCGACCAGCTCGGGGGACAGCTCAAGGCACGGACCTCGTGGCTTCGTGACATGAAGGCCCTGATCCGAAAGTGAGTACCGCTGGGAGAGGTCTGGTGGGGAGAGGGAAGGGTGTCGACATGACAAGCCCCCACCAGCCCCGCCTGCCGGACTCCCTACCGTCTCCACTGCCCACGGTACTAGGAGTGACATTTTGACCACTGGAGTTTATTATTCCTGCAACCTGAACCCTCACCCCCAGGGCCTGTAAGGGGAGGCATTTGAGGCCTTCTGTCCCCAGAGGGGAGGTGTGGGCCAGCAGGCTGGGGAAGAAGAGGCAGCCTCCCCGGCCCTGACCCGTGGGGTTGCCTGCGGGAGCTGAAGGGTGTCCTGGCCTTTCCCCAGCCGCAGCTACGTCTTTTCCTCCCTGGCCACGTCCGCCGTATCCTTCGCCACGGGGGCCCTGGGCATGTGGATCCCGCTCTACCTGCACCGCGCTCAGGTCGTGCAGAAGACGGTGGAGACCTGCAACAGCCCACCCTGTGGGGCCAAGGACAGGTAGGGCCGGGCAGGGCGGACACAAGGTGGCGCGGGACCCTGGACGGGAGAGCTCCTCTCCCTCAGCCTTGCCTCTCGACCTGCGCCCCACTGTCTTCTGTCCCACAGTCTCATCTTTGGGGCCATCACCTGCTTTACCGGCTTTCTGGGCGTGGTCACGGGTGCAGGAGCCACACGCTGGTGCCGCCTGCGGACCCAGCGGGCTGACCCACTGGTGTGTGCTGTGGGCATGCTGGGTTCTGCCATCTTCATCTGCCTGATCTTCGTGGCCGCCAAGAGCAGCATCGTGGGAGCCTATGTGAGTGCACGGGGGAGGCAAGGGTGCTGGGGGGAGCTGGGGCTGGGCCTCGGGAGGTTCTGGAACAGAAGTCTGGTCTGACCCGCTAGACCCTCCCTCCCCACGGGGAGGCTCCGTCCTTTGGCTGCCTGCTCCTGCTCTGTCCACGCCTGGGTGTCTCAGGGCTGTGGGCATGGCTTGAAGTCTCTGGACAACCCACTAATTCCTTGTGAGCCTGACTGTTAGGAGATGGGGGCCGGGGAGGGAGGCTCTGGGAGCTCCCTACCAGCAGCCAGTGTGCAGGGGCAGCCTGGGGCTGCTGGTGGGTGGAGGGCTCCCCTGACGATTGCTCTGCTCTCCCCTGGGCAGATCTGTATCTTCGTTGGGGAGACGCTGCTGTTTTCTAACTGGGCCATCACTGCGGACATCCTCATGGTGAGCCAGGCGGGCCAAGGTCATCTCGTGCCAGCCCAGGCCTCTTGACTTCTCAGGGAGCTGGGGAGGGCCGCGAAGGGGCAGGAGAGCTGGCAGGGCTTGGTGAGGGGAGGGTGGCAAGGAAGCCCTGCTGGGAGGGTGAACCCAGAGGCAAGGAGGGGATCAGAGATTTGGGGGTCTGCACCAGAGCAGGGCCAGAACACAGAGGATGGAGCAGGCAGACGGGGTGAGATGTGGGGCCGGGTAGGGAGGCGGTGTCTTGAGGCTCAGGTTAGTGGCTGGGAGGCTGGTAGTGCCAGGCTGGCACCGAGGTGGTGCTGCCTGCCAGCGCTCCTCCCCCAGCGCGTGAGTGTCCATGGGCTGTGCCCCTCCAGCTCAGCCTGAGTCCCGGGCGTGCCCGCCTGAGTGCCTGTGGCTGGGGCCGGCTGGACAGAGGCCGTCTTCACAGGCCCAACAATGGGCTGCAGACCAGCCGGCCAGGGACAAAGGGCTGTCTGAGCAGCTGGCAGGGGCTTGTGTCCCTGGGTGGGGACGGGAGCACCCTGGGAGCAGCCAGAAGGGGCTGTGGGCCCAGGAACTTGAGGCAGTCTGGGGGTGGCAGGAGTGAGTGTGACCCTTGGTCCCATTCTGGGGAATCCTCTAGGTCAGCATCAGGAGGGGATCGGGAGAAGAGCGTGCAGGGGACTGTGGTGTGGAGAATGTCTGGGAGGTGCCTGGGAAGGGCCTGGGGCAGGGGAGGGAGTCCTCGTGGGGGAGGGAGTCCTCGTGGGTGGACCCTCAGGGTGCTTGAGGTTTGCTGCCACGGCATGGGACAGTTCAGGAGATGAGTCTGCCTGGCACCGGGGCCCCTGCTAGCTCCCTCACTTGAGGAAGCCAGCCTCACCCTGCCCGAGCTTCCCTGCACGCCCACTTGCCCCTGGGCTGTCTCTCTGTCCCCTACCAGTCCCTGGGCTGGGTGGAGGTGGTGGGAGGTCTGACTCAGCTCTGTGCTCAGCGAGGGGCCAGCGGGGGTGGGCAGGGTCACTGCCAGGCCCAGAGTGAGGGGAGCAGCGAGTCCCTGTGACTCAAGTGCCCTTGGTGCTGGGCAGGAGCCCTCCCTGGCCTCCATCCCCTGGGGTAGCCCCCAGCAGATGCTGACAGGGTCTGGGTCCCAGGGAAATCATGTCCCAGTTTATTAAGTGTCACTGCCAAGTCACTATTGCTAGAAATGGGGCCACTCAGTTTCACTAGATCCAGGTCTCTTTCCACCCCCACCTCCCCCTGCCATGGGGTGCCCAGGGGGTGCTGACTGCTGGCACTTGCTGCCCACAGAGGCTGGTGCTCTCAATAGGAGAGGCAGCAGGAGCGTGGGCACAGGGGGCTGCCCAGGGGCACCTGTGAGCTGGCTGTTGCCTGCCTTGCCCCAGGCTCCCTGTCTGACTTTGGCCCACCCAGCTTTGGAGCTGCAACCCTGTGGGTCAGGGCCTGCTTGGTCTGATGGGGGGTCTGGGCCCGGTGGTTGCTGGCATTTGGTGGCGAAGGTGCCCCCGGGTACAAGTGGAGGCTCTTCCAGGCAGGGTCCTGCTTCACCACACCCTGTCCCAGGCACACCTAGGCCTTGCTGGGTCCTCATGGAGGGGACAAAGGGTCTTTCACTTGTTGGGAGGTGAGGGCAAGGGGCAGAGAAGCCAGGGTGCTAGTTCCAGAGCTGCCCGACTCCACCTGTGGTCCTTCAGGAATGCCTCTCTGGGCCTCGGTGCCCGTGGCCACAGCACTCGCCTGCCCACCAAGGGCCAAGTGCCCCACCTAAGGCAGCCCTGCCATTCCTGATGGCTCAGGTACCTCAAGGGTCAGAGAGCTCTGGACTAAAGGCCTCTACTGCCTAGCACCAGGGTGACCCCTAAATTGTTCTCCCCTTGACTGGATGTGGTTGGGGAAGGAGGCGAAGATTTCTGTCTCGGAGCCGAGGGCTTAGGGGTTCGGCAGGTTTGGGGGCCGATGACGAGTTCAGTCTGGGGCAGGTCAGAGTGGTCTGGGCTGGGGCTGGAGGTTTGGAAGCTCCCGGTCCCGAGAGAGTACTGAAGCCGTGAGTGGGTGGCTTGGGGAGGGGCATGTGGAGTGGAGGAGTAGCCATGCCGCTGAGGTGGGCAGGAAGGAAGGGCCCAGGGGAGAGAGGTGCCAAGACTCTGGGTCAGGATTGAGCCCGAGGGCATGGGGGGCTTCGGAAGTGGGGATGGGTGGGCCTGGCTCCCCAGCCACCGACCTGCCTGCCTCTCCCGCAGTACGTGGTCATCCCCACCCGACGGGCCACCGCCGTGGCCTTGCAGAGCTTCACCTCCCACCTGCTGGGGGACGCCGGAAGCCCCTACCTCATCGGCTACGTGAGTAGCCCGGTGCAGCTGGCCTGGGGAGGCGGGGGGCGCTGTGGGCGGCGGCCCTGCCCTGACGTCTGCCTCCCCATTGCAGATCTCGGACCTGATCCGCCAGAGCACCAAGGACTCCCCGCTCTGGGAGTTCCTGAGCCTGGGCTACGCCCTCATGCTCTGCCCCTTCGTCGTGGTCCTGGGGGGCATGTTCTTCCTCGCCACTGCTCTCTTCTTCCTCAGTGACCGCGCCAAGGCTGAGCAGCAGTGAGTGGGGGTGAGGGTGGGCCTGCTGCTCCAGGGTGGGTCGAGGGTACGGTGACATACTGTGCGTGTGGGTGGGCAACGTGGCTGCTGGGGTCCAGGGCCCAGTCGCAAGCTGCACATCAGCCCCCAGGCCCTGGCTCACAGCCAGCGTTGGCCTGGAGCTGCGGGAGCCCACAGGGGCCCCGGCCGGCGGGTGCCAGGCCTGTTCCTGGTGGTTCTAGATGGGGGTTTTTCTCTGGAGTTAAATGGGTTTCAGAGCTGGGAACCCCTCCTTTTCCTTTTCCTCTCATTTTCTGACTTCTTTCTCCTTTCTTCTTTACTCCTCTCTCTCTCCTCTCCCCACCCCTGGGCTCTCCCACCTCCCCCTGGGGCTGACGAGGTCCCTGCCCAGCACCTCCGGTCCGCCGGCCCCCGCGATGCGATGCGCCAGAGCAGTGCCCGGGCCCGGCCCCCGCTGACGCGCCACCCTGACCCCCGCCCGTCTCTCCCCCAGGGTGAACCAGCTGGTGGTGCCGCCCGCATCCGTGAAAGTCTGAGGCGGTGAGTGCAGGCCAGGGAGATCCTGTGGGGGCTTAGGGTGGCTCTCCTTGTGGCACGGGAAAAGCCAGGGTTAGGGGACAGGGATCACTTCTCCCCCACTCACCTCCTGCCTAAGCACATCCCAACTCTGGGTTTGATCTCATTCTCTTAAGCTGTTGCCGGAGGAATTTACTGACAGAGCCATGAGTGGGAGGGCAGGCTCCCTCTTCCAGTAAATCGGCTTCCCTTCCTTCCTCAGAAGGGCCGGGGCAGGGCAGGGGTCAGGGCTGTGGCAGGGGTCAGGGCGTGCTGGCCAGGAACTCCTCGCTGTTTGGATCCTGTCCTCCCAAATCCTAGCCGTACCAGGGCCGACTCCTACTCTGGCCTTCCTTGGGGCCCGGCCTGTGGGAGCTGCAGCGTCCCAGCAGTGCAATACCTGGGGTCACAGCCCCAAGCCCAAAGGCTTGCTTCTCTATACGGCAAGGAAATGAAGGAGGGAAGCCTTGGCATGGGCCCCCCAAAGCTCCGCTTCTCACCTGACACCCCTCCCTGCAGGTGCCGCTGGGACAATGAAGAGCTCGCACTTCTACCTAGTCTGGGAGGTGCCCTACGGCACCCTGGACCCGCCGGGCTGTCCCAAAGCTTTCTGTGCCATCCACAGCTGGGCACCCACCCTCTCTGGCCTGGGCCCATGGAGTGGCCCTGGTTCCAAGAAGAGGCTGTGTCTTCAGTTAACCCGGAAGGATGTGTGCATTGGAGCCACGAAGTTGGGCAGATTTCCAGCCCTGGGTTTGGGCTGCACAGCCCCTGGGGCCAAGGGAGAAGACAGCCTCAACTGGGTATATCGGGACAGCCTGGCCTGTCACCAGCTTATATGATCTTGGGCAAGTCCCTGCCCTCCCTGGACCACAGGGCCAAGGGGCTGGACTTTCCCACAAAGCCTGCTGGGCAGGGCACCATCTACAGCTTTGAAGACCCGTCAGCTCCCGGCCTGCACGGAGAAGAGACGGCCCAGGCCTCAGAGCGCCAGTTCAGGTTCTGAGGCTCACGGAGGGCCTGGTGTGCAGAGTCCGCTGCCTCTCAGCTGGGCTCTGACCTTGGGGGTTTGGACTCAACCTGGCAAATGGAACTGGGCACCCAAGTCACTGGGCACTTCCTGGCCCAGCTGGCCACTCTGGAGGACACTTGTCTCCCTGCCTTGGGTTGGCTCTTAGCCTAGAGGTCTCCTAGCTGGGGACCATCCCCAGACAAGGAGCTGGCATCACCAGGGGTGAAGGCCCTGGCAGCAGCCATATACCATCTGTGCCCCCAGGCTAAAGATCTTTGGAAGTTACCCACCAGCCCATCTCTGCAGGCCCCTAGAGTGCTTCTGCTGTCCACCCTCTCCCTGACCACCCCCTTCCAGCCAGGAACCCACTCCCTCCCCCAGGCTGGGCTGAGACTTTTCCAGGGGCAGGGCCCAGGGGACCATTCCCAGAATCCATGGGGCAGGAGCCAGGACTCTGGCTGCTGGAGGAAACAGCTATCCATGAGGCTTCCTGCTCCAGGGATGAGCCTGGTGGAGGCTGAGGCCCACCCTGCCCCCAACACTGGCTGCCGCTGCTCCTCATATACTGAGCCCATGGGGCCAGGCCTTCCCCCCAGCTTTTGATCACCCCACTCCCGTCTGTACACACACCAGGGTGCAGCTGCCAGCTCCAGACCAGCCCCAACCCCTCTTGGGGGAGCTTATCCCCCCCAGCTCCACACCATTCCTGCACATTTGCTGCAATCAAGGTGGTTCTGGCCCTTGTGGCCATTAGGAGACCCCAAGAGCCAGCTGGGATAGCGTTCTTCCCGCCCCTTAGTGACCGGCTGGCCGTGGCTTCAGTGGTGTGTAAGCTAGTGGAATACCCACCCACCGAGCTCTGGGGTACCCTGGGGGCCTGACGAGGGGGTGGGGTGGGGGTGGTACCCCCCAAAGACCAGCCTGGCCTCCACCCCCACCCCAGCCTCAGCCGGGGCCCCAGCAATGTTTTCTTGTTGTACAAGAACCAGGTCCAAGTGTTGCCTCCTCTTCCTTCCGGAAGCCAAACTGCTCCTTTATTTTTTAGAGCTGCTGATTGTGAATCTCAGAGTCTTAAGAGAGAAGCCAAATATATTCCTCTTATAAATGAAAAAATAAACCTATTTAAATCATGCCCTGGTTGCAAACAGCCTGGGGTTGGGGACAGGAGGAGTGGTCACACCTGTGACCTGGCCAGTGTGCCAAACCACACCAACCTACCTGGACACCAGAGCCTGGGCCTGGCCCGCACCGCCCGGGGGACCAGCTCTGTGTAGGGCGTGTGTTTTGCAGGCTGAGAATCAGCCAGCCGGGCGGCAGAAGCAGGGCCTTGTCTGTGCCCTGGGACCCCCGGGAAATCAGCTGAGGCTGTGCTTGCCCGCAGACACTCTGGCGGGCTGGCAACAGACCCACCACTCAGTGCCAGAGCGAGTGCCTCCGACTATGGCTTGTTTATTAATTAAAATCATGGTGAAAAAATAGTCTCTAGGGCTGGGGAGGCAGGGGCTGAGGGGGCCTGCGTTCAGGACCGTTTCACCTTCTTCATCTGCACTTTCTTCTTCCTGGCCATGCTCTGGAACAGGCTGGGACTCCTGCTGGCCAGAGACAGCCTGGCCTTTTTCCGTGGCAGGGCGGACTGCGGTAACTTGCCGGAGACCTCCTTTTTGAGAAGAGCCTTCTGATGCTTCTTTTTGACTGCAGGCTCCACGGGGGACACGGGAGTGGCTCCATTCACCTGGGACGGCTTCTGGTGTTTCTTCTGTAGCTTTGGGGTCTTGGCAGGGGTGCTGGGGTCCAGGGTGGAGGTGTCTGGGGCTGGACGCTTGACAGCAGGCGTCCCGTTCACCTGGGACTGGGCTGGGGCTTTGTCCTTTGCCCTCTTCCTCTTCTTCTTCTTGCCTGTGCTGGGGGGCTGCCCCTCAGCAGTGGCTGTAGGCTTGGCACCCTCCTCTTGTGCGACATCCTCTGACTTGCGTTTCTTACGCTTCTTGGTCTCTGGCAAGAACCCCTTCTTCTTCCGCTTCATGCTCATGGGGCTCTGGACGGCACTGGGGACTTCCTTGGTGTCCTTCTTCTCCAGCTTGGGGCGCCTGGGGGAAAGTGAGCAAGGTAGGACAGTGCCCAGCGAGGGCAGGAGCCACCTCCACTTCACGGTCTCATGGGACCCATGCTGCCCAAAGCTCCCACAACCGAGTGTGCACTTTAGAGTGTGCATGTGTGGGGGCGTGAAGCTTTTCCAGCCCCCTCCCAAGGTGCGGGTCCTCATGCCCGAACGTACTGGACTCCCAGGACTTTCATGGCCTGCCAGTAAAGGTCGTAGAGGCGGCTGGACCCGGTGGAGTGCTCCCCCTGCCGCAGGCTCTGCTGTAGGCTCTGCTGTTGGCCCTGCAGCACGCCCAGGAGCCCCGTCAGGTCCAAGGTCAGCTTCTGCAGGGGTGGGAAGGCGGCAGCTGCTGCGGTGACAGGAGGCAGGGCCTCTCCCAGGCTCTTGGCCCTGGTCCTCCCACCGTGGCCGGGCTGCTACCTCGCCAGTGACCCCTGCCCTCCCGGCCTCAGCCACTCCTGCCTGTAAATCACTGCTCTCACACCTGGGAGGAGACAAGAGCCCCTGGGTGTCCTTCCCTCCTGTGGGGGCTCAACCCTGCCCACCTCTGAGGGTGTCCTTCAGTCACCTCCATGTTGTCAAAGCCTTCCTCCCACCTTGCCCCCTGCCTGTACTGAACGGGTTATTTTCGAAACCCACCAGCTCCCAGACTGCGCTCTCCTGGCTCCCTCACGCCCACGCTGCTTTGCAAGGCCCTGTCTCAAGCCTGCCTCCTCCCACCAGCATGCTCTTGGCGAGCCTGCCCTCCACCTGGGCTCTGGCCAGCATCTGTGCCGAGGACTCCCAGACCCATCCCTCCAGGCCAGACTGGGAGAGCCACCTGTCCACCTGTAGCTGCCTCCCAGGCTCGGGCCCTCCCCCTGCTGGAAAGCGGCCCCCCGCACCCCCTCCCCGAATCCCCTCCAGCTCCTCTCTGCTTTCTCCCTGGACCTGACAACAACACTGTCTCTCACCCCCACCCCACAGGGACGTGTGACTGCCCTTCCCGAGTCACTCCTTCCATCCATGGCTTCTCTACTCTCCTGATAAAGACAGCCCAGACCCTGCACCCTGGCACCCAGGATCTCTCCCACATGGCCCCCTCCCCGGGAGCCCGGCACGATGCCTGTTCCATCCTGAGCTCAGGCCCGCGGGCTCGTGCCCCACCTCGTGAAGGACGCTCCTGAAGAGAGTGTTGAGCAGCTCCAGGGAGGACAGCTCCTTCTGGTGCTCCGCCTTGGTCTGTGCGTGCCCCAGCGCCCGCAGGTTCTAGGGAGGAGGGGCCAGCTGAGGCGCTCCAGAGAGCTGCTCAGAGCCTTTCCATTTTCCGAGGGGTGAAACGTCTCCCGGGACAAGCCCAAATCCCACACTGGAGGCTCAGGTTCCAAGTGGTCCTTGCTCCTTGGTTCCCAGAGAACCATTCCTGCTGGGGTTGTTACCTCAGAGACCTTCGCCAGGATCTGGCCAATCAGCTGCTTCCACTCGGGGTCCTCAAAGCATGCCCTCAGCTCCCGCATGGACAGGGTCTTCTGGAGCAGCAGGCAGGCCTGGGCCTGGGTTGGGAGACCGTGGTTACCAGGAGCCGGGCCGTGGCATGCTGCGCCAAGGCTCAGGGACCCGCAGGCGCTCAGCAGTCAGCCGGGCTCCTGGTAAGGTCACTCCTGCTCCAGGCTGCGCGAGAGGCGCTTGCTGCTCTGGGCTCTGTGGTATGCGCTCCTGTGCCCTCTTGGGCAGGTGGGAGACACGGAGGCCTGGAGGCAGGCAGGGCTCCCAGCTGGATGGAGGTGGGGCCTCAGGTTGGGACAGCTCCTCCTTGTAACTAGCTTTGTGCCATATTCCTCCAGCCTGTCTGTCCCTGACAGTCTCTGAGCAGATACTGCCAGGGCGTCCTCTGCGCAGGCCAGAGCACAAGCTCTCAGGAGACTGAGGGCTCAGGCCAGATAGGCAGAGGCGGCTACAGGAGCATAGGCGGCCCTGCCCCCCAGCCCCTTGGTGCCACCACCCCCTTCAGAGAGCACGTGCGGCAGCCAAGGCCAGCGGGCCGGGACAGCCATGCCCTCATTCACCAGGGCAGCGCTCTGGGGCCTCAAAAATACCCAATAAAAAGTAGGTTAAGTGGGTAATTCAGACAGGCCCTGGGCTGGGATGTGGGAAGCTGCTTACCTGATGGCGAGGTCGCGCTGGGCCTGCTACGTGCTGGACCAGGATGGGCAGCAGGCTCTTACAGAGCACCTGGCGGGGAATGACAGGAGCAGTGAGGTGGGGACTGGGCTGGGCAGGGGCCCCGATGGGACAGGGCAGGCCTCAACACTCACTGGGTGCCGGGAGAAGAGGCTGAGAAACATGGGAACCGTGAGTGGGCTATTGCGCTTGGTCAGGAAGGAGCTCAGTGCTGACGAGTAGACCGGGGTCACGAGGTTCCAGTCCAGGCAGCTGGCAGTCTGGACCAGGTGAGAGAGCTGGGTCAGGAGAAGGGTCCCAGGAAGTCATGGCCACTTCTCCCCGCTGTGAAATGCCTGTGGCTCTTCCTGCAGCCCTCTTGGGCCAGGCCCCGCTCACCTGTGGGCCCTTGGGCTTGGGGCTGGTGTCAGTGCCGGCTCTTGGCTTCTTCTGGGTCTCAGGAGCACACCCCTCACCACTGCTGCCCTTCAAGACCCGGAGCAGGTAGAGAGAGGCGTTGAAGTGGTAGAGGGCCACAGAGGAGTCGGCCTGGCGGCTGGCCTGCTGCACTAGCTGCTCCACCTGAGTGTGCAGAGTCTCCACAAGGTCACCCAGGTCGTGGCAGTAGCGCCGGGCACGGCACAGGTGGTGCCTGTGGGCAGAGCTGGTCAGAACTTTCTCTCTCCACCCCGCTTCCTGCCAGGCAGAACCAACCCGAGTCCCATTCCACAGGTGGGGACACAGACCCAGAAAAGAAAAGGGACTTGACCAAGGCCGCAGAGGAAGGCCCAGGGCCACTGCGGATTGCTCTGAGGACGGTGCACATGGGAGAGAACAGCTCCCGGGGCAGAGGCTGCACCGTAGGCCCCACACCCCTACTGGCCACATCTCCCAGCTGCACCGTCCCTCATGGGAGAGTACAGGCCTTTTTTAAAGTGAGACCAGGGTTTTTGTGCTTGGAACCCTATGTGGCCATGCAGGGCTGGGGACAGACTAGGGTGAGAGGCAGGACACTCAACAAACTAGACACTATCCAAGTAGGTGGCAAGAGAACTACTGAGAAAGTGTGGCCTGGGGCTGGCACGGGATCATGATGGGGGTGCAGGGGCAGTTGCGCGCCCTACCCCCCCGCCCCCCACTGTGAACCCGGGTCCCAGGTCCCTAGCCTGTGCCTCCACCAGCATCTCTGAGCTCTGGAAGGCAGGTCTGTGTCTCCCACACCTGTAATCGCCTCCTCGCTGGGCTCCCTGCCACTAGCCCGGCCCCTCCCAAACCCTTCTCGACACTGCCGCCTGTTTCTTAAAAGGTGAAGCAGACCCAGACGCTTCCCCACACCAATGCTCTTGCTAAAAGCACCTGTGGCACCAGCCCTGCTAGGGTCCGCACATGCACGGCACCCCCACCTCACCACAGCTCCCAGGACTGGGTTGGGTGTCCCCACCACCGTGTGTTCCCACTGTCTCCCATCTACCCCACCACAGCCCCACTAGGACTGTCACCGCCCGGTGACTGGTCGGGCTTCCCATCTACCCTGAGGGCAGGGATGAGTCTGGGGCCCCGAGGACCCAGCTCTAGGGCAAGTGTGGGGAGAACAGGTGGATGCCCCAGGGCTGAGCAGTGAGTCTCCTGAGTCACAGGGGCCTGGGTTTGAATCCTGACTCTCCCATCCCTGCCTGTCTACACGGCAGCCCTGAAGGCCCAGTCCTCCTGAGCCCCTGCCCCGTGCCCACTCACGTGAAGATGCGGGCCGTCTTGTGCAGCAGCTCCTGCTCCTGCTGGCAGCTGCTGGTGCGCATGCTGCGCCGGATGATGCGCAGCAGCGGCTGGAGCAGCTGCAGGACCAGGGGGTTCTCGGGCTGCTTGGTCACCAGCACCTCGATCAGGTCCAGCACCTGCGGCCGGGAGGGAGGGTCAGCCCACAGGGCGCACGGGGGACCGGGAAGGGGACGGGCCGCTTGGGCTCACCCGGATCTGGAAGTCGCGCCGCAGCATCTTCTCCTTTTGCAGCTTGTTCTTCTCGTCGCGCCGGGCCTGGATACGCAGCTTCTGCTCCGCGAACAGGCTGGCGAGGCTCTGGTCCAGGGCCATCATGGCCTCGTCCCCCAGCTCCTCCTCGTCCTCACTGTCCGCGCCACCCTGGGGACAGAGCCTGGCTGTTGGCCTGGCCTCGGGCAGGCACACGAGCCACCCCCTGGCGCCTGCTCACCAGCGCCTTCCCGGCCTGCAGCACGGCCATCAGCTGCTCCCGGAAGCCCTGGTCCACGTCCCCGTCTCGATCTTCCTCCTCGCTCTCCTCCTCCTCCTCACTCTCGTCCTCGCTCTCTGCGTTTTTGTTGTCTTCGCTGTCATCGCTCTTGTCCTGTGGGGGCAGGTGTCACACTGCCCTGTGGCCACCACACATCTGCCCACCCTGCCCCCGGCCCTGGCCCTTGTCGGCAAGTACCTCTGCGTTCTCCAGCTGCTTCTCATCAGAATCGTCGGTGACCACCACGTTTTCGTCCTCGTCCTGGCTTGTCTCGGGGTTCAGCACCTGGGAAGGATGCCCAGCCTCTGCCCCTTCTGCTGCCCTGGCCCCTGGCCCTCCTCTGATCACAGGGCCCTCCCGACCACCACCTCTGACCAGTCTTGGCCAAAGACCCCCCTTTCAGGGAGGAAAATGGAGCCCAGGAAAGGCAGCTGCCCCCTCCAGTACCTCCATGACAGACCTGTCCCCTGACTCTGCAGGATCACAGAGAGGTGGCCCAGAGGAGGATGGGAACCCCTGGGGCTGCGCGGTACTCAGTGGGCCCCAGCCCAAAGCTCCAACTCACATCCAAGATTAGCTGCAGGGCATGCGGGGTCAGGTGGGAGCAGATGTGGCCAAACACGCTCCGGGCCACCTGGCGCATCAGGTGGCTGGGCTGGGCCAGCAGGGCCAGCAGGATCTCCACCAGCACTTCCACCCATGGGGGCTCCTGGGAGTCTGAGACAGTGGAGAGGGCTGAGCCGCGCAGGGCACCACTGACCTGGTCACCCTACTCCAGCCCCTCTTGTGTCCAAAGACACGCCCTGCCTGTCCCGCCCCAGGAGCAATGACCCACTGATGGCCTTGGTGCGGCTCCGGCGGGTCTTTTCCCCCAGGCTCTTCTTGATGCAGGTCTGGATGTCGTCAAGCAGGTCGCAGCTCTCTGCAGGTGACTGTGGGCAGGGTAGGACAGAATCAGGGCCCAGCCAAGCGGCAGCAGCTGGCATCAGATGCCCTGAACACTTGGCCACACCCTGCCCCGGCCAATCACCCTCACAATCCCAAACGGAAGATCCCAGTCAGACCGTGGGGACAGCCCAAGAGCTAACAACCTTTTCACACCTAACGTGCAGTCACAGGATCTGAAAGCCTACAACAGAGCCCAACTGACACCCAGAGACAGAGCTTGACGATGACAGTCAGCGTCACAGAGAAGTCAGCAGGTCCCAGCTTCCTGGTTTGTAATTCCAGATTATTCCCCCCACACCTCACTTGGCATCAGAGACAAACTTGAAAGCCATTGGTTTTAATTAATTGAACTAAGTTTAAACCCATCTTGCTGGTGTTGAGCCCAGACTCCAGCTAGTGAGGTAGCAGGGAGGGCCTCTTGAAAACATCCTGTGTGACCTGCAGCACCCAACGGCAGACTTCCCCCCATAGCACAGTAGGCAGCGTCAATGTTTAGGCCGGGGTGGCACCAAGAAGGCCAGAACAGGAGCCCAAAGCCCTGGCCATTGCCCACCAGCTCCTGGGCCATGTGACCAGGCAGGTCCCTGTCCTTCTCTGGGCTGCACCTTTTATCCAAGTGTTTGACACACTGTGAACTGCAGTCTCCCCTGTCCAAGTCAAGCTCAGAGGTCCCAGGGTCGGGGCAGGCTCTGCACATGTCCTAGAATCACCAGGGCTCTGCTGCTATCAAAGCCCTGATGCCAAGGACCCAAGGGGCACCATGGCCACCCTTCACCCACATGGCTTGTCACAGGCTGGGCTCAGAGCGCCGAAGGCTGGGAAGCAAAAACCACAGCCAAGTGGCCAGAAGGGAGCAAATGAGAGATGCACCAACTCAGGCTACTAAGACTTGAAGCAGCCCCGGTAAGAGCCTCACACAACGTCAGAAAACTTTCAAAGAAACGGGGGTTCAAAAAGCCAAGAAGAAACCACAGAGGTCAGATGTGTTGCTGGCACGGAGCTTCAGATGCGGTCAGGGCTTCTTGTTGGGGAGAAGAGAAAGGCAGACAGGACAGTTCTAGAGTGCCCATTACTACAAGGTGTACAAGTGACAGAACGTGACACAGACTGAAACACGACGTGAGGCAGCAGAGGCCTGCACTGTAAATCCAGAGGGAAAAACACTAACCGCAACCATGACCCCCACTTCTGGGGTGGGGGGCTAAACATAAGAACTGGGACCTCATTTCCAATTGCCCACCGAGCCATGGAGGAGCCACCACCATGGTGATGGGTCGCCTCTCTGCGAGAGGAGCAGAGGAGGCAGCACTTTCTCCTTCCCAACCATCAACTCTCCATGGCTAAGCATGTCTTGGGAGGTCCTGAGGGATCCTTCGGATCCCAGTCAGTAGCTGTGTGACACGGCGCAAGTTACTCTGCCTCTCTGAGTCTCAGTTTCCCCACATGTCAAACACAAAGAAGTGCCTACCTCAAATTGTGGGATCACGTGAAATCTCGCACAGAAAGCTTAGATGCCGGCTGGTGCCCAGTAAGTGGATAGAGTAATTTTTCCTCGGGTTTAATTCCACCCACAACAGGGTCGGCTTAGGAAACCTTCCACCTTCAACTCCCCAGAGCCTTCCCTAGCCTGGCACACAGCCCTCAGGCCTCTCGGTGGGAGGCCCGTGGTGCCCTAGAAGCCACAGCCCTCCCTCCCAGTGCCCCGTACCTTGAAGAGGTGGATGCCCACCAGGAGCAGCAGGTGCTGGAAGGCGGCAGCTCTGGCCTCTGTGGAGTGGGCCTCCAGGTCCCTCAGAGTCTGCAGCATCCTGGGGGGAGACGGGCGTGTTCTCAGGCCCCCACTGCCAGTCAGACTGCGGAGTGTCCTGCCCACCCCCTGGAAATCCCGCCCGCTCACCGGTCCCAGGCCTGGTGCTGCTGCGTGGTGAAGGGCAGCACGGTGGTCACGCTGCGGCTGTGGTTCAACAGCTTGTCCGCCCACTGCACCAGGCGGTAGGCCCAGGACTGCCCACGCTGGGTCTGGCCCGGTGCCTGCTTGAAGTGCGTGCTGAGGGTCTGCAGCAGACTGGGTGCAGGGTGGGGGTCACAGGACTGGACGAGTGAACGTGGCCACCTCCTCCCACCCTTCCCTGGATGTGCTGGAACTCAGTGGGCCTCTCAAGCGTCCTCAAGGCCACCTTCCCGCCCGCAGATGTCCCTCGCCCAAGCTGTGCAGGGCTCACCTGAAGAAGGCATTGCTGACCACCTCTCGGGACTGGCTCTCCAAAGGGAAGGAGAACTGCTGCTTAGTCTCTGGGACCTGGGACGTGGGCTTCTTTGTTACAAAGAACGAGTGGAACAAACAAAACCTGGGGAGGTGGGAGAGCAACCGGCGCTGCCTCAGTGCTGCTTGTTTTTACACGCTCTCCTCCTTGCATGGTGCCAAGGGTGCAACGCCAGGAGGAGGGGGAGCCGTTTTGCTCTGGGCACAGCCTCAGGGGCCCGACAGGCAAGGCTGGGGAGAGAACCGGAGCCCCTTCCTTGGAACCAAGACAGACGAGAGGCTGTGTGCTCGAGGCCAACTCATGTCACTGCTTCTGCAGACATGGGGCTAGTGAAGCCCCCTCTTGCAACTGTGGTGAGGGAGAAATGAGCACCTGGCTCTGCCTGGCACAGATGAGGCAAGTGTTGGGCACACTGCTTCTCCGACACCACCAATGTGCACAGGCGGCCTGCAGGATGTGCGAGTAAGCCTGAACCGTTCAGATGCCTGCAGCCCTAGACCTCCTGGGCCACCGAGGAATTCCCGGGTTCCCTGGTGCCTACTCCCCACTGACACAACCCCAAGGCTCCTGGCTCCACGGGGACCCAGACTAGGACTAGGCAAGGGGCCCAATTCCTTGGCCACACCACCCAGGGGAGCCGGGGCTCCAGCACATCACACCTGGCCACCTGCTCGACCAAAGCATCCTCCTTTTCCAGGTGCGTGTTGTCCACGATGCTGACCAGTCGGTGGATGAGCCACTTCCGTAGTCGGGACACAGCTCGCTCGGGCCTGGAGGGAAGGAGCCAAGGTCACAGAAGCCACATTTAGAGATAGCAAGAATAGGGCATTTTTTTTTTTTTTTAAATGCAGGACAGAGTGGTGGTTAGGAGACCAGACCGACCTGGGTTCAAATCCCACTCTGCCAGTTCCTCACTGTGTCATCTTGGGGCTCAAAAACCACACCTGTCCTGATCCTGGAGACAGGAAACCAAGATCTCCCTGCCCCTATCACCAGCGTGGGACCATGCGAGGAAACTGAGACCATCTCTGAGGGTTAAGGATCTTCCCCTCCCTCCCTTCCTGTGGTCTGGAGCTATGACACTGTGGGAGGGAGGGTCCAGGTCACTGGGTTCCACAGGCCCAGGAAACCAGCTCCCGAATCCCAGGCCCTCTCCCTGGGCCACTCACACGTGGAGCGATGCATCCTGGGCTTTCTTCTGGTTGGTGGTGCTGAAGTCAACCAAGGAGTCCAGGTTGGGCTGGAGAAACATGTCCTGCAGCCAGGCCACATAGCCCTGCACAGCGGGGGGACTCAGGAACTGCACGACCCGCCAGACAGTAGGCACGACAGGGAGGCCTTGGTTGGTGACGGATGAGAAGGCCACCAGCACAGCCAGCTGCCGCTCAGGGTCATCCTGGCAGCCCTCCAGGAAGGTGCCCACGTACTTGTCCATCTCCGGGCCAAATCTGAACTGGTTCGGGGGCTGCAAGAGTTAGGCATGGCGCTGGGCTCACCAGCCCTGGGGGGCCCGTGGCACCACCAGCCTCGCCGCTACAGGTTGAGCCGAGGCCCAGACGCCCCCCTCCCTTGCACACAGGCAGGCTGAGCCTGAACTCACAACAGCTCCCTGTCACCCCAACACTTCTGCCTGGTGTCAAGGCCTCCCTATGTCTGACTGCTCCGGCTTTCATACATCCAGTCCTAGAACACTCCTCCTTTGGCCTCGATGGATGGGGACGGGCTGCTTTCCCAGCTCAACACGGGGCAGAGTAGTGGTTAGGAACCCAGACCGACCTGGGTTCCAATCCCACTCTGCCAGTTCCTAGCTGTGTCACCTTGGGGCTCAAAACCCACCACTTCTCATGTGCTTACTATGTGCCAGGCACTGCACTACACGTTTCTGTGTGGCTGCTTTTTTTAATGACCCTTTGCACTGAACCACTACTGTCATGTTATAGATAAAGAAAGTAAGGCACAAAAAAGCAAATTCTCAGGATCACAGCGCTCCCAATGGTACAACTGGGATTGGGACTCAGTCTGGCTGGCCTTACAACCCAACTTTTTTTTTTTTTTTTGAGACAGGGTCTCACTCTGTTGCCCTGCTAGAGTGCAGTGGTGTCATCGTCGCTCACAGCAATCTCAAACTCCTGGGCTCAAGTGATCCTCCTGCCTCAGCCTCCCAGGTAACTGGGACTATAGGCATGCACTACCGTGCCTGGCTAATTTTTTTTGCTTTTAGTAGAGACGGGGTCTCGCTCTTGCTCAGGCTGGTGCCGAACTCCTGAGCTCAAGCGATCCTCCTGCCTCGGCCTCCCAGAGTGCTAGGATTACAGGCGTGAGCCACCACGCTCAAGCCCAACCCAAGCTCTTAACCACAGCTCTATACTTTCTCAACCTGTCCCCTTGTCCAGAAAACGAGAATGACAGCTCTCTGACACTAGTTCCAAACATGAACTGAGCTGGTGAGAACAGCAAACCCAGCAGCTGTTCTGGGCACCTGGTACCAGGCACAAGGTATGACAGTGCTCAAACAGTGGCAAAGACGACTGACTATTGTCATTATTTTGAGACCGGCCGGGGTGGAGGGAGGTCTGGACAGGCCGCTGCCATCTATGCCCCTGTGAGGGGCCTGAGGGCAGAGGGCCTGACCTTGCCAAGACTCCACCCAGAGGGGAGGTGATTCAGGCAGCCCACCCTACCCAGAGGGAAGGGACGCCCAAGGCCCAGGCCCCTGAGGTGCCCCACCCTGTTTCTTGGCAGAAGAGCCTTCCTGAGCAGTGTGGGGTGGCGCCTACCTTGGCAGTGACCATGTGCTCGCCATAATGGCGGATCAAGTCTCCCCGCATCACCATCTGCAGCTGCTCCTTGGACAGTAGGGGCAGGGCCACGCCCAGCAGGCGGAAACATAGGTAGCTAAGGGGTGTAGGACAGAGCCTTGTCAGAGCCCTCGGTCCCCCTGGCCTCAGAACTGGTGGCCTGCCCCATGTAACAGACAAGGTAGAGGGTGGAGAGAGGACAACTGCCACATGTACCTGGCTGGCCAGGACTGTTTCTTCAGCAGCCCTTGTTCCACAACCTCCTTCCAGAACTGTGGGAACTTGTCCTCCTTAAGTGCCAGGCGGAGCAGGCCCAAAGCCACTGGGGGCAGCTTGCGCTCCTTCTTCGCAGCGGTGGCAGCCATCCTCAGCACGTTTACCAGCCTGCAGAGGAGAGCAGAGGGCGGAGGACACTCAGGGAACACTCGCCTAACAGATGAGCAGGGACACTTCCAGACCATGCGGCAAACCTGGGCCTGGCCAGAGGCAGTCTGGTGGCCCCAGGAAGAGCTGATCCACCCACCTCCCTCACACCTGGGCACATTCTCATCTGAGAATAGGTTGACTGATCCCATCATGTTCTCGAGCTTTGCGGGCACCTTCTGCTGGGCCAAGAGGAAGAGCTCCAGGCGCTCAGGGGAGCTGAGTGTCATGTTCAAGTCGCCCTTGAGGACCTTGGGCAGGATTTCCTGCAACATGGCCTCTGGGACCTGGGGACAGGGAGATAGGTTAGGGGATGGCGGCTCCCTCCCAGCATCCCTTAGTCTCTTTCTCCTGTGGGCCCTGTTCTACCCATCAGACTCCTGGCACTGTGCCAGGCTGAGGTGGGCTAGCCATAATCCACCTGGCCAGGCACCAGAATCGTCAGAGGGCATTTGTTAAAGACTCAACTTCGCAGGCAGCTGGGTTTTTAACAAGCATCCCACTGATGTCAATTGGCCTGGGGCTATCCTTTTAATTATTCCTCTCTCTGGTTCCTCAGAGGACTAGCACATTTCTTCTACAAGGAGCCCTAAGTGGACAGCTGGGTCTTAGGTACTAGCCTGCCTCAGTTTCCCAAGCCGGGCAGTGGAGGCCGAGGGGCCAGCCCTGACCAAGATAACAATGGCAAACGTGTTGTCGTGGGCCAGGCCCAGTTCTAGAGCTGCACTGCCCAATACACTAGCCACCAACTACACAGGGCCACTGAGCATGTGAAATGGGTCTGATCTGAATGGAGATGTGCTTTACGTGTAAATTACACACTGGATTCCAGAGACTTACTATGACAAAGCAAGGGCAAGACATCTCCACAATTTTTTACACTGACTGCATGTTGAAATGCTATTTTCGATACACTACTAGATTAAGTAAAATGTTACTGAACTACATCTGTTTGTTTTCACCTTTTCCCCCCGAAGTGACTAGCACGCTCATATATTAACTCAAGTTTTCTCAGTGTCTCTGTAACAGAAGTGCTGTCCGAGCCCCCATAGCTGGTAAGCCTGTACCTCAGAGAGGATGTCCACCAGGGCCTTCTGTGGCTGCTCCTGTAAGTGGTTGTAGTGCAGGGCCAGGACCTGCAGCAGCTTCACCGACTTCATCAGTGCTTCCTGGTCCTGGTTCCCCCGGAGGGGCAGAGGGTACGATCAGGGCATTGCTACTGTCGCCCATCACACAAGCATGTCCACATGCCCTCTGTACCCCCCAAACTCTCACCTTCACCAGCCGGCCGGACTGAAAGAGGGCTAGCACCCCAAACAGGTTTCCAAAGAGAGCAGGTCTCATGGTTGCCTAGAAAAGGATTCCAGGCACAGGTGAGAAGGGACCACCCGCCCAACCCCCCCACCCCGGGGGCTGCTGACATGTCTGGGGCCACTCTCACCTTCTTCACTTGACGCAGATCATATTTTTCTTGTATCTGCTGCAGGATGCTGCACAACGGGATGTCTTCAAAAGACTGCAACAGCTGCCAGGAGTTGTGGCAGGAGGAACAGAGAGACTCAGAGGAATGACCCCGCTGTATCCCAACAGAACTCAACCTCCTGTTTCTCTTCAACTTTTCCCAGGAAGCCTCGGGTCCCTACTCCCAGCCCAAAGATGCCTCTGAAGCTGCTCACGCCTCTCTAAGCAGCACTGAGGTTGCAACGCTGCTGTTCAGACAGGAACTGAACCTTGCCTCCCTGTCCCATCCCCAACAGGGCTTCAGAAAGTAACTTCTATAGCGCCTAGATTGCACGACTGAGATTCCCAGACACCCTGCCCTGAGCCCCACTCAGGCTGATCCTGAAGGACTGGGTCTTAATTGCTTTCCAGTTGTCCACGTTCTTCAGAGGGTAGCCGATGATCAGCTGAATGCCCTTGCCACAGGCATAAGGAAGCCCACCCCAAAGCTCAATACTCCCAGTGAGTGTTCCTAGGAAGCTCGTCAACTTGAGTACCAAAAAGAAAACTTTTGCTCAACTTCCCATTCCACTTGCCCGGACTTCTTTGTAGGCCGGCCTTGCTCACACACTTTCTTTACCTCCATGTGAGGAGGCCTCCCTACAGCTCAGTGCCACCGACTTCAGACTGCCCCTGCCCCCCACCTGAGACATCGCCCTCCCATACCACACCATTTTGACCCGTACGGCTGGGCCCCTGCCAGAAGCACCACCTCACCTGTGCCAAGGCCAGACTGTAGCAGGGCCGGGCTGTTTCTCGCCCGACCCCGAGCCCAGTGATTAGGCGCTTCAGGGCGTATTTCATCTCGGACCCCTGCGGAACCAAGCGCACCCTTGTGTTGAACAGTGACAAGAATCGGCCCGCCCTCGCTCACCTTGGCTTCCAGGTTCGCGACCAGGTGCCCCCAGTCCCAAATCTTGGGGCCCGCCGCCACTTCCTCGCCCAGGTCTACGCAGCTCCCTGCCCCATACCTGCGGCCTTGTGCGCAGATACTCCAGCAGCTTCTCCGTGGCCTCCAGCCGCGTCTCCTGCTGCGGCTTCGCAATGTCCCAGAAGAAGTCCAAGAACTCGCGGCTGTGTTGCAGCAGGCCATGGCGGTCGGCAGGCAGGGCGCCGCTCTGCGTCACCTCTCCGGGAGACTTGAGCTCAGCTACGTCCTGACTGTCTATCTCCGCCATACTGCTTGAAACACGTGGGCACCGGACGCTGCTGCGCACGCGCACTGCGTTGGAGCGGCTAGGGGGCGGAGCCAGGAGAGGGGCGGAGCCAGGGCGGGGCCAGAGAATACCCGGCCCTTCCGCCCTCACTCCGGGGCGGAAAACTTTTCTTCTAGCCTTTCCAAGCTTCCGAGCACACTCCCTCTGCCCGAGTGGCTGTGGCTTCTGTCCCTTGACACACCGCTGGGGGCATCCCTGAGGACCCATCTCGGAAAGCAAACCCAAGTGAAGCAAATCGATCTATCTCGTCCCAGAGCGGCACCTGCGCTCCGAACATTTAGCACTGGGCAGTAACTGAGCTCCTACTGTGTGTGGGCCTCTGTGCTGCGCTGGGCTGTGGGAACTTTCCTGGATTTCCTTTCCAGTGGGAGGAGACAGATGATGAAAAGGTAGCCAGCTACATTTAAAAATATTGTGGTTATGAAGACAATAAAGAAGGAATGCAGGGGTCAGGGGGAGCCTTTTAAATTTTGAAACACGTGTATACATCACCTGTTAAAAACATTGCTAATTAAAAATAAAATTCAATAGGTTCTACCAAAACTGATTTCAGGGGGTGGTCAGGGAAGGCCTCTGTGAGGAGGTGACATTTGGGCTGAGAGCTGAGTGACAAGGACTCTTCCCTCCCCCCGCAAAGATCTAAGAGGGGACAAAATCCCAGGCATTGCAGCTACAAGACCCTGTGGCTGGATGGGATGAGGTTGAGGAGGTGAGTCAGAGAAACAAGGTTGCGCAGGACCCCAGGCCAGGATGGGAAGTGTGGATTTCATTCCGAGTGTGATGGGAAGTCATTTGAGGATTTTAAAAAGATGATGCTGGTTGCTGTGTGTGGGAGGGACTGCAGGTGTGCGCTGGAGGAAGTGGAAGACCAGTTAAAGACAATGGCGGATTGGACCAAGGTAAAATGAGAACAGGTCCTATTCATGCTGATTTGGAGCTAGTGGGATGGGTGATGGATTGGATATTGGGGGAGTACAGAAGAGGAGGATGTCGGGTTTGAGGCTGAAAAAACTGGGTACATTGTGATGCCATTACTGAGCTGGGGAAGAATTTTCTTTGGAGGGGGAGGTAGAGGTGGTGGGATCAAGAGTTTTATTAAATCGGAGAAGCCTTTTACAATGGCTGGGGAGGGGAAGTGCTACTGGCCACCCGTTTCTTGGTTGAGAGGCCGTTTCTAGAGGGTTGTGGTCCAGGGAGACCCCAGCCATAGCAAGGAAGTCAGGGCCAACCTCAGCCTTTAAATTCCACACATCCAGCTCCAGTCCTTTTGTACCAAAGCCCCTGGGACACCTTCTACTCACCCCTCGACCCGTTTCCTGCTCTGCTGGCTGTTCTAAAAAGTGAAATTAAGAGATTTTTACCTTGCATGTGTGGTGCCCCAGGAGGCAGAAGGTGAGTGGAGCAGGGGAAACTGAAAGACACCAGCCCAGGCTCTCCCCTGTCTGGGTGTTGGTCACCTGTGCTGCCCATTGGGGAAGCCCTGACACCAGGTGCCTCAAAGGCTGATGGGAAATTAACCAAGAAGCAGGAATGGCACTTGGCCTCCAGGAGACTTGATATTTATTTTGTGTCCAGTCCAGTTGAGGGAGATGAGCAGGGGGTGGCCTGAGGGGAGGATGGAGATGTCAACAGTACTCTGGGCTCTGCCTGCCCTGTCCCAGGGGGCCCAGAGCCTAGGCAGGGGTTCAGCATTCTTCCATCTGTCCTTCCCAGAGCTAGATATGGACTCAGGGCTAGCCACAGGCCCTGTTGCTCTTTGCTTCTTATCCTCAGTTTCCTTAGCTGGTAAAAGAGCCAGAGATTCCACCTAGTGGGGGTGATTTGAAGAATGATTGAGCTAGTCCTGGATGCCAGAACTCTAGTCCTGGTAACTGAGCAGGCCCAAGGCTGGGGTCCGAGCCACCAGTGAGTGCATAATCGATGTACACTCTTCCTGCACACCATCGTTGCTGGGTCTGCTCCGCTCCTGCCCCCAGGCTTGGGACAACTATACTCCCTGCCACGCCCCCTCTCCCTGTTAGAACCCCTGGAAGGGGCAGCAGTCACTGGGGACACTGGAGACATGGGCATGCTCTGCATGGGCTGCCACCTGGAGCAGGGTCCCTTGGCCACAAGCACTGGCACTCTCCATTTGTCCTTGCTGGGCCTGGTGCTGGTGCTGGGCCTGGGTTTGGGGCCCTGCCAGATGGCTGAGTAAGGCCTGAGTTATGGCTCTGGCCACATCAGGGGTTCCTGAAGCCACCAGCCCCAACACATCGGCCTCGGTGTCATCTGGGCTGCTGCGGAGGATGAGGGGGCAGGCCCAGGTGCTAGTTGCAGACCTGGCCACCAGGTTGCTCAGCAGAACCCCAGTGTTTGGGGACAGGTGTCCAGAGCCAAAGGAGCTGTTGAGTGAGGAGGTGAGAAGGAGCACAGAGCCACTGCTGTCCACAGTGGCCAGAATGCTGCTGGCAGGGGTCATGGCAGTTTGCGGGAGTGGCGGGCAGGGGTCCGGGTTGGGCGCCCCAGAGAGTAAGGCTGCCTCCAGCTGTGCCAGCAGTTCTGGGCCAGTGGAGGGGCCAGGGATGGTGAACAGGATGCCCTGGGGCATAGGTAGCTGCAGTGCTGGCTCCAAGATAGGCCTGGGGCCAGCAGAGGGTACCTCCACCCCCAGGTCTCTGGCCAGCAGACTCAGTAGGGCATCCCCGGCAAGGTCTGAGGTGGGGGCAAGTGCTGCCGTGTGTAGCACAGCTGCCAGTTTGGGGTTGGTAGCTCGGGCCCCAGGGCCCAGGGGCGTCCCATCGGCATGGCAAAGCAGCGGACAGAGGCCATCTGTGCCCCGAGCTGCCAGAGCCCTTGCCAGGAGCGTGTCCACCAGGAAGCCCTCTTGAGCCAGCGTGGTAGGGCCCACCAGGAGGTGTGGCCAGGGCAGGCGGCCGAAGCGTGCATGAAGCAAGTGCAGGGTAGGTAGAGCGGCAGGCAGTGCCAGGCCAGGGGCCAGGGTCTGGGCTGGGCCTGACATTAGGGCCATTGTATTGCCTGAGGAGCTGTTGTGGAAGAGGCCCCAGAACGTGGCACCTGCAGGAAGACAAAGGGGTCACACAGGGGTCAGGTGTGCTGGCCAGGACTTGGGTCAGGGTCACTCAGCAGCCTCAGTGGAAGGGTCATGGACTTGTTTGAGGTTGAGGTTACTGAAGGAGCCTGGGCTCAGGAGTTACTGACCAGGCCTGGGCTCAAGGGTCACAGCCTATGGTTGGGGCCACTGCTCAAATCCTAGGTCCTGCTGACTAACCAGCCTTGAGGTCACTGATCAGGCCCTGGGTTAGGGTCACTGTCTGGGGTCATGGGTCACTGACCTAGCCCTGTGGCATGAGGATGCACCACTGCCAGGCACAAAGCAGCTCCAACTCCTGCATCCACGACATTGCCCCCAGCAACAAGCAGCTCTCGTCCCAGGTGAGAGCACGTGGCTGCAGCAAGGAAAGGACTGTCATGAGGAGGGGCCTGGGACCAGTGACCCCTGACCCCCCCTCCCCTGAGCTGCCCCCAGTACTGACCTGCAGGGCTGATGATGGCACTGTGGTGGTATACACCTGGGTGGTGGGAGTGTCCGCTGGGTGGAGGGGCCACAGAGCCCAAGCTTCCTGTCGAACCGCCCTTAGTTTGGATCTGCCACACGGCCAGGGAGCAGCCAATGGCCAGCAACAGCAGGGCTGCCGCTAGTTGGGCCCAGGCTCTGGGCAGCCTACTGGGCTTGTTCCTGCAGAGGGGGGTGTTCTGAGCCAGGGTTAGGACAGACCCCCAAGAGAACCCAGGGAATGTTTTCCAAAAGGGTTTGATTTTATAAGAGGAGATAGTTTTCCAAGGAGAACAGGGCTTCCAGGCAGAGGGCATGGCATGGATGAAGACATGGAGGTGGGAAAGAGCTTGGGGAAACTGCAGGTAGCCAGGCAGGGCATCTCTGGAGAGGGGGTTGGAGAGGAAGAGTCCAGCCAGGGGTGCGGGAGGCCTGATGGGCTTGGTAGACAGGGGAGAAAGGGTGGGGGAGCTGGGTCCAGCCATGGGTAGCAGGTCCCAACCTGCCTAGCAGGTGCCTCCTGCACCAGGGGCTGGGGGCTGGGGATGGGACCTTTGACACAGCAGCAGACAGGACAGGGGATGGTTTGGTACAAATGTCCCTTCAGACCCACAGCCCTCCGATTGACTGCTCAGGCCAGGTCTGAGGCCGTAGCCTAGGTGTCCTCCCATTCAACCAGAAAGTTCCTGGAGCTGAGCCAGGCACAGAGTTGCCTGTCTGCCCTTAGGGGCTCCGGAGAGAGGGTCTTGCCAGCCTCAAGCCTGCGAGGCCAGGTGCCCAGACCCCTCCCTGACTCACCCAGAGGAGTCCCGGGGCCTCCAGGGATCGAGAACCAGTGGCTCCAATGTCTCCCCCTCTTCTTCCTCCTCCCCGGACTCCAAGCTCGGCTCCCAGAGCAGCAGCTTCTGATAGAGTACAGGCCCTGCTGCGGGGTCCATGGCCCCCCAGTGCCCGCCCCCGCCCTCCTGCCTGCCAGCCTTCCCGGCTGCGTCTCAGAGGCCCTACCTGAGCTGGGCGGGTAGGAGGTGGCGGCGGTGTTGGGGAAGGGTGGTGGTGGAATCTAGAACAGGTCTGGGCAGGGCACAGTGCCAAGGACACTGCGCATGAGCCGGCCCCATTAGGACACGGGCCTGAGGAGCTCTCATACAGGGTTCCCATGGTGTGGCTGCCTGTCAGGGGCCACAGCTCAGTGAAGTCAAGGAGGAGTTCAGCGCCAAGGTCACAGGCCTTGGGATGCAGGACACCTGCTCGGCCCCTCCCCTTGGGGGATGCAGCCCCTGGATGGCTGGCCTGCCAGGACTCTAGCCTAGGGACTGTGCACTTGAATTAGAGCCACAGTTACATGGTGGCCTGTGTCAGTGCTCATTATGTGACTAGGTTCTGGTGTGGAGGTGTCTGGTCTAGGGCTGGGGTCAAGGCTCAACGTGAGGCTGCTCTGAGGTCTGGGTTTCTCTGAGGAACAACTTGGGTGGCGAAGGCAACTCCCTGGACATGTTATGCGACTCCTGTCCAGCAGGTGGCGCCACAGACCTCCGCGGGGAACCACAGCCCGGAAACCGAGTCCCCAAGTTCCCTCACTCTGGGATCCTCGTCCAGGATCTGTTCCGCAGCGGAACAGCGCCGTCTGTAAGCGCCCGGGATTGGAAGACGGCCCAGAGCCCCATTATCAGTAGAATGAGTGATGTAAGTCACACAGTGGGATACACTGCAGCAATGACAATGAGCGAGCTGCAGTGCAGTGATATCCGAGAATCTTACAAACACGAGGGTGAGTGAGGGAAGACAGGCACGAAAGAGCACACACTATCTGCTCTCATTTATTGAAAGCGCAAAAACAGGCAAATCTAGTCCCCGCCATTAGAAGTCAGACAGTGACTGGAAGGCTTCTGGGATGCTGGTGATGTTATTTCTTAATCTGGGTATTGGTTACGTGGGCGTGCTGATTGTAAAAACGTACCAAGCTGTACAGTCGTGACGGATCCACTTTGCTGTGTGTATATTGTATTTCAATAAAAAAGTTTAAAAAAAAAGCGCTCAAGTATTTTTTACATTAAAACAACAACCACAAAAATCATCCTTTAATCCTATGTGATTCTCCAGCTGCTTCCCTTTCTCCTGGCCTCTTCTAGGGCAAGGACAGGGCTTCCTTAACTTTGGTGTGCGTCAGAGTCACCCGGAGAGCTTGTTAAGTGAGATCTCTGGGCTTTCCTCCCAGAGATTCTGACTCGAGATCTGGGGTGGGGACCAAGAATTCGCATTCCTAACTCCCAGACGATGCTGATGCCACGATCCTGGAACCACACTCTGAACAGCACCAGTCTACAAAAAGTCACGTCCACCCACTGTCTCTACATCCTCATCTCCTGTTTCTTCCCTTAACCCGCTACAAGCTGGTTTCTGTCTCCAAAGCCCTAGAGACAGAAACCAGGTTTTTGGATTTCTTGGACCAATAAAAAAGAAACAAATAAACAAAGCAACCCAATGGAGAGAGCGGCATAGGGTTGCCACCTTCTGATTTTGCCAAGGGTGAGGGGGAATCACAATTACCATCTGCTCTCATTCCATAAAGTAATTTGATTTTGCTTCCTGATAACACAATGTACGAAGGTTAGAATCTCAGAATGAAGGTTGGCCCTTCCTTCCTAAGAAAGCCATCTGGGGACCTTAGGTGTCTGCTGCCCCATCCTTAGCCTGGCCTCTGGATTCCTGGCACTCACTCCCTTTGTCCAGCAGACACGATTCTCAGCCCCTGCCCTGCCCAGCCAACATTCCCCTGTTTGTAGAGCTATGCCCTGGCGAGCTCTTTGGGACCAAGACCAGCACTGGTTGGGTCCCTGGGACCTTTCCCTCTGTGATTTTTCTCATTCCACAGCTTTGGACCCGAACAGTGCTAACCTCCATCCCCGTGTACCCCAGACATGCCCGTTAGCTAAGATCTGATTAGATGCCAGACAGGCCCCGGGGGTGAATGGTGCTCAGGCCAAAGCAGCTCCAGGGGCAGATAGAGCCAGTCATTTTGGGGCCGGGGGTGGGGGTAGGGGTCAGCATTGGCTTCAGGAGCCCTGGGTTCGGCCCAGTGTCTGCTACTGACCCACTATGTGACTGCAGACAAGACATTTAACCCTGACTCCACGTCTGTAAAATGATGGTACCAATACCTATCCTCCCAGGCTTGTTGTGAGGATTAAGCAAGAAAATACATTGAAAGCATCTAGGCCAGTGGTTAGCACAGAGCAGAGCCTCCAAACCTGAGTTCCTTCCTCTCTGCTCTATGGGCCTCAGTCTCCCCAGTGATGATTACGGATAATCACAGCCCTGCCACTACACACACATGCACACTCACAGGTGGCTCTGGGTCTGAAGTGGAAGACTGTAGATTCATTCATTTCTTCATTTTCTCATGCATTCATTCATTCTTTTATCCTAATGATTCTCAACCTTAGCTACATATCAGAATCATCTGGCAAGCTTCAAAAAATCCTAATACCTAGGCAGACCAGTTCAACAACTAAATTGGAATCTCTGGGTTAGAGAATCACCAGTTTTTAAAGCTTCCCAGGTGTTTTCGACGTGAAGGAAAGATTGAGAACCTATGCCTTATCTAGCCCTCTAGTCCAGTGGTTTCTGAAACTGGAATCACCTGTAGAGATTTTTAAAAAATACCCACATTCTGGCTCCTCCCTCTGCCCTAGCCCCACACCAATTGAATTAGTATCTCTGGAAGTGAGCCCTAGTCATTAGGATATTTTATAAAGCTCCCCAGATGATTCTTAGGGGTAGTCGGGCTTGAGAATTGTTGCTAATCATAATACTCTCACAGATGCTGTTAACAGACATTCACTGAGTAACTTTTCTGAGGAGAGGACAGTGAGGAGCCCGGGAAGCCACCAGAGCTTGGTTGCTGCTCTTCCAACCAGAGACAAGGAAGGGTGTGGGCCCAGCAATCAGCATTTCTACAATTCCCCCAAGCTCCAGAAAGGACTGTCTAGCTCATCATCTCTCTGGCTTTGAGCTGCCATGCATGCGTGTGCGTGTGTGTGTGTACATACGTGTTTGGAAGGCTTTCCCCAGGTTGACTGTATAATTGGCTGGGATTTGCCTTTAATTACAGAATGGAGACAATGAAGTGGGGTGGGGATAGAAGAATTGGCTTTTCCTTGTAAGGTATCTCTTTCTGTGTGATGGGACCAGAATATCAGTACAGTGTTTTTGTTTTTTCACATTTTTTTAAATTTAAGAGACAGGGTCTGGCTGTCACCCAGGCTGGAGTGCAGTGGCGTCATCATAGCTCACTGCAGTCTTGAACTCCTGGACTCAAGCCATCCTCCTGCCTCAGCCTCCGGAACAGCTGGGACTACAGGTGCACACCACCACACCTGTTAATTTCTAAAAATTTTTTTGTAGAGATGGGGTCTGTTGTCCAGGCTGGTCTTGAACTCCCGGCATCAACCAATCCTCCTGCCTCGACCTCCCAAAGTGCTGGGATTATAGGCATGAGCCACTGTGCTGGCCATTGGTACAATATTTAAAAAAAAATAATTCCAGATGATTCTAGTTGCAGAAACTACTAGACAGGATTTTTGAGCAAGTCAGGAACACAACAGACAGGGGAGGTGGTATTAGAATGAGGATACGCCATTTGCTAGGATAACTGTGCACTCAGGACGCGGAGATACCCACATCTTTCAGGGATTATTGGATGCTGGCTCTGAGTTAATAATTTCTGAATGCCACTGTGGTCCATTAGCTAGAATGGGACTTTGAGGGTTCTTTGATAAAGGGGAATTTGACCTATACTCCTTCATGGTAGGTCCAGAGGAATTCTTACCTCATACCGTGGCGATTTCCACCCTGAGTACGCAGTTGGCGTACACATACTGGGCAATGATCACAATCTTCACACTGTTTCTCAGGCTCGCAGAGTAAGAGCCTTTATCACACTGAGAGCCAAGCGGAAGCCTGAGGAATACTTCCTCCAAAGGCAGAAGAGTAAACCAAAGCAATACTGCATTCTTGGAGGAATGGCAAGGGCGAATGCTACCACCAGGACTTGAGAGATGAAGAGGTACTGATTTCTATCATATTTCAACTTAATTTAGTAATTTGTATAATGCAGAAAACAGACGGGCCTTGGAAAATAACAGTAGATATAATATTAATAAAAAGAGGTAACTCAAATTCAGCTGCTGTTCCAGGTGTTTATTTATTGAGGAAAATCAACACAGCTCCTGGCAAATGCTTTGTTCTCTATCCCAGTAACCAGAGAATCCAGAAGTCATTTGTTTTTACCCGGTACGAACAGCAGTGCACCTTCACAATCTTGCCCCAGAGTTGTGGCGACACAGCATCTAATGTTCAGTATCAGGGCTGCATGTTGGTGCTCAGAGGAGGTAAAGACAGTGGTGCCTTCTCCAGATATTTCTGCGATGTGATTTTGGGCATTGGAACTGGAGGCATAACCTCTGAGCTGGTTCTCCAAAAGCTCCCCCTACCCATCCACTTTCTGTGCCCAGAATTTTTATAACTCATTTCCCATTTAATTCAGGCCGAAGTGTATCTTTTGCTTACAATTAATAAACCTGACTGATGCACACACTTGCAGGAGTCCCTGGAGGTAGCGTAGCAAACATCACATGCAGCTTGAAGTGGGAGCAGGGAGGTAGGGCAGCACCATAGCACGTCGGACACTGGCTCAAAGTCTCTGAAAACTTAAAGAGGACAAGGAGGACATCTGTGCTTCCCTAACCCTGTTGGCTTCCAGGGAGAGTGTGTCTTAGACCCAGACTTAAGGGGGAAGACTCAGTCTAACGGAGGAAGTTCAATTCCATTCCAGTAGGAGGTCAGTGCTTTGTCAGTTTCTTTTCCTAATTCTTCCAAAGCAGAAGGGATGAATCATGAGGCACTCTTGGCGTCTCTTTCCTGTTTTTTATTCACTGCTTTTATCTCTTGTCAAAAGTGTTTCAATTGCCTTTGAGCTCCTGCCTTTCCCTTGTCCTGAGAGTCTCGACTTAGACATCATTCACGGTAGTGGGCGTTTGTCAGGATTTCGGCTGCCTGCCTCTGTTGTCTTCCCTAATAGCATCTGGATTTTCCAGTGGGGGATTAGTCCCTTCCTATTGTGTCCGGGTGAGAAGTTGAGCTGAGTTCTAGGATTTGGAGCTGATCAAAGGGAAAATGACCACAAGATGGCAGTGGCATGTGATGGGTTTTATCAGGGAAGCACTTGGACAGGGTTGCTGTGAGGGGACGTCCCTCACATCCGGAGCCCTTCTAGGGCCACCACCAGAAAGGGAGGAAGGCAGGGGAACTCCCCAGGGAGAGGGGATTTACATGTCTAAAGGAGGAGGAGGAGGGGTGTCTCTGGGTCAAAGAACCACCAAAGGCAGCAGTGGCCTGGGCTCCTCTACAGTCCCAGGGTCTGTTCTATCTCTGGCCAGCAGATGTTGGGTGCAATTTGGCAAGGTATGCAAAGCAGGCAGGCTCTAAGTGACTAAAAATATGCTTACTTGGGCTATTTAATTGAAAGCAATTGGATGTGTAAAAATCTGAGTTTGGCTCCTGTGGGTTTTGAGCTAGCTGTCCCATTGTGAAGAAGTAAACAATATAGGGGGCCAACATACAGGGTCATCTTTGGCTCAGTTACATGATAGAGACGAATATATCCAGTGCCTCCCTCCTCTTCCACCCATTACAGACGCCAGGGAGTAGATCCAGCCTCCGCCTACCCTGCTGGTATGCAAACATGTGGCCTACACTCAGCCAGGTAGGTAACTGTCCCAGGTCTTTTGATATGCATGTGTGACTTCAGTATTGGAGGTGAGAATCATTCACCATTCTGGCCCTAACAAGAGACATCGCCATGCTTCTCACTTATTGATCCTTTAGAGCAGGTTTTGTTAACCAAGTCACTCTTCTGAACCGTAGAACATAGGAAATGACTCGAGCAATGATTTCCCCAATTCTCTCCAAAGCCTTTGCTGTTTCCCTTTCTTCCTACCCTGAGCTCAGACTCTACACCTGGCCTGGGGACGGTGGGGCTGTGTCAAGGTCGGTGTGGTAGGAAGATGCAGGGAGCCTGGGCTTTGATGACCCCTCAGCCGCTGTGTCAGCTGGGACTCTATACCCTTTTTTAGATTTCTTGTCACATGAGTAAAATAAACCCCTTATTTGGGTCGCTGTGAGGTTGAACAAAGAGGACCCACAGGCTGCCATCTTCAGGCAACTTTATTTATTGATTTATTTTTGAGACAGAGTCTCGCTTTGTTGCCCAGGCTAGAGTGAGTGCCGTGGCGTCAGCCTAGCTCACAGCAACCTCAAACTCCTGGGCTCAAGTGATCCTACTGCCTCAGCCTCCAGGGTAGCTGGGACTACAGGCATGCGCCACCATGCCCGGCTAATTTTTTCTATATATATATTTTTAGTAGTCCAGATCATTTATTTCTATTTTTTAGTAGAGACGGGCGTCTCGCTCTTGCTCAGGCTGGTCTCGAACTCCTGACCTCAAACAAACCACCCGCCTCGGCCTCCCAGAGTGCTAGGATTACAGGGGTGAGACACCGTGCCCGGCCCAGGCAACTTTATTTTTATTTCCCATTCTCCATTCGAATTCGTTCTGTGAGGACCCTTTTGCATTAAATACAGGGCAGGCCCATGTCTTTTCTGGACGATCTCCGTTGGTACAAAGTTCCTGGGTCACTGCAAATTATAAAAGTCTCATTTCAGTAATTGCAATTAAAAAAAGGTGTGGTCACATTCCTGGAGATGGAAGGTAGAGTAGTGGCTTCCAGGGGCTGAGGGGAGGGGCGAGCGGGAGTTATTGTTTAGTGGGTGTGGGGTTCCGTCGGGGACGAAAAGCTTCTGCAGATGCGTGTGCAACCATGTGAGCATATCTGGTGCCACTGAAATGGCTGAAATGGTAAATTTCATGTTATGTATATTGTACCACGATGCAAAAATGCAAAAAAAAAAAACCCAAAAACCCCCAGAAAACCAAGCCAAATCCAACCCAATCTGACCCCACAACACCCCCCATCCAAAAACTTATAAAGTTTATTTAAAGTTAAAAACTTCTTCCTTCCACCTTCTTGGTCTGTTTTGCGCAAGCAGCCTGCAAGGGCAAAGGTGCATGTGTGTGTGTGTGTGTGTGTGAGAGAGAGAGAGAGAGAGAGAGAGAGAGAAAATCGAATTAACTTTTCAATTTCCCCTCCTTCCACCTGCTCATACACCCTGGGGTCCTCCTCCTTCCCCTCCCCTTCTCTCTTTTCCCCCTCACCCTTCTCCTCCTCTTCCTCCTCCTCCTTCTCCCTGGGCTGCTTTTGGTCCCCCCAGGCAAGGGGCAGGAAAGGTCTCCTCCTGACTAGTACTGTGCGAGCTGGCACAGAAGCTTCTTGGGCTTTGCACGCACATGTAGCTAGCTCTTTATCTAGTGGGGAACTTTAGTAAGTCCTTCCAAGCCCCTCTAGCCCACACCATTATTGAGGTCTCTCACCCACCCCCCGTCTGGGTGCAGCTCACCCCTCCTCCTAGGCTCACAGACAGCTCCGGCTTTAGCTTCTTGCTGCTGAGGCCTCGCCTTCCCTCCAGGCGGCGCTCCCGGGCAGGTTTTAACCGGCCGGATGCCGGTTCGCGCGCACCCTGGCTCACATCTTGTCCCTGGGAGACAATCACGTGTCCCTTTCCCCCCAACAGATTTTAGAGGTACCACCTTCCAATACAGCCAATATACTACCTCTAATTTACTATCAAAACCATTCTTAGTCAGCAAGTCTCTCACGCATTGGATTTTTAAATCAGATTTATGGAGGTAGAGATCACATAAAGTAAAATTCACCAATATTCATGTATAGAGCCGGTAACACCACCACAGTCAAGACAAAGGACATTTCCAACGTCCAAAAGTTTCATTGTGCCCTTCGCTACTCCCTACCTCTGGCCCTTGGCATGCGCTGATCTGATTTCTATCCCTCTATGTTTACCTTTACCCAAGAAACCAGGTTTTGAGGATTTACGCATTATAAATGGAGTACAATACGTATCTGCTCACATCCGGCTCCTGTCACTTAGCATAAAGGCTTTGAGAAGCACCCATGTTGTTGCATCTATCAGTAGTTTTTTCTTTCTAACGCCGAGGAGTGTTCATTGTATCTATGTGCCACGATTTATCTATTCATCTATTGATGTATTAATACATTGGATTGTTTTCAATTTTTGACTATTACGAATATAGGCAGTATGAGTATTTGTGTACAAGTGTTTGTGTGGACATATGTTTTTATTCCTCTTGGAAAAATATCTAAGAATGGGATTTCTGGGTCATGTAAGTGTATGATTAATTCAGTACGAAACCACCAAACTATTTTTCAAAGTAACTGTACCATTGTTCATTCCCACCAGCAATGTATGAATGTTCCAGTTGCTCTATATTCTTGGCGACACCTAAGTATTGTCAGTTTTTAAGATTTTAGCTGTGTGTGTGTGTGTTGTGTGTGTGTGTTGGTAACTCATTGTGGTTTTAATTTGCATTTCCCTAATAGCTAATGAAGTTGGCCATCATTTTATTCACTTATTGCCATTCATAGATCTTCTTTGCTGAAGCGTCTGGTCAAATCTTTTATAAATTTTTAAAAAATCATGTAGTTTTATTATTATTGAGTTTTAAGAGTTCTGGTGCATGCCAGATACAAGTCCTTTATCAGATAAACACATTTTACAAATATCTTTTCTCCCAGTATGTGGCTTGCCGTTCCATTTTCTTAATAGCATCTTTAACAATCGAAACTTTTTAATTTTGGTAAAGTTCTGTTTATCATTTTGTTTTTGTTTCCTATCTGAGGAATCTTTGCCTGTCCCAAGGTCACAAAGATTCTATCCTATGTTTTCTTCCAGAGATATTATAGTTTTGGCTCTTATATTTAGGTGTATGATTTATTTCAAATTAATTTTAGGGCATGGTGTGAGGTAAAGGTCAACATTTATTTTATTTTTGCATGTAGGTCTCTAATTATTCTGGCACTGTTTGTAGGAAAGACTATCCTTTTTTCCACTGAGTTACCGTTGTTGAAAATCAGTTGACTCTGTGTATGTGAACCTATTTCTAGATTCTCTATTCTGTTCCACTGATATCTCTGTCTATCCTTACACTGAGAGAACACCATCTTGATTATTATTGCTTTATAATAAGTCTCAAAATCAGATAGTTTGAGTCCTTTTATTTTTTTATTAAAATTTTTTGGCTATATTTTAGAATTAATATGACAGTTTTTAAGAAAGAAAGCCTGCAGGAATTTTGACTGGGATAGTGTCACTCTATAGATCAATTTGGGGAGAATTGACAATGTTGAGTCTTAAGATCCATTAACATGGTATATCTCCCCATCTATTTAGGTCTTCTTTAATTTATCGCAGAGATATTTTGTAGTTTTCCATGTATAAGTCTGCCACATATTTTGTTAAATATATCCTTGAGTGTTTTGAGTTTTCTGATGCTACTGTAAATATTATTTTCAAAAATTTAAAGTCTGTTCCTTGCTAGTATAAATACAATTGATTTTATATATTGATTTTGATGATTGTATCCTGAGACTTTTTGTGATGATTCATTAAAATTTTCTACATAATCAGCTGAGTATGGTGGCTCATGCCTGTACATCCTTGCACTCTGGGAGGCCGAGGTGGGAGGATCGCTTGAGGTCAGGAGTTTGAGACCAGCCTGAGCAAGAACGAGATCCTGTCTCTACTAAAAATAGAAAAATTAGCTGGGCATGGTGGCGTACACCTGTAGTCCCAGCTACTCAGGAGCCTGAGGCAGGAGGATCACTTGAGCCCAGGAGTTTGAGGTCGCAGTGAGCTATGATGATGCCACTGCACTCCAGCCTGGGCGACAGAGCAAGCCTCTATCTCAAAAAAAATTTTTCTTTTTCTACACAATTTTTTTTTTGAGACAATTTTTTTTTTTGAACTCCTGGGCTCAAGCAATCTTCCTGCCTTAGCCTCCCGAGTAACTGGGACTACAGGCATGTGTCACCGTGCCCGGCTAATTTTTTTTCTGTATATATATTTTTAGTTGTTCAGCTAATTTCTTTCTATTTTTTTAGTAGAGACTGGGTCTCGCTCTTGCTCAGGCTGGTCTTGAACTCCTGACCTCAAGGGATCCTCCTGCCTCAGCCTCCCAAAGTGCTAGGATTACAGGCATGAGCCACTGGACCTGGCCAAGATAGATTGTCCTGTTAGTGACTCTATGAGAGAGGCTGGTGGTTGATCTCATTTTTATAAATGAGGTAACTGAAGCTTAATTTCCCGAAGATTACACAGCTTGAAAGTAGCAGAGCTGGACCTCGAACCCAGGGCTTTCAACCAAGTCCTGGTAGTCAGCATGTGTAGAGGTTGAATGTGTGGCTCCAGCACCTGGGTGCCCCAGTTAAAGCCCACTCACTAAATACTGACTTGAGGACATTAGGTAAGTCACTAAACTTCTGTTTGTTTCCTCTTTTGTAAAGTGGGATTTAGCAACTGTATAGGATTGTTGTGATGCTTAAATGAGTTATTAAGTGTCACATCCTTACAAGAGAGCCTGGAACATAGTAAACACTCAATAGGTGTTAGCTGTCACTATTCGTTCTGGACCACTGCTAACCAACAGAAACATAATGTGAACCAAATAGTAATTTTAAGTTTCCTAGCAGCCACATTTTAAAAGTTAAAAGAAACATGAATTATTCTCTTTCTCTCTATATATATTTTTAGAGACAAGGTCTCACTCTGTTGCTCAGGATGGAGTACAGTGGCCAGATCCTAGCTCACTGTAACCTCCAACTCCCGGGCTCAAGCGATCCTCCTGCCTCAACTTTCTGAGTAGCTGAGACTACAGGCCCGTGCCACCACACCCAGCTAATTTTTAAACATTTTTTTGTAGAGATGGGGTCTCACTGTGTTGCCCAGGCTGGTCTCAAACTCCTGGCCTCAAGCAGTCTTCCGGAATCGGCCTCTCAAAGTGTTGGGATTATAGGTGTGAGCCAATGCTCCCAGCCTATTTTAGAAACATTATATTTTATTTAACCAAATATATCCCAAACTGTAATCAATTTTGTAATTCGTTGTCCCACTTATAATCAGTAAAAAATATTATGAATGGGATACTGTGTATTTTTTTTTTTTGTATTGAGTCTTGAATATCTGGTGTATATTCTACACTTAGAGCACATCTCAACTTGGACCAGCCATGTTTCCAGAACTCACCAGCCACATGTGGCTTGAGGAAGCAGAGCCCTGGAGGGGTCCCCCAAGTCACCTCCTCTAGTAGTCCTCCTGTGGGTTCCTTCCAGACACGGGGGTGGGGGGTGCCCTAGGCCCCGCCCCGTGCTCCTCTCAGGTTACATCATGGAGCCCATAAACCCACTGGCTGGGGAGATCTGGCCCTGGCTGTGTGCACCTCGAATCGCTGCATCCTCTGTGTTCTAGCCACGCGAGCTCTAAAAGGATAAAAGGAAGTGACAGCTATTGCAGAACAGGGGAGGAGGCGGTCTGTGGGCCTGCTGTCCTCTTCAACACGTGGAGTCTGAAGGCCCCATGTGTTCCTTGCCCCCAACCACCTGCTAAGATGGTAAATTTTATGTTGTGTACTTTTTATCACAATTAAAAACAAGAATATGACTGATACATTCATGATTGACGAATCTTAGAGGTGGAGTGTTCATTTTAAAAAATTTACTCTACCATACAATGGAATATTACTCAGCCACAGAAAGGAATGAAATACTGATACATGCTACGACACGGATGAACCTTGAAGATGTTACGGTGTGTGAAAGACACCAGTCACATAAGACCACATATTCAGTCCTCCCTTGGAATTTGCAGATTGGTTTCGGGACCTCCCTTGGATACCAAAATCTGCAGATGCTCAAACACCCGATATAAAACGGTGCAGTGTGACCTATGCACACCCCCCATGCTTTAAAGCACTCTAGATTACTGATAATATCCAATACAAAGCAAATGCTGTATAAATAGTGTTATATTTTTAAAAATTTGTAGTATTTTTATTGTCATATATTTTCCCCCAAATATTTTCTACCCAGGTTGGTTGAATCCGTGGATGCAGAACTGCAGATACGGAGAGCCAACTGTATACAATTCCATTTATATGAAATGTCCAGAGTAGGCAAACCCATAGAGACAGAAAGTACATTAGTGCTTTCAAATTGCTCTAAAACTTTATTTTCTCAGCTATCAGTTCTTCTGCTGGCTGAGTTTGTTGGCTTTCATGGGAATGGTCTTCCCCAGTGCTCCATGAGTCCTGGTTTTGAGGTTATCTGGAGATTCTGCAAAAACCAAGGCCATCTGTTAGCGGCCTCAGCTTGGTCTGCATCGGGCCGGGCTCCAGAATAGGGTTTTCTCAGCAGTGGTCATGGTACGTCTCCACCTCTTGTGAGTGATGCATTTTCTGGGACAGTCCCTGTGAGCTTGGTGGCTCTGCTGAGGGCCCAACCACAGGCATGCAGCTTGGTCTTTGCAGAGACCTTGAAGGGTAGATGTAGCTGTTCTGGTTTATGTTCACTGACTGGCAGTGCACGTCCCGATGCCAGCCATGCTCGGGTCCCAGTCCTGCTTAGCAGCTGCCCCGTGGCCCACAGCCTACGTGGTCCAGCCCCCAGAGACTGCCAACGCCAGCTCCTTCTCTTTCCTGCAGGCTCCTGTCTCCTTGCATTTAAGGAGAAGTCTCCATTTTTTGTCTATGAATATGTTCCTCTTTTGTTATTGATTATTAATTTTTAAAAAATCTCCTATCTATATTTGAAGCAGAAGGAAACGGTTTCAATCATCGCAAGCAGGAGCAATGTGACTTCTCTATGTGTATGCACAGCTCCTGTTAACTCAGTTTTGTTCCACAAGCAGGTCCGTAGAATGCACATCCCCTGGAGCTGTGTGTTCTTCCTCAACTTGCAAAACAGCTACTCACATCACGCCTGTTCGGACCTGTGGGTGCCCAGGGTCCAGCTCAGCCTGGGGCAATAGGATAAAGGTGAGAGCGACCTCTAGTTTTTATGAGGGCCAAGTTTTAAGCACGTATGCATATTTATTAATTTTTGCTAACTAATGTGTAGGTGTTTGTGCATATAAAATCACTATGTGCCAGACATAAGGGCCTCTGTTTGTAAGGCACTTACGAACATGAGCTAATTTAATCCTCATGACAATCCTAGGCTATAGATACTATTATGACCCCCACTTTACAGATAAGAAAACTGAGGCAAAAAGCGTGGTGAGCCATGACCAGGCTTCGGAGTCCTGTGCTCCTAACCACACCTCTACGCAGTCTGTGTGAGTGTGCACCCTCGTGTGCTGGCTTGCGTGTGTGGGGGGATGTGAAGCCTGTGCTACCTCTGACCGTGGCGTGCCTTTCCACACCAGGAGTGGAATGAGGAGGGACAGGAGAGTGGCAGACTCAGGGACCTGGCCCAGGGACACCCGCCTCCTGCCCCAAACCAGCTCTGCCCACTTCCTCCCTGCCTGCTCACGCAGCTTGCAGCTCAGTCGCAAGAGCCCGAGGGTGCCAGGGAGACCCGGCTGCAGCAGGGGCAGTGGGTTCTGTTCTCGCTCACCCTCTCCCATCCCAATCCCACCATCAGAACAAATATGTTCCCCGCAGACTGTAGGGACCAGGGGTGGAGAGGAGGGAGGAATGTGAAGACAGCCCCCTCCTTGGAAGAAAGGGCTAACATGCCACTCCACTGTTATTCTTCATGTCCAGAGAGACACAGAGAGATGAGAGAGAGACGGGGATACCAGGACCCAGGGGACAGCAAGGAACACAGAGATACAGAAATATGGAGAGCCAAGACAGAAAGGAGCAAAGACAGAGAAACACATACAGAGACGAGAGGCAGACAGAGAGGTACCTGGAGGGTGTCTGAGAGTGAGGTTGCTGGGAGTGGGTGGCAGTGCAAGGAGCCAATCCCCTGGGGCCCTGAAGGGTCTTGGAGTCCTGTGGGAGGGGGTCCGATTCAGAAGGGCCTAGAGCCAGGTATGCCCCCACTGGTGTGGCCCTTTATCAGGGTGGGGTCAGGGCTGGGGCAGAGGAGGTGTATGTGTCCAGTCCCTCCCTGGGCTGCTGGCCCGGTGTCCCTGGAGCTGGGGACAGGTGCCCGGCCTCTTGGTGCCCTCCCCGTACACGGGGCTGTTCCCCCCATGCCAGTGTCGGGTTCCGGGCTGTTCCCTGGAGGAACTTTGATCTGGAAAGAATGAGAGTGACCGATCTGGCTGCTGCCCAGGGCCGAGCCGTGTCACTGAGACTTGGCCTGGGCTGCCCCTGCCGCCTTCCCGCCCACTGGGACACCAAGCAGTTACCCTGGGTACCCCGGGTTCAGGAGACATGGGGGGCATCTCTTCTGCTTTCCTTCCCTCCCTTGTTCTCTCAGTCATCCATTGTTCATTCATTAGTTCACTCATTCACTCATTCAACAGGTTTTAGCTGATGGGGATGGGGCTTTGCAATGGGGACAGGGGACAGTGAGACAGGGTCCTGCCCCTCCGGGGGCTCCTCACCTGCAGAGGGTGGGCAGCCACACACACACACACACACACACACACACACACACACACACACTGAACAAAGAGCATACTCGAGAGACACACTGCCCTGCTTTGGAGGGGGAGGCCGGGAAGGAGAGCAAAGATGTGTTCCACTGGGCACCACGGGGCTTCGGGGAGGCTTCCCGGAGGAGGTGGCAGTTAAGCTGGACTCTGAAGATCTGAGGAATGAGCAGGAATGTGCCAGACAATTTGGCAAGTGGAAGGGATGCTTCAGGAAGGGGGGCCAGTGCAAGGGGAGATTGGCGAGGTAGGTGGGGCCTGGCGAGAAAGGGCTTTGAATGGCCCCCCAAAGCACTCCCTGTGGGCGAGGGGGTCCTAGCTGGGACATCATTGCCAAAGCAAGATGCCTCTGGGGCCTTGCAGAGCAGGTGCCAGCCTGGTGGCAGGCACCTTCGGGCTTTCCCCAGGAGGGGCTGGTGTCCCCTGAGACCTCCCTTGCAAGCCCCGGGCCCCATTTAGTCTCCAGGAAGCCCGGCTTGTCTGTGGGCTACAAATGGCTGCGATGCCCTGGCCCAGGCCTCAGCCCAGCCCCCCTGCCTAGGCCTGGCCTCCCCACCCCCACCGCCCACTCTGACTGACGCAGCCTTTTGCTGGGCTGAAAGCGGACACTGGCCGGCCTGCGGGGCCCCTGGGGAAGGCCTGGAGAGCCGTGGCCCTGAAGCTCTGGCTCTTTGTGTCCTGGAGGCCGCTGAGCCAGGCCCTATAAATAATCCCTCCCCCTGGCCCTTTCTCTGGGAAGGGGGAGGGGAGGCAGGCCCAGGCTGGGCAGGAGGGTCCAGGCCTTTGGTGGGAAATTGTGGAGGGGGTGGGGAGAAGGGACAAGGAACTCAGAGTTTGAGCCTAGTTCTGAGCCCAAACAGTGACTGCTTGCTTGGGGTTCAGGGTCCTCTGGGCTGGGGCAGCCAGGCTGGGCAGGGCAGAGGGTGTGCATGCAGGACTGTTGTTGCAAAAGGAGGGGCCAATCCTCCTTCCTCCCATCTCTGGGTGGGTTCTGGAGGCCCAGGAGTCCAGATATGGGCTGTGAGGGCCCCCAGGCTGGGCCTGGCTTGTCCCAGAGCCCCTTTACCCCATCCCCCGGGGTCCGGGACAGATGTGGCAGGGTGCCTGCCACCACTGTTTGCTCCTTCTGGGCCTCAGTCTTCCCTCCCAACCCTGCGGTTCTCAGTGCATCCGTGCATGGGCCTCGCCAGGCCACCAGGCCAGGTCGCAGGGGCTGGGACCCACGGGGCGGATCCTGGAAATGGAAAATGTGAGCCCAGCACTTATCTGGGCTGGAAGCAGCTGTCTCCAATTCACACCCTCCGCAGCCCCTGCCCCTGGGGGAGGACAGCGGGCCCCTCCGTGCAGGAGTAGGTGTTTGTTCTCTGGGTAGCTTGGGCCTCAGCAGAGGCTTGCAGGGAATTCCTCCTGCACTGGGGTTGACAGCCCAGGGTGGGTCCGGGAGGGCCAGAAGCTCCATTCTCTCTTACCCCGTCCCCACATAGGGGCCACCCTTGAAATTTTATATGCAAGAGTCTCTGCAAAGCAGACCTCACAGCAGCCAGCATCTGTACCTTCTAGAGACCTACTCTTAGGTCCCTACTCCTAGGCCCCTAGCCAGAAATGGGGCATGTGATATACATGTTCAAACTCACACTCACACAATGATTTAGTATGTATATGGAAGCATATGCACATGTACAAGAATGTGGGCAGCATTGGCTGCATAGGACACATCCCGATGTCTGTGCTGACACATGTACTGCAGGCATACATACATACATGTGCATATAAATGCATGTTTCCCACCTATAACCAAATGCATTAAAAACTCCTCCTATGAGCATGGGTCCTTACAAATGTGCACATACCCCCCCCCCCACATATCTGTGCAGGGTCTGTGCAGGCAAGGAGCATGGGCTCCTTAGCTCCACATCTTTCCTCTACACAGACACACCCACACACGCATGAGCACGCATGATGGATACATGGGGAAAAGGTGAACATTAAATATGTACTTATGTGGGCCAGGCGTGGTGTCTCATGCCTGTAATCCCTGTACTTTGGGAGGCCAAGGTGGAAGGATGGCTTGAGGCCAGCAGTTCAAGACCAGCCTGGGCAACATAGTGAGACCCTGTCTCTACCAAAAAAAAGTACACGTGTCTGGTAGAGTGTCCACTGGGAAGGAGGAGTGGAGTTTAGAGGTTTGGTGGAGGGGAGCTGCAGTCACCCAGGGGCAGGAGTCTCTTCCCAACCTCCTAGGGCCTGAGGGTCCCATGAGGGCCCTGCTTCAGGCAGGCAGAGCTGGGGGCATAGGGTAGAGACCTGTGTGTCCCTCTCCTGGCACTGCCCTGGGTCCCTGCTGGAGATGAGACTTGGGGGCTCCGAGACTTGCCCATCGGGGTGCCTCTGTTCCTGCATAGCCTCCACCACATCGTGCACTTCCCTCCTTATCCTCCTCTTGGCTCCCGAACCAGCAACCTGGCAGGAAAAGATAAATGTAAGCCCTGCGTCTCCACCCCTGTGCACCTTACAGCAAGACAACGGTTTCCAGGGGCAGGGGCTGGATCTCAGGATTTGGGAGGAGCGGGAATGGTATGTTTGCCAGGGGCGGGGGGGTCAGTACTGGAGTGGACTCCTCCTTAGAGGCCTTGTTACCTTACTCACTTTGGGTGTCTGCAGCTGCACACTGAGAGGAGTGGGGTCCGGCTGGCTGCACCCACCTTCCGGGCTGGGAAGCTGATCGCCAGGCCTGCTAGCTGCCCCAGCCATGGGGGCCAGTATGGGTGTGTGGGAGGGCCAGTCATGGCCTGACCCTCTTCCTACCTGTGTCCTTCCTAGTAGAGGGGCTTAGAGGGATCTCCAATGAGAAGGACAGCTGCCTTTGACCCAGTGCAAAGGCTGACGTGACTTGGAGACAGGCCTGGAGCACCCCCCTCTTCCCCCACCCCAAGCTCACAATCCCTGTAATGCACCTTCTCTGTGACCCATCTTAGTGAATGGGACCCCATACCCCCAAGCCAAAATTTGGGAGCCACCTTTGCCCCTTCCCGTCCCTCACCCCCCCATTGTCCATCCATCCTGCAGGCCCACTGGTCCCAGTGACTCCCCAGTCCTCTCTTCCCAGACATCAACCCAACATTTATTGGATTGGGGGGACAGGTGTGGGGACAGACGAACAGCTGAGACAGATGGCTCTGCTCTCCATGGTGGGGTCCAGCGCGTGCACACAGTGTGCACATGAGTGTCCGTGCATGCGGACCCGCGGCACAGAGGGTGGAGCAGTGGTACCAGGCAGGTGGGCAGAGCCCACTCCTGCCTCGAGTGCAGGACTGAATCATCCCACTTCTTGTGTCCTTTCCCCACCCTGTAAGCGCCTCGCGTGTCTCCTCAGGGCCTGAGGAGACTGGGAGTGTGCCGGCCCTGCAGGGGTGGGTAGAGGGAGAGGGGCTCAGGAGAGAGGCTGGGCTGCAGGAGCAAAGGTGGGAGTCCTCGGCATGGAGGAGGCAAGCGCCCCACGGGTATGGGGGGCAGTGACACCACCCAGGGAGGGTGAGTGTGTGTGTGTGTGTGTGTGTGTGTGTGTGTGTGTGTGTGTGGGATAGATGGGGAGGGGTCTGGCTCAGAGCCACCCAGGAAGGTCACTGGGGAGGGCAAGGCAAAAAGGAGAGTTGGGTGAGGGAGGAGGGGAGGGAGTGGTCCTCTGGGGCTGTGGGCAGAGGGCCAGGGGGGCAGTGGAGACCTCTGAGGAGCAATTGCAGGGGAAGGGGAGCCTCCAGCCTATCTGGGGAGCAGGGAGGAGCTGCTCAGAATGGGTTGAATCTGTTGCTGGGAGGTGAGCTGGGACTAGCACCCAGGAAAAGGAGTACTGTACCTCCAACCTGAGGGCAGGGCCCTGGGTTGCACTGCTGTGTGGTCTTGGTGTGTGGTCCTGGGCAAGTCCCTGCTCCTCTCAGGGCCTCAGTTTCCCCATATCAGGTCTGTGATTCCAAGCTCCCTAACTTTGTAGTTTTGGCCCGGCAAGGATTTGATTTTGTGAGCCACTGGCAGGGAGCCGAGGGAAGGCTTGTCCCACATCCTGCTTGGAGCCCACAATCAGAGCAGAGCAAGTGCCCAGCAGGTCAGAGCCAGGTGAGGGGGAGCTGGAAGGGCAGGCGCCAGAGCCCCCGGGACTCTGTGGGAGGTTGGCCTCCACTTGCTCGTGACATCAGGGCTGGTGAATGTGGAGGGAGTTCAGCCAGGTCATCAGCCCTCACCTCCCTCACGGCCTGGTACCGGGTAGGAGCCCAGCTGGAGGAGCGGGGGAGGGGCCCCTGGGCCTGGGAGCCAAGATGTGGCCTCCCCCACCTGTCACAGAGTTGGCTCAGAGCATGGTCCTGGTCCTTGGTCCCGCCCCCTTCCCACCCCAGAATCACCCTCTCCCTCCCTCCCTCCATCCCTCTCCTACCCTCCTGGACCCCTCTCCCCCCCGCTCCTGGTTCATCTCTCCTGCTCTTCCAGGCTCGTCTCCAGCTACTGACTCAGTGGTCTGACTACTGAGGGAAAGGAGCCAAGTGGGATGGTTTCAATTTTGTACCATCTGCCTCCCCAGAATCTACAACACAAGCCCCCACCTCTGTCCTTGACAGAGTTCCTACTTCAGCCCCAGAGGAAGCCCTGCCCTGTCCCCAAGCAGCTCCTCCGAGATATTCCCACGATGGCTCAGGAGGGGTCCTGATAACTTACCTGAGGTTGGAGACTGTGGAAGGACCCAGGGCAGCCCGTACCTATAATCTATCACCTCCTCCTCCCTGCTGGGCCCCTGCTCCTGCTCAGTCAGCCTTCCTTCTCCTGCAGGATGGGGGAGAAGGCTGGACAGTGTCTGCCCTGCCCCCGCCTGCCTATGGTCCAGGTACACAATGGTGTGGGGCCAGGGACCAACCTGTCCAGTCCCCCCTAAGACTTCCTGACATGGTCCTTCCTTGTGTCTTGCAAGGGAAAGGGACAGGATTTCTCTGGCTGAGACCGGGGTTTTAGAACTCCAGGCTCTTGTGCTGGGACCTGGAGGAGATTTGAGCGCTGTCTGGGGTAAGAGCTGCAGCAGCAGCGGCTCTCAAGGTCTCTATCAAAGATTCCACCTGGAGAAAGAATTCGAGGAGTGGTTTGGCTCAGCCTGTCCAGACGGCTACTTGGAACATGCGCGTGCACACACACAGACACACAAAACATGTATGCCTTTTGGCATTTGACTTTTTCATGAAATAATTGCTGGAAGGCTCCTTGGATTAGGTAACCCAGCGTCCCCTTGGGGCCGGGGAAGAGAAGCAGCAGTCAGCATCTGTTAGGCTGACCCAGCTCCTTTGGAGCAGTGAAGTGCAGCCCAGGGGGGTTTGTGGACTCCAAACATCCTTGGAAGCCCAACACAATAGGAACAAGCCTTTCAGACTTCGCCTTCGGGGTGTGGTGGGGGGTCATCTGGCCGTGCCTGCCCAGCCTCTGGGCCTCCTTCAGGCAGGCCAGGCCTGGGAAAGAGAAGGCTAATCAGGAAAGGCTTTTTGCATAAAGAAGGATGACATATGTTCCCATTTTTATTTTAAATCACTTTTACTATATACATGGAAACTTAGTTATCTTTGCCCACCACGCTATCCTAAAGCTACACCTGTTTCCACTCTTCCCTGTTCTTGTGATGGTTGGGAGGGTGTGGTCTGGAAGGGGGCACCATCTGGGTTCAGGCATGAAGGAGCCCTGAGAAGGAATAGTGGTGGGAACCCTGGCCTGTGCGCAGAGGCCAGTGACCGAGACTCTTATGGGGGTGGTGGGCGACTGAGCCCTAAGCACACCCTTTCTTCCCTGTCTGCCCTCAGCCTCTCTAGGATCCCCTAGCAGGGGTCCCTTGGTAAGCTTGGAGCCCCTACTGACCACTGGTGGGAAGGGCACAAAGATCTTGCTACACAGAGTAGGGCTGGCCGGGGACAGCCCATAATTGTAGAGACTGGGAGAGGATCTCACCACCTGTCTCCTCCCTGAGGTCTTATAACAGGTGCAAGAAATTCCAGGCGCAGGTCCCACAGGTGAGTATGCGCGACTGAGAGCCGTAGGGAGGGCACTGTGGGTCAGGCTGGCAGTGCTGGGCGCTGCTGCAGCTGCTCTCAGGTCTCTCTGAGCTGGGGGGAGGCTCTGCCCCCAGCAGAACCTGGCCCCTGCGGGTGAAAGCCCTGAGGGAATGCTTAACCCTTGGCTGTGGTCTCCACAGTAAAGGCCACTTGGGGGCCAGAGCCTTCTTCCGGTGGGCCCGCAGTCCCTCCCCCAGGCCGCACGCAGCTCCTCCGTTTTAGGGGGGGGTGCTCCGACTCGGCACTTCCCCTGCGGCTCTGCACGCCGGGGAGAGGAGAGACCTGGCAAACTTCCTCGGGGCCTCCATCCCGAACAGTCCCTCTGGCCTCCCAGCGGCAGGGGTGTCCCCGAGCCGGCCCCGCCCCCGAGGCCCCGCCCCCCGCAGCGTCCAGTCCCGGGACTCGCGGGGCCCGCCCCGCCCCGAGTCCGCCCCTCTGGCCGCCCCTCGGGCGAAGCCAACCCCCGGCGGCCAGTCGCGGCACCGAGCTGCAGAGCTCGGATCCTCTCCCTTACCCGGCTGCTCTGAGACCTGTGCGCCCTGCTCGGCCATGGAGCCAGCCCCCGACGCCGAGGAGGCGCACTCTGTGCGCGAGGCGCTGGGCCGCTATGAGGCGGCGCTGGAGGGCGCGGTGCGCGCGCTGCACGAGGACATGCAGGGGCTGCAGCGCGGCGTGGAGCGGCGCGTGGCCGAGGCACTGCGTCTGGCCGGCCCGTTGGCGCGCACCGTGGCCGAGCTGCAGCGCGACAACCAGCGGCTGCAGGCGCAGCTCGAGCGCTTGACGCGCCAGGTGGAGGCGCTCGGCTTGGCGAGCGGACTGCCCCCCGCGCCTGGCACGGCCAGCCCTCCTCCTGCGCCCGGGGTTCCGGACCGCGCGCCCCGCCTGGGCACCGCACGCTTCGCCAGCCACGCCACCTTCTCGCTGTCGGGCCGCGGCCAGGTGAGCCGGGGAGAGCGCGCTGCACCGGCGTGGGTGCATGTGCGCGTGCGCCGGGGAGTGGGGCCCCGCGCCTTGGTGCCGCCCCTTCGCCCCGACTGCGTGCGCCCGCGCGCGTCTGCTGGATAGGGGGCTGTGCCTTCACTGGCCGCTGGGACTAGGTGACCAGAGTCTGGCCACCACTCCAGAGTTGGAGAGGGCAGGAGAAGGAGAAGCACTCCTTAGCCTGCTGGCTGCACCTGTCTCCGCCCCCTCCTTTTTTTGGAGCCGGGCCCTGTTTGCCCAGAGTTCTGTCTCCCTCTCCCTTCTGTCCATGACAACCTAGGGCTTGGGCGCCCAGGTATGGGTCGTGAGGGGCCCTGACCGTTCACTGCCTGGGGCCACGCTGGGCGTGTTGGAATGGTCAGCACCCCCTACCTGCACCCCTCCATCTCCATTCACGCCCCCCCTGCCTTGCTGCTTCACTGAGGCCTGACGGCTCCAGTTATTGATTAACCCAGACGGAGAACTCAAGCCCCTGGGGGGTAGGGGGTGGAAGGGGACACAATCTGGTTGGGGCGCAGCCCAGCAGCCGCGTTTGGGAGCCCTGCTTTGCAGGAGGCAAATCCTTTACCGTGAAGGGGGAGAGGGGGGAAACTGGCCTTGAGCGGTGTCTAGATTACTGGGGTCAGTGAATGGCCAGAGCCCAAGCCACGTGGGGGTGGGGTGGAGGCCTGCGTGGACCAGTCACTACCTTGAGCATGGGCCTCCCGGGGTGGCAGGTCTGGGTTAGAATGTTTCCATGGTGTGCGCAGTGGCCCTTAGGTGGGATTTTCCATCCCTGTGAGGCGTGTGCTCTGGGGCTGGGTTTCCAGGGTCTGGGTCTGAGTAGTCTGCACCCGTTGCCCCTCCTAGGTTCAATCCACTGGGCGCTCAGATTTCCTGCTGCAGACTGGGCCAAACTTCAGGGGGCCAGGAGGAGGGGATCTTATTAGGCCTTGTCCCTGGAGGTCCCAGCTGGGGTGGGAGATGGCCACAGACCAAACAGTACCAGCAGTGCAGACAGCCGGAGATGTTCTGCTCCAAACACAGTAGTCCCTTCCCAGTGTGTATCCCGGGAAGGTTTTGTACTGGGGGTTTGTACCATGGCTTGCTGCTCCTGGTGCTAATCTGGCCAGATGAGTGGCACCTTGAGTATGAGAGTGGAGGGATGAGCTGTGAAAGCCCCCAGCATGCTGGGCAGAGGAGCTGAGCTTTGTCCAGTGGGAGAGAGGTTCTTAAACTTTTTCTGTTGGCAGAACCTGTTGGGTGTCCCACTGCTCTGTTTAGAAATACGGATACACTTAAGTCTGTCCTATGAGCATGACACTCTACATTTCCATGGTATAAAGTCACCACTGTGAGCTCACATGTGCCTGATAAACTGTGTCATCAGTTGTTTCTGAGGTTTTAATATGCCTTTGCTATTTGTCTGCTCATGGAAGCAGCTTTCCAAGTTTTAAGAAAAACTCAATGTCATATATGCATGTAGATGTGTACATGTACACATGAGAGGATTCTCTCCGGTCATGACTTTTTTCCAGTGGGAATCGGCCATTATTCACCATTGAGTGCCAAGCTAGTCCTCTCGGTTATGGGGGTGGTGGGTGCCAAGCTCTCTTAGGGAGGGATGGCGGGTTGGAGGGTGGCTGGAGACAGGTAACTTCATTGCAATGGTCCAAGGAGAAAGAAAAGCTTGGAGCTAGGCAGTGGTGTGTAGATGGGGCTGCTTTGGACAGGGGTTTTGAAGGGGGAACCAGCAGGCAGGGTAGTCTCTGGCTATGAGGAGGGAGGCAGAGAGTCCCCTGCCTTGGGGGACTACTGGGTCACAGATCTGGACGGATATTCTGTTTGAGTGGCGCTGAACGTGAGGGGCTGTGGGACATGCAGGGGCAGCTGTCCCAGAACAGGTAGATTCTTGGATCTGGTGCTCCAGAGAGTGGTGGAGGCTGGAAGTTAAGAAACTCTCTGAGCAGAGGAAACGAGACCAAAGGAAACAAAAACCAGGCCCAGGAACTGCCAGGGGGCGGGAAGGACCCAGAGAGCCTACTCTTAGAATGCCAGAGAGGGGAGCCCTTCTCCAAGAGGTCAGGGTCGGCAGAATGCTTCAGCCTGTTGGGGACTGAGGACGGAGATCCTGTTGGGGAGCAGGCTGTGAACTTCAGAGAGGCTTGAGGGGGCCGTTGAGCAGCAAGTGTAGCCCAGCACTGTGGGTGTCCCCTGCAGGGTCACTGGTCCATACCCCTTGAGCCCTGGCTCCCTGGGCCTGAGGCAGCTGCCTCCACCTGACCCCAGAAGCCCCAGTCCCCACTTCTTTTGCCATTTACCCCACCCCCCAGGAGCACTGACACAAGCTCAGGCCAGTTTCTGGGAGTGGGGGGCTGTGAGGAGCCATCCCCACATCCGGCTCATATCCTGGGACCAGCAGTGTGTGATTGGGTTCTTGGACACAAACAAGGAACCAGGGCTCTGGGGCAAGACTGGAGTGCGGACAGAGAGTAACAGCTAGTAACAGCTAGCGTGTCATACTCTGTGTCTGTGTGGCGGGGGTCTAGGGGTGAGGGTCTCATCCGCCTGCAGAGCTGGTGGTGGCTGTGCACTGGCTTGGTGTGTGGTCAGGCATTGCAGAGGCTGGTGTCCTGCCACCCCTCTGTAAACAAGCAGTGAGGTTTAGAGACCCATTTGCTTTCAAACTGGGGACTGACGGGGTTGGAGGTGAATTGTCCTCAGCATATAAATGTGCCTGAACTCCACGCAGAAAGGGTTGATCAAGTAATCAGCTTCCGAGTGCACAAACCTTGGCCTTGCTGCAGCCTGGAACGTGGACCCGGGATGACAGGGGAATGTTTAGAGGAGCCTGGGCAGGAGGAAGGGGACAGGGCAATACAGGGGCAGTAATCAGGGAAGACTGCCTGCGGGAGGCCTGAGCTGCTGGAGCAGATAGGATATGCTTTTGGAGCTTTTGCTGTGAGGCCCTGGCAGCATCTCCTCCCAGCTGGACCTTGGTTTCCTTGTATCTAACCCGAGGGAGATTGGTGGAGTGGGCTGGGGGGAATCTGGCTAACAGAAGTGTCCTGGGAGCCTCTGCTGCTGTCTGGCTGGGAGGAGGAAGCCAGGAGCCAGCTGGGGCCCTGGGTGGATGGCGGCAGCCTGAGGCCAGGCCCAGGCCCCAGCAGGCTGGGCCAGAATTGTTCCCTGGAAATGTCATCATCAGCTAAGATGGAGCCACCGGGTCCCCGTGGCAGAGGCAGTGGAGTCTCTCAGGAGTAGCTGCCAGGAGTCCGGTGTCGAAGGCCTGACCGTGAAAGAAACCAGACTTGCCTTATCTGCCTTCCTTTCCCAGACACACTGCGTGATAAGAGACTTAAATGCTTTAGGGAGAGGTTTGGATCCAGTCCTTTAAAACGGTGGTGTGAGAGTGGAGGAGGCCGGGGCAGCGGGGTTAGCCGTCTCAGGATGGGGGTGCTGGTCCTGCGTCGGTTGTCTGCACGTGTGGGCCCACCTGGGTCAGGCAGTGCCAAGAAGGCCTGAAATATTCAGTCTCCCTGCAGAATGTTTAAAAACTTCCCAGTAAGAGTCTCATTTACAGGAGTCCCTGAAATCAGACTTACCCCATCACACTCGGCCCCCCATCCCTTCTACACACCCCACCGCTGTAGGCTCCCTCATGGGGCACCTCCCCTTCGTAAAGCCAAGGCAGGGGTGGGGAATCTCAGGAGTATCAGGCCAGCTCAGCAGGACCTGTCCCCAGTCCCAGGACTCTCCAGTGATTTCTGCCCTGGCCCCGGCACACAGAGTCCCCTCCCTGGTTCTGTTCGCCGTGGCTGGGACAGGCTGCCCCCACCAAAAGAAGACAGCAGCCCACTGGGGAGTGTGCTGGAGGCCCTGGGAGGGGTTGGGCCCTGGGAGAACAGCTTGCTCCAGCCCGGCCCAGCCCAGCCCTTTGGTTCAGGAGCTCTATGTTCTCTGATGGTCCTGCTGTGGGGGTTACCCCAGGGTGACCCCTTTTCCTCAGCCTTATGTAGCTGGGACAGGTCCAGTGGAGCCAGGGCTCACCCTGGCCCAGGTCCTAGGAGACAGGTTTGTCTTGGGTTGCCCTCTCTGCCCTCTGGAAGGCGGGGGTGCTTTATGGACAGAGCTCTGGATTGGGTAGGAGACCTGAGTCCCAAACCTTGACTCGCCACTACCTTTTGGCATGGTATAGGTTTAGGGGCACCCCCAGCCCACCCTGGGCTAGGTTTCCCCATCTGTGTGGTGGTGGTTTGGAGGGTGGTCTCAGAATAGCCCCTTACTCTTTCAGCTGAGGCACGCGGCAGAGAGCGCTCTCCCCAGGTGAGGAATGACTGGGAGATGAGGGACGGGGAACCTGGGGGTCCGGGCTCAGCCTCCCAGCCTGCCTTAGCACAGCCCCTTCCCTTCTCCCTTTGCTGGAGACCCCTCAGCAGGAATCCAGCAGACAGAACCTGCTTCCCATCTGGGGCTGGTTGTGGTGTCTGGTCCCCTGGGGCATCACAGCGGGTGGGGGCCCTGCAACGTGCAGGGACAGGCATCTGGGGACCCCCCTCCCCCCAGAGATACACATTCCTGGGAAAATGGTTTCGCCATCAGCCTGTCCCTCCAGGCCCCTGCCTAGACCTGTGGAACCTGTCAGACCAGAGTGGGGTGGGTGGGGGGACATGGAGACCCCCGAGCCCAGTGCCCTGGTGACAGTGGGAGCTGGGGTTCCAGCTGGACTGGCTGGTTCTCCTGCCCTGGTGGCTCTGCACACCCTTCTCCAGCGTCCCTGCGAATGGGCCTGGCCTCTCCTGCTCTTTCCTCCTAAATCAGAAGTTGAGTCCAAGGCCGGACTCTCCCCATGCTCTGGGTCCTGTCCTTTCTTACCCGCCAGGGACCCCACCCTGCAGATGGCCCCCTCGCCTTTCTCTCAGCCTATGTAAACGTGGTCCTGCCTCTTCCATCTGGACAAACCCCTCAGACCCCTTTCCCCAGCCCCCTGTGGCTAAAGTTACTATGTTGTCTTCATTTCTCTCTGACTGCTCCCCCAGCCCGTCCCCAGGCTTCTGATCACTGGTGACCTCTGTTTTGTGAAACCAGATGGACGCCTGTTCCATCTCATTTTGACCTTCTTTTCCTTGGCCTCAGGCTGCCGTGGGACGCACCTGCCTTCTCCTGGCTTTCTCGGCACTCTCCTGGGTTTCTTCCCACCTCTCTGGCTGCTCCTTCTCACTCTCCTCCACGGCTGCTCTGCTCCCTGAGACGGGTGCCTCATCCCAGGCCCCTGCGGGCCCCAGGCTGGCTCTTCCTGTCGGGGGCTTCTAGGGGCCCTTTGGTCGCCACAACTCCTGTTTTCCATCACTTACCCTTCCTTTCTCTTAAACTTCAGACTTAAATATCCAGCTACCTCATCAGCTCCCTCATGTCCCAGGCCCCCTTGTACTCACTGTCCACAATGGAAATCCTTGTTTCCTCCCAGACCTGCCTCTGACCCACCAACGACCCCCCGCTCCCCAATCGCTCAGTCCCCAAGCCTGGCCTTGGAAGAGGCTTGGCATCCTCCCTCCCTCCACGTGCTCTCTCTCTCTCTGCTCGGTCCCTTTCTTCCAAAATCTTCAAGTCCCTCTTGCCCTTGGCCTGCCCACTGGCCCCTCTCCCAGGGACTAGTGGGGGCTTGCCTTCTGGTTTCCCCTTCTATGCTGCTCTCTCACTGGCTTCAGAGGATGTTCCTAAAAGACAGAGCTGATGACCTTGGTCTCCCCGTCTAAGGTGTCAAGTCCAAGTGCTTGGGGCAGGCAGCTTGGGCTGCAAGGTGCTTCTCTGCCTGCCCATGCTCTGGTTGTGTGTGATCAGAATACCTGTGCCTTGATGTCTCCCTGCTTTTGCAGACATTAATCACTCATGTGCTCACAGACTCCCCTCTTAGCCCAACTGCCTCACTCAGGACTTGGCTCAGGCACCCCTGGCTCTGGGGAGCTCTCCGTGCCCCGCTGGGCTGGATGAAGTCTATCCTAGGCCTCTCCTTGGTGGCTCAGCCCCGTCTAATCATGAGCCTGGCTCATCAGCCTGCCAGACTGATTTCCCACAGGCAGGGTGGGCACCTCCTGCACAGGTTGCAAGAGGAGCTGAGCCATCTGGGGACAGGGACGCGATGCTGTTCATCTGGGAACCATGTAGACCAGGGCGCCAGCCTGCAGGCATCTGGGGAGTGGCACGGCCACCCATCATGGGCTCTTAGTGGGTCCCCCACCAGCTCCACAGACACTCTCAGCCCCCCACAGCCCCTCACTGGGAGGAGGGCAGGACCAAGGCTGAGGAGAGCTTCCCTCCTGCCACACATCCCAGGCGTTTTCCTTGAATGACCTTAGGCAGTGCACATCCCCTCAGCCTACCTGTCACAGGGGGCTGGCAGCACCCACCTGGGAGGACAGAAGCAAGTTGGTGGAAGTGCTGTGCCTGGAGGAAGGGCCTGACGTTCAGTAGATGCCAAGTGGTACTTGTGCAGCCTGCTCCTGTTTCTTAGACAGGGCCACCGAGACCCTGAGGGGACGTGGTGTGGCCCAGGTCATGCAGTGGGGTGGCAGCACAGCCAGGCTCCCAGGCCCCACATTGGCTCTCTGCCCCACCCACTGCTGTTGCCCTGCGGGGACCGGAAGGTCGCATGGAGCCAGTCAGGTCCTTGACCCTGACCCAGTCAGGGTCAGTCTTGTGTCCCTGCAGACAATGAAAAGGCCTCAGGGTGAGGGGGCTCTGCTGCCCATCTTGGCCCAGAAGGACCTTGTGTCTTCTCCACAGACAGCCACGCTGGCCTGGCCCAGCTGGGAGGGGCAGGGGGCCAGGCTCTCCCAACCCCCATCACCTGGTCCAGCCTAGGGGAAGGGGTGGGGCAGCCGGACACACTTCCAAACCCTCAGTCTTGACCTTTGTCCTCGACATTTTTGTGCCCTGGGATGAGCCCAATGGGGGTGTTTGCCTCTCAGGATCTCGGGGGCTCAGCGTTGGGTGGCTCCATCCACCTTGCTGTGTGGCTTGGCCCATCACTGTACCTGCTGGGGCCGGTTTTCTCTCAGCATGATTGATGTTTGCCACCAAACTCCAGGAGGGGCTTTGGGTGGACAGCTGGCCCTAGCTGACAGGGTCTTGGTGATGTTTGTGTCTCTGCAGAGTGTGGATCATGACGAAGCCAGTGAGTTGGAGATGAGAAGGACCTCAAACTCATGTGTCATCGAGAATGGGCACCAGCCGGGGGCAGGTAGGGGCTGAGGGCAGAGGAGTGGTGACTGGTAGGTTTGGGGTCAAGGCCAGACCATCCCTTGGCTGAGGGGGACTTGAGCCTGAACCCCAGCAGGTGGAGAGGCTGCCAGGAAAGCAGCCTCATTCAGTGTGAAGTAGAACTTTTTACACACAGAGGGAAATGGGCCGTCTCAGAAGGTAGTGAGCCTCTCTATTTCTGGAGGAAAGTAAGTAGGGGCTGAGGAATTTGTCTAAGCACTGAACAGGATAGAGAATAGATGGACAAGCCAACCAGTATTTATTGGGCTGGCTACGAGGAGAAGTTGGGGAGAATCAGCTCTAGTTGGAGCAGCAAGAGATCCGTGGTAGGAGAGGTCAGGGGGGCCTTCCTGGAGGAGGTGGGAGGAGAGTTCAGGGAGGCTGCAGCCCTCCTGGGAGGTGTGAGGCCCCTGTGGCTGCCACAACTCACCCCCTAACCCTGCTGGTCTTATGTTCCAGGTCCAGGTGACGGACCCCCTGAGGTTGCCCAAACCTTCTTGGCACCGGAGCCCCCCAAGCCTCGCCCTGTGAGCCTCTCCTTGCGGCTTCCCCACCAGCCGGTCACAGCCGTCACCCGAGTCTCTGAGAGGTTCTCTGGGGAGACCTCGGCTTCCGCTCTATCGCCCACATCTGCTGCCATCCTGGGGGGCCTCACCCCAAGCCCCAGTGAGGCCCCCACATCCTGGACTCCCAGTCCCAGTGGTAGGAGCTGGAGAGTGTGGCTTGAGGGCAGACCCCACCTCCATGTGGGAGAGGGAGGGCAGGGGCTGGGGGAGTTGGCAGGAGACCTGAAAAACCCAGGGCCACGCCCAGCCCGCCTCTGCCTCCCCTTCCCTCTGCCCATCCCTGCCCGACTCCTTCCAGAGGTCACGAGAAACAGTGTCATCCCTGTGGGGGGCAGCTGTGGCTTTTGATACAGGCTGAGGTCGTGGTTGGAAGGTGGCCTCTTGCCCTGCACATTTGGCACAGTCCCCTCCCCAGGACCCCCAGGCCTGACTTGGGCCTGGGGGGAGCTGCATGGGCTTCCATAAGGAGGGTGTGGGAACAGCATTTGCTGGGTACACAGCATGGGAGGCCCCAGGCTCTGCTCTGAGAGCAGGTGGGGACAGTTTAAAAGACCTCTTCCATGTTGTTGCTCTGCTCTCTCCCCTTGGCTTGCTGGGGCAGGTCCGGCTCAGCCCAGGGGCCCTTGCTTGCCTGGGGAGTGATGCTGGGTAAAGGGGCTGGGCCAGAGGGAGGGATGGAGGCTGGGGCTGGCGCCTCCCTGAGGCCAGGGCTTGGTATTTCTCTCCCTGCCTTCTTCTGCAGAGAAGAATCCCCCTTTCACTCGGTCTTTGTCAAGCTCTGGCTTTGGGGCGGTGGCAGCAAGCAAACACAGTGACAGGTGAGTCAGGGCCATTTTCCCGTTGGGATCATGGCTCCCCAGCGGCCTCTCAGCCTTGGACCCAGGCCACTCAGGCCATCTGTGGGCACTCCCTGTGCTGACCAGGGCGGGTACCCTGCTTGGGTTGCGGCCTCCATGGAGGGCCGGGCCTCTGGAGCGCTAGGGCAGTCGGGTGGTGAGTAGGGTCTGGGTAGCAGAAATGAGGCCTCGGGGCTTGGTGGGGAGTTTCATTTGGAGAAATACGGCTGCAGACTGGTTTCTCTGAGGACCCTTCAAAGCAAGTCAGTCGAAAGATTGGAGGGGGCGTCTCAGCCCCCATGGAAGGAAGGGGGATAGGAGGATCTTCCACGTTCTCTTCCTCCATCCCTGCCAAGGGGTGATTATGTCCAGGGAGGGGGATCGCTTCCCCCAAGTTAGGCCTGCTTCCAAGACAGCTCAGTTTAGAGAACCTGTCAAGCCAGCTGGGGACTGGAGCAAGTGGGGCGGCTTCTTTGACTGGCACCCAGCACCCGTGGTGGGTGCAGACGGCCTGCCTCGTTCACGCTCAGTGTGGAGGGAGACCCTGGGGCCGGGTGAGCCAGTGACGGCTGGCTCCGTGTTCCTCACTGGGTGGTTCTCTCCTCAGCCCACCGCTGGTGACGCCACCCCAGTCGCCCGCGTCCCCGCAGCCACCAGCCACGACTCAGGTCCATCGCCCGGGGGAGCGACGCAGGGAGCTGGTGAGGTCGCAGACGCTGCCCCGCACCTCAGGGGCGCAGGCCCGGAAGGCGCTGTTTGAGAAGTGGGAGCAGGATACGGGGGGCAAGTACGGACGCTCGCCACAGCCCACGCTGGGGGCCCCAGAGCAGGCCCAGACCCAGACGGGTGAGGTGGGCACAGCAGAGCAAGGCCGGGTCCTGTCCTGTTCCCCAGGGCACCGTTCCCAAGATGAGACATCTCGGACAAGGCACAGGGCAGGCTGGGGGTGCAGGGGCCCCAGCTGTGGGGAGAAGAGGGCTGTGAGCCGGCGGGGCCTGTGAGAGCCCCTCTCCTTTCCTGCATCCCTGAGGCAGCCGGTCTTCTGTGCCCCCAGTTCCCCCAGGCCGCCCTCACACCCGCATTACCCGTAGGCTGTGGCAGGTTTAGCTTCTGGGCATGACTGGGGACTGGGAGGGGACTGGGATTCCTGGCCAGAGCCGGGAGGCTCAGCCGTTGAGTTGGACTGGCCCAAGGAAGAGGTGACACAGTGGGACCCATGTGCCCACCAGCCCACTACCACACCCCATGAGAGATGGGATCCTTGGCTACGGCCTGCCTTGGCATATTTATCCAGTCCTCCTGTCAGCGCATGGCATTGATGCCTACTGTGTGCAGGGCAGGGCCCAAGCCCGTCCCTCCATCCCCACCCCCAGTCACAGCCAGTCCCTGCTCAATGCTAGTGAAAGAGGCAGACCCAGGAAGCGTCCCCACTGACCCCACACAATCTGGTCTCAGCCCTTAGGGAGTGTTCTTGGGGCCCAGAGGAGGTCACTGTCCCTCCCAGCTAGGAAGGAGCCACTGGGGAAGGAAGCCCTCCATGAAGAGGGGGCTCAGGAGGAGGGTGGGAGGAAAGGAAGGGGAAGGTGCTGCAGGCAGAGGGCAGGGCACAGGGCCATGTGGCTCTTGCTGTCTCAGGATCACCAAGGGACCCTTGCCTGCTGGGATGGGACATAAACAGGGCACCTGGAGGGGTCCTGATAGATGCCATCAGAGGTGGCTGTGTAGCTGCTCTGTGGGGCACCGGGGTTGCATGCTGACAGAGTGTCTCTCCTGAGTGAGCAGAGCAGTTGGGGCATCTTCCCTGGGGGTGTAGGGACACCTGGGTGGGAGATGGCGGCAGGTGGGGTGGCCCCCATAGCAGGCCTGCGCTCTCTCCACAGGGGAAGAGGGGAGGCCCGGGCCAAGCTGAAGCGCTCACAGAGCTTTGGCGTGGCCAGCGCCAGCAGCATCAAGCAGATCCTGCTCGAGTGGTGCCGGAGCAAGACCCTGGGCTACCAGGTGAGGCCCAAGGGCCCCCCGCTGGCTGCTGGGACCCCTGGTCAGAGGCTTGACCAAGCATCGCCCCGACCAGGGCTAGAGCCTACCCAGGCTGGGGGGAAGAGGGAGGAGCCGGAGAAATTACTCGTCCCGAGTGGGTACATGGCTGCCTGTGGTGTGTGCTTAGACATGGCAGGAACTCCGTATCTAGGCCCCCACACTGACCCCGCTCGCTGTGCTTGCAGCACGTGGACCTGCAGAACTTCTCCTCCAGCTGGAGCGACGGCATGGCCTTCTGTGCCCTGGTGCACTCCTTTTTCCCTGACGCCTTCGACTATAACAGCCTGAGCCCCACGCAGCGGCAGAAGAACTTTGAGCTGGCCTTCACCATGGCCGAGTGAGTATGGCAGGTCCCACCAGCTACCGTCCCCAGCCCAGTCCCGGAGCCCAACTTCTGCCCCAGATAGGGGACAGGGGTGAGTGGGGTATAGGGCGGCTTTCTGCAAAGCTGAAGGAGCTGAGGCCCTCCAGTCTGCCTACCTTTTATACAGATAGGAAGACTGAGGCCTGGAGAGGGATTTGCCAGGGTCACACAGCACTCAGTGGTGTAGCAGAGCTGTTGCTGGGGGGCCTGCCCTCTTTGCTGTGTGCCCATCTCAGGGGTGCAGTCTGGGAGACTGGCCACAGACCAGATGTGAGGGGCAGTGGGACAGGGTTCTCCAGAGCACTCTGCCTGTCCTCTCTGGGCTGGTGCAGAGAGGTACTTGGCTTGGATGAGCCACAGCTGCCAATTTGCAAAAAATTGGGCAATATCTGGGACATTTAAAAGTAGATTTTTGCTTCCAATAAGATTTTGCATCCCTAAATACTGTTCTAGCATTTACTATGAAATTGCCTACCTTCTTAAGTCCCACTCTGAGGGAGAAGATTTGTGGATGGGGGAGTGGCTCTGGGAAAGGAGGCATTTGGGAAGCCGGCTTGGGATTTGGTTAATGGCCAAAGGCAACGCCCAGAGCGTCAGGAGAGCTGGCAGAGCGGGGTCTGTGTGGCAGGGTTCGGGCTGGGGACAGGAGAGTTTAATAAAGGGACTCTTTACAAAGCCGTGGGCAGGAATGAAGTGCACGAGCCAGGCCTAGTGCAGCAGCAGAGAGCTGTCACAGCCCTCGGCTGGAGTTACGGGAACAGGGGAGAACAGCTGTGTGCAGAGGACTGTCCGATAGGGCTGTGCTTTGGGCAGTGGATGAGGCCGGCTCGCAGTGACCTGGCGGGGCCAGAGCCGTGGGCTAAGTACTCTGACCTCACTCCCCTCCTGCCCTCACGCCAGGGCCTTTTCTTGGCTGGACCCAATCAGCAGACAGAGGGGCCTGGAACACCGTTGATCCATCACAGCCCCCGGGGCAGGGAGTAGGGCACGGACGAGGGATGCGTGGGGCTGCGCAGGGCTGTTGGACGCTAAGCTCTCTGAAGGTCAGAGAGAAGGAAGGCGGTTGCCAGAGCTGACTCTCCCAGAGGGCTTGTTTATCATCCTCTTTCTGCCTTTGTGCCTTGTGTTGTCAGCTCAGCCTTCGTTTTTGTCTGGGTCGTCAGGGCCTGTGTCCAGGGGTTGGTCCTCATACGCTTGCTGGGTTGAAGGAGGCCTCACCCCAGGGCCTGACCACCCAGCCCCAGCCTCCGCCCCCACCCCCACCCCGGCCCTGAGCCCGGCCAGGGAAGGAGTCGGAGCCGGTGGGTGTGTAACCCTCAGTTGGTATCGTGTAAGTCTCGCCTGGAGCTGGGGCAGCCGCCCCTCTCCGGAGCAGCAATGCCCGCTCTGGGGGCAGAATTGAGACTCTGGCCCTGAGCTCCTCTGCCTGCGTTTTTGGAATATCCATATCGGCCCCCGTGTGTTGTCTCTGGCGACGCTGGACTCTCAGCCCCTGGGGTCGTAAGAACTCCTTGTATTCTTTAAAAGCCTTCTGCTTCTTGGCTGCTCGGGATTAGTTGTCATCCTAATTGCAGAAACAGCTTTGGACGAGTGTATTGTGCAACGGGGTCCAGACGCTGGTGAAACGGAGCCAAGTGTGAGGGCACGTGGTGGGGAGGGGTGGCTCCCGGGGAGGAGGCCCAGCTGCGTGGAGCCCAGACTCGGTGACTGTCAGAACCCAGGCTGTGGGAGTGTGGGGGTTGGGGCTCTGCTGCGGGCACCCCAGCACCCAGCCCAGAGGTGTGGCCGTGCTCGGCTTGCCAGCTCGTGCCCTGGCCAACTTGGTCACCCTCAGCCCTGGACCGAGTTGGGTTGTGGCAGGGAGCAGGACACCCTGAGCCGTGGGGTAGTGGCCCTGCACCCCAGCTCGCAGGGAACACGACTTCCCTTGGCAGCTGGAGCCAGAGCCATTCCAGGCCGCGCTTTCCCAGCACGAGGTTTGAGTTCATGGAGACTCTAGACTCCAAACAGATGTTTCTTCTATTCCTACCCTGGGGGGCAGTGGTAGAGCCTGGTCCAGGCCTTGCCTCCCTCCTCCCCGGAGCAAACAGCAGGGTGGAAACCTTGGCCCTGTGTCCCTGTGGCCCGAGCCTGCTCCTGGCAGGGGAGGGGAGGATGGTTTGATGCGGCCACTGAGATAAGTTCTTGGTTTTCTGCTGACTCAAGGGGGCAGGGAGGGGCGTCCACAGCAGGCCTGTGCCGAGAGCTTGCTCGGAGCCTGGGAAGGCACCTCTCCTCATGAGTCATCCATGACATTCTCTCTCAGGTACGTGGGGGGAGGGCTGGGAAGACGGCTTGCCTTTCCCGGGGCCCCCGGGAGGAGGATGGCAGCTTGGATCACCTCATTTCTTGGACAACAGGCTGGTTAGAAAAGCTGACAAAAAAGCACAGGGACACCTGCTGAGGATACGCCTGTCAGTGTCGAACGCAGATACTCCCTATGTTCACCAGTAAAAGCCCGGCAGACACGTGGGGCCATTGAACACCATCCAGGGCTGTGCAGGCACAGGACAGAGATAAGAAAGGCCGTCTTGGGAGCAGGCAGTGTGGGATGAGAGGAGCCTGGGGTCCGATGAAGGCACAACCTTTGGAAGGGAAAGGAGGACACAGGGTCCCCAAACCGTGTGTCCACCTCATATCAGGAAGGAAACGTTTCCAGACCCTTCCGTGAGCAAGTGCCTTAAAGGCACCAAGACACAGCAGAGACCTTTGGAGTAAAAGTGGCGTGTGCTGCCCCTCCCCCTGCCCCTCCCGTAATTTATGGTCCCAGAGATTCCCGGTGGCCTAATCTGTGTGAGTGATCTGGTGTTGACAGCACGGCGAGCTTCCCCTGCCTGACAGGTGTTCAGCGCCTGGAACGAGGGAGGACCAGCCCCTTTTATGGAAGGGGCTGAGCCGGGCGGGCGCCTGCTGACCCTCCTGCACCCTTCCTCCCTTCGCTGCAGAGTGCAGGACGTGCAGCCTGAGGCTCCCCCCTTGCCCTGCGGGGAATGTGTCCTGCTCTCGGGTTACGCCAGAGCAGAAGGGGCTTCCAGGCTATTTGTAGTGCCCATGTGTCTCTGTCTAAAACCAGACAGGAGGTAGTAGTCCGAGCCCTGGCATCCTGGTCTGCATTTAGAGCAGGCTTAAAAAAATAAAAATAAGCCCCCCCATCCTCTCCTCCATCTCCCGTACAGGCCAGCCCTGTGGTAGCTGAAGATCGTAACAGATGGGAGTAGGAGGAAACCTTTCCCCCATCCCAACCAGGTTGGCTCAGGCAAATCCACTTTAAAAATGGTAGTCGGCCCATGTCAAGCCTGATTCTTGCTGTGCGGTGGTGTTTGAAGTGATTTGGACTTTCTCCTTTGGACTTTTTCATGTTGTTTGAATTATTTGAAACAAACTTATATCATTTTTACTAAGCAGTTTTAAGTTTAAAAGGCAAATGGGGCCTCTAATATTTTGAGATTTAAATCTTTTTCATAAAAGTCGATGCTGGTCATCACTTTCCCTTTCTCATATCCCGTTTCCCAGGTTTTGTTCAACTTGTGTCTGCAGCTTCTAGGACTGTTGCCATTACAGGTTGAGTATCCCGTATCTGATATGCCTGGGAGCAGAAGTGTTTCGGATTTCAGATTTTTTTTTTTTTTGATTTTGGTATATTTGCATTACGCTTACTGGTTGAGCATCCCAGTTCCAAATATCTGAAATCCGAAATGCTCCAAAATCTGAAACTTTTTGAGCACTGACATGATGCTCAAAGGAAATGTTTGTTGGAGCATTTCAGATTTTGGGTTTGGGGTGCTGAACCTAGACTGCCGTAGCTGGCACCAGAGTGTCTCCCAGGGAGAGTGCGCGATTTGCAGGGACAATCTGGGGTGTGGAAGGCAAGTGCTCTTGAGGGTCTGGTGTGGGCTGTGCCACGGCCTCAGGACTGCTCTCTGCCTGTGGGAGGGAGAATTTGGAGCTCCCCTGGGGAGGAAGTGGGTGAGGGGCAGAGGTGGTAGCGGGATGGAAAAGAGGGAGCTAGGGGCTGGCAGCTGCCTGTTGCATATTGCGACTCCCTCGTTGGGAACTGCCACACTGTTGTGTGCTCAGCTTAAAGATAACAGTGGGGTGGGGACCGGACAGGCTGTGGCCCAGGCTCCTGGTTGCCTGGTGGGGAGGCCAGCGCCTTGCCCACGGCTTGCTGTCTGCTCAGTGGAGGGTGACACCAGGGCAAACATCCTGACTGCCACCTTGATCTCAGAGACTGCCTAGGCAGTGCAGCCTCTAGAACAAAGAGAAAGGGGGTTAGCTTCTCTCCTCCACGCAGGCTGGACGACACCTGGAAACTGCCAGCAATTCTGAGTGCCCCCTGGGCAGTGGGCTAGAGAGAAACTAGAACCGGTTCAGAGGAGCAGGTCCTAGGTCCTCTTTGGGGCGACGGTTGGGAACCAAAGATATTTAAAGACATAGATAGGAAGGTTCTCTTCCAACATGTAAAGGGCTCTTTTGTGGAGGAAATATTAGGCTGAGGATAAATAGCCTTGTAGGACCAGCAGGTAGAAAGTACAAAGAGGCCAAATAGCATAAGAAACACCAGGAAGAACTTTCTCATGGCCAGAGCCATCTGCAGAGGGGTCCCCTTTCCCTGGACTCTGAGGTGAGCAAGCGGAGGCAGGGCCTTTAGAGAGATGACCGGTGCTTCCAGTGGGGTGCTGGGACAGGGAGACGTTTGGAGGCGAAGGTCCTGGAGTTCTACTGCTGTCCTCATTTAACACACGGGACCTCCGAGGCCGCTGCTGTCAGTGCTGATAACCTGGGGCATGTGTGGAGCCTGTTCACACACACCTGGGATTCTCTGAATAGCAGCCCTGGGAGGGAGGAAAGGTGCTCTCCCTGCACTGCAGGTGAGGAGGAGGGCACGAGATGCTACGCGATAGCTCAGGAAGGTGAATTCAGGTCCTTGGCATCTCCAAAGAACTCAGATTTTCCATCCTGTCCTGTCAACAAGGCACCTTTGCATGCCTGCCTTAACACCGAGCCCTGCCCTGGCCTGTCCTGGGGAGAGAGGGTGCCTGCTCCTTGGCCCAAACCCAGTTGTCACCCCACAAAGCCACTGGATTCCCTTACAGGACACCCGCTCCAACCCCGAGCGGGAGGTGCGGATGGGATCCGGGACAGATGTCTCCATTTCGCCTTGACATTTGGTTTCTGATAGGAGGCCTGGCACCCAGCCAGCACGGCAGAGCAGGCCCGGTGGTAATATGTTACAGTCTTTGTCTCTGGAGCACACAGCCCGGGGAGCTGCCTCCGTGCAGCGTCCTGGTGCAAAGTGCTGAGTGAGTCGTGCTGAACTGGCTCGCAGGCTCTGGGGTGGGTCAGAGGGCCCCCCACCTTGCTCACTGGGGTCTCCCTTCTGGCTGGGCTCTCTGGGGAACAAGGTGCATAAAAACACATGGTAGAGTCACAACCTCCCAGCAAGCCCACTGGGAGGGAGAACAGAGGTGGGATTCTGATTCTCTGTGGAAGAAACGGGCACAGGAAGATGAAGCTGTTGGGAGTCTGAACCCAGCTCTTTAGAGTTCACGTTCAGGCCTCTTTTCTCCGGGATCCACTCTGCTTCTTAAAGCAAAGGCGTGGTCACCGTCATAGCAGCAGTGCTAACCTGTAACGCTGATTGAGCTCTTGACATGCTGGGTGCTGTTCCAACTGATTTGCACAAATTAGCTCATAGTCCTCACACCACCCTGCGGTGGATGTTATTCCAGATGGGGAAACTGAGGCCCGGAGAAGTTAAGTGTGTTGCTCAAAGTCACATAGCTAGTAAGAGATGGAGCTGGGATTTGAACTCTGACACTCATGCATTTACTGATGGAAAAAAGACACACACACCAAAAACTGGGGATCCCTGAAATGACAAAATCACACTCTGCTGAAGGAAGGGCACTGACAATCGGACCAAGTGCCATCGTGCCCTTTTGGTTCTGCCTGATCACGTCCAGCCGGCTACCTCTGGTGCCCAGGGGACCCAGGCATGCTGCGATCTAAGAGTCATAGGCTGGGGGCTGCATCCGTGGCGTCCGGAGGCCGTCTGCTGTTATTTCAGGACTCAGTGCTGAGATGCTCCTTCAGCCTCCCTCTGAGCCCCGGTGAACGGCCACAGCAGACACTGGTCTACCCCAGTGAGCCACCATTAAACCAGCTCTTCCCCATGTGGGATGCCAGATGATTTTAAGCAATTTTTTAAACTGCCAGTTACGACCCATGAGTAGATTGTAAAATCAATTTAGTGCTTCCTGATCAGCATTTAAAAAGTAGGAGGAGAAGAGAAATAAACATGAACTGTTACAGAGCAAATATCGGTCGTGGTGAAGGTTAAGTATTTCTGTGAAGCTTTATTTCCACGTGTGTGTGCGTATTTGTGCATGTGCCAAATCGTGATGAAAAATACCTTACTGCGGATCACAGTAAAAAAAATAAGTTTCAAAAAACACTTTTAGGAGGCAAATGGGTACATTGAATTTTTTGCTTTATTTTTATAGTTCATGGTGGTTTTCAATATCCCACTGACATATACTTTTACTTTAATATAATTTGACCTAAAACTTAAGTAGGCTAAGTCTATTTAAATGAAACTATGAATTGCCTAGTGGCTCATGGATACGGGCGTTTGGGAGACGCTGCCTTAGACTCGGTGGCTCCGAAGCTTCTACCGGGGCTATTTGAACTCCCTGCTGGTGGGCACTTGGGATTGTCCAGTGCCAGGGTGAGTTCTGTGTTGGGGGCAGGGGTGACAGCCCCGCCGGGGCCATCGCTCTGACAGGGCTTGTGTGTTCCAGGAATCTGGCGAGCTGTGAGCGCCTGATCGAAGTGGAGGATATGATGGTGATGGGCCGCAAGCCGGACCCCATGTGCGTCTTCACCTACGTGCAGTCGCTGTACAACCACCTGCGTCGCTTTGAGTGAGGCCCTCGGCCGACAGAGCCAAAGAGCAACCCCAGGGAGAGACTGCGGGCCGCCGCGGGGCTGCCCGGGTTCCCCAGTCCGGATGACCCGGAGCAGAGCTGCCTTTCTTGCGGTGTGAGCGAGCTGTTTGTTCTGCGGTGTGTGACTGCTGAGCTGTGCTCTGACAGCGCTGATCACAGCCAAGGGCTCGAAGGAAAAGGAAAAATTACCAGAGAGAGAGAAATTGGTGCTAAGTAACAATCTTCCTAAAGAAATGCCTGTCTCTCGTAGATCCCGGAACGCTAAATTACGATTTTCCCTCTGGTGAATTCGATACGTCGGCTTTACAGGGTCACATTGATTACCAAATGTTTTTTATCAAAATACCCAGAGTTTTTTACTTCCTCACACTATTGTAGGTCCCTTTCCTCCCTCCCTCTGGGCCGCTGCCAGGAAACAGAGAGACTGCTTAATCAGCAGCTTGACAAAGAAGGCCGGAGTCTTGGGAAGAAACAGTTTAATCACTCCCAAGACCTGGGCAACAGATGACCTTCGAATCACCTCCGCTCTCTGGGGAGGTGGGAGGGCTCTCGCCTTGGTCCCAAAGTGCTCCTGTTCTTCCCAGGAGGCCCCACAAGTGTTTGGCTAAGAATAGGCTCTTGGGAAGTTAACACTTTTGGGGAAGATTAGGCCTTTTGTGCTGAGAGTTTATTCACATCTTTTTAGGGGATTAGCTGCAGATATTTATAAAAAGTAACTCTGTCTGTACTGTTGACCCATTTGTACATAAAAAGATGTGTTGAACTTTGCTTGGGATCTGTTATTTCTGTTTGGGAGATGTGGTTTCTGTGAATAAGAGAGCTTGCACACATTACAAATGATCTAACTTAATTCCCACCCTAACTGATTTCTGTATCCAAATTATTTGCCCGAAAAGTTGCAAATGACATTTGCTATATCTGAATTTGCCCGTCAGTCACCCATCTCCACGTCGTGGAAGGAGCGTGAACAGAAAGTTTCTGCCCGCTTGATGTTGACTAAGGTATCTATGATAAACAGTGGCCCAGGTTTTGGGGTGGTCCTGCACTTGGAGGAAACCCATCCAGGAACATTTGTTTATTTTCACAGCTGTTTGGTGGTAGGATCTTATTATAATAGAAGAATCTTGAGATTCTATAAAGCTCCAGCCATTAGCTTATTCTTAGTCAAGAATCATTTTATAATCTGGTTGGATTTTAGCCATGAACTTCTAAAACTTTCCTTTAAGGGGCTAGTATGTGTCTTTATCTTATGCAACAGGCTCCCAACTCCAAAGCCTGTGTGCCTTTGTGGAATCGTATGTGTGTCCCTTGTGCTGGGAGGTGGAAGATCCTTGGGGGCGTTGGGAGGAAAATGGCAGAGCTTGCAGGTGGGTGAGCAGTAGTCCCTGTGGATTCGTTGGTTCAGGCTGCAGTCTTGCTGCCTCTCTGGGATTCTCCCATGGTGGGAACCGTCCCCTTGCAAGCTCTCTCATCTCTCGCAGGCTTGAGAAGTTGAGCCCTATTATTAGCAGAGACACATAACTGAAGCTTAGGGTTTCCAAACCTAAAGCCAATTTGGGAACACAGGGGCTCTATAAAAAGCATGCCTATATGTTACTGAGTACTCGTGCACGTTAAATAGAGCTCTCCTGAGTTGCAGACACGGCCTTGCAACTCTGCACGTAAAATAGAGCCAATCCTGCTGGAATAAGGAACAATTTCTCTTAAACTTTAGTGTCCCTCATGTCTCACTTTCAGAATAATACAGACTAGATATTTTTAAAGTCCCTTCCGTGATGTTCATGTCTGTGGTCTTTGGAGGTGGGAAACAAGATTCTAAGAGTTAATGAGTTTTAAACTTGATTAGGACAAAGCATGAAGGTTCCAAGTCAAGGGGTTGGGGGTGGGAAATGCAAGAAGGTTTCACAGTCCCGAGACATTTGGGAACCACCATTTTAGACCAGGGTTACATGAAAGTTCCCCGTTAGCGGAATCTAGTTTTATGTTGCCTTCCACTATGGTATAGAGGATTTCACATGTTTTTTCCTCTGCTGGGAGAATTATTTCTGGAGCTGCTCATAAGATTCTTCTGTTTTTCCAGATAGATTCCTTCACCTGGATTTTGTTAAAACTTATTAAGTCTGACCAAATTGGCTTGTGTGTGTTTCTCCGAAGTGAACGTTTCCCCAGAGCCAAGATGGGTTTTAGCTTCTCTGACAGCTGATGCCTATTTTTCAAGGCAAGTGAGAGCCTATAACCGCTGGCTGAATATGATATAGCACACGCTGGTTAGAGGAGAACGTACAGGCCAGGTGTTCGGGGAACAGTTTGTTAAAGCCAATGAATTTCGCAAATGTGCGAGATGACGAAAAGTTCTCAGCTTTCCCAGTTGCAGTGGTCAGGACTCTGTAACTGGAGACCAGCGTGAGAGAATATTTTATTCTCTGCCATTATGACCAGGTCTATATGACTCAAGCAGTTGAAGACTCAAAATGCTGATTCAGTGGGTCCATTTGGGGTGGGACATGTTACCCACCTAGCAGAACCAGCTCTGGTTTCGGTTTCTCCAGCTGGTGACAGAGGACCAGCTCATTCTGATGAATTGGTTATGCCTGTGGATATGGCTAGCTTCGTTTATTCTTTCCCTGTCCCAGCTACGCTCTTCGATTTGGTGTGATTATTTCTGAGCCATCTTATCTCTCTCATTTTTAAGGTTTTTTTTTTTTTATATATAAATTAAGATAGAGTCTTGCTCTGTCGCCTTGGTTAGAGTGCAGTGGCATGATCATAGCTCACTGCAACCTCCAACTCCTGCCTCAGACTCCCAAGTAGCTGAGACTACCACACCCAGCTAATTTTTCTTTTTTTTTTTTGTTAGAGATAGGGTCTCGTTCTTGCTCAGGCTGGTCTTGAACCCCTGGCCTCAAGTGATCCTCCCACCTCAGCCTCCCAAAGTGCTAGGATTACAGATGTGAGCCACCGTGCCCGGCCACTTTTAAGGTTTTATATGGGGCTTGCTTTTAGAGCCTTTGACCTCTTACCTCTTGGTGTTTGGGCTTGCTTTGACACCAAACAGCCTTCATAGTCCTTTGAAAGAGCACATTACAAATCCCTAAGACCTGCCTTCTCCTTAGAAAGCACCAATCAAGAAAAAGCACCCAGGAAGAGTGGAACCAGGGAGGTAGTGCTGTCCCAGGCATCCGGCAGCCTCAGCTGGAGGGAGAAGGGCCACTCGGCGGAGTAAGCTGGGAGGGGCCCTGAATCAGGAGGGCAGGGGCCGTGGTGACAGCACCGTCTTGACTTTCCACCTCCATCTCTTAAATTGATCCCTGAAGTTTTTTACTGTCCCGTAGGTAGGGGAAAATATCTTTTTTACAAACCCAATTTTTAATCATTCCCAGTAACAAGCGTCCTTACCTTGTTTGCCTTCTTGGTAGCATTTGTGCTGTTGGACCCCTCTTCCTGGCTTACTCCCCTCGGTGGCTGTTCTTTCTCTTTTCCCTTCTTTCAGGATGGCCTCCTCTGCCCTGCCCTGCCTGCCTTGTTCCACAGCAGGGGGTTGTAACCCAGGGCCCGCGTGGGCCAGCTTTGGGGAGTCTGTAGATGTCTGATTGAATGTTTGACCTCCCCTTTCCCCTCTAAACCTGGCGCCTTCCCCAGGGTTTGCTACCTCAGCAAATGGCAGCACTGTCGCCATTGGTCGTCCATGCTAGAAAGGGAGGTCGCCCTTGCACCTGGGCATTGCGGGCCTCCACTTGCTTCCCTCCACGCGTCGTGAGTGAAGCCAGGAAGGGCTCAAGCTTCCTGTCAGTGTCCCAGGGCATCAGCGCTATTAGTTTCCCCCAAGGCTTTATTTTGACGTTGTTTCAAATTTACAGAAAAGTTGAAAGAATAGTTCAGTGAACATTTGTATTCCTTTGCTTTGACTGTTAACATTCTGCCGTGTTTGTGTTCTCTCTCTCTCTCCATATATAGTTATTTTTGTCTTTTTTTCTGAACTATTTGGATGTAAGGCACAGATATCATGAAACTCACCCCCGAGTACTTCAGCAAATATCTTCCAAGAGTAAGAACATTGTCCTTCATAAGCACAGCGTGTTGGCGTAACTAAGAAATCGAACATTTATTCATCTAATGTACGGTCCATATTCGAATTTCTGCAGTTGTTCTCACGTGCCTTTTATGGCTATTTAAAAAAAAGAGCCCAGATCCAATCAAAGTTCACACAGTGCATCTGGTTGTGCTGTCTCTTTATTTCTTTTAATCTAGAGCAGCCCCCGCCCTTTTTCCGTTTACTGTCTATTTTTCACTGGACTCTTGAAAAGCCCAGGCCAGTTGCTGCCCCACAGATTGTCCCACAGACTGTGTCTGTCTATTTCTTCCTGATCAGATTCAGGTGAACCGCGTGGGGCACAAACACCACCCAGGACCTGGGTGTTTCCGTGGCAACATGTCAGGAGCACGCGCGGTGGGTTTGCCCGTCCTTGGCCGTGCCAGGTTTGGCTGCATGGTCAAGGCCAGACACAATTTCCCACTGCGATTGGTGAGAACTCCGTGGGGCAATAGCCCATGTGAGTATCCTGTTCTCCAACAGCCCGATTCCGTTAGGATTACCGGTGGATGATTTTTGCCTGAATCTGTAATTATAGTGGGGGTTGAAAATAGTGACTCAAAGATGCCGTCCTTTTTTCTCTATGTATCGGCTGGCATTCTCCTGTAAAGATCTTTCCCTTTCTCTACCTCAGTTTTTGAGGATTACTGTGGACTCACGGATGAGTCTTCTTTTTAAAAATACAATATGTTATAATCTTTCTCTGTCATTCTTTTTGATGCTCAGATTGTCCAAAGTTTGTCCCGTGGGGGAAGCCAGCTCCCATGTCCTTTTGCCACAGCCCCATGATTTTTTGAGCACTTCTTGGTACAAGGTGTTCCAGACTAACCTATTATTTTTTTTCCCCCTGACTCTGGAATCAGCCATTTCTTCAGATCCTGGACTCTTACAAGCAGGGAATCATGTTTCTCAGTCAAGATCCAGGAACTAGGTGTGCTCGCTGCTGCTGGGTGTCACGCTCCTAGGCCCTTTCGGTGAACACAGCTAGAAATTTTATATAGAGGAGCCTCCGATTAGACTGAAACGTCCAATTTAAATTCAATGTCATGGGCTTCATCTGTACTTTGTTCCATGTTTATTTTTCCTTTTCTCCAACACTCCTGGATTTCCAACAATTTCAATATATTTACGAATTTCTTCTATACTACAACACACAGCCAATAGTTTCAAATTTTTAAACTGATGGCACTGCCACCCCCTAAGTAAGATTTGGGGTTTCTTTGCAGCCTCTTTCCCCTCCTTAGAATATATTCCCTAAGAGTGCACAGGGCAGTGGATCCCAAAGTTACGTGAATTATTTTTTTTCTCTTGGAAGCCACGTTACGAATTTGCTGGGCAGTGAGGTCCATTTGTTTCTTTTTGTACTCAACTGAAGGTCTGTTTCCGTCGTTTTTATTTTCTTTTTTGAATATGTAAAATCTTTACCTAGTTCAAAAATCAAAAAGATATAAATAGCTATATTCTCATACATATTCCTCCATCTGTTCCCACCTTCTCCTTTAGTCTCTAATTTATTCTCTGTATGTGTCTGTCTGTATCTTTTCCTCCCTCCCTCCCTTCTTCCCTTTCTCCCTTCCTTCCTTCCCTCCTTCCTTCCTTCCTTCCTTCCTTCCTTCTACAATAATAAGCAAATACATACCTATGTTTTTATTTTCCTTTCTTCCTTACACAAAAGGTAGCCTAGTGTATATTCTCTTGTGTACCTTGCTTTTTATTTTCCTTAACAAGTAAAATCATTTCACAGAGACCCTCCTCATCTTTACGAAATGCCTGCGTAGTACTCCACTGCGTGACAGTTCGGTGTGCTCAGCTGGTCTCCTAGGTAACAACACCTGGGCTGGAGCCAGTACTTTCCGCGCTTTGCTGTTACAAGCAGTACGGTGGGGGGCAGCCTTGTGCATATGCTGTTTGCAGTTGTGGGGGTGGATCTTCAGGGTTACAGCCCAGGAATGAGATTGGTGGGTCAAAGGTGAAGCACAAATTTTGTTAGACATGGCCAAATTCCTCTCCGTAGGGGTTGTACTATTTTGTACTCTCACTAGTGACATGAGAATGCTTGTTTTTCCCCCCCAATGGTGAGTGTTGTCAGATTTTTAAATTTTTGTCTGTATGATAGGTGATAGATGGTTCCAGTGTAGTTTCAGTTTGTGTTTCTGTTTTTATTTTATTTTTTCTGAGATAGGGTCTCACTCTGTTGCCTAGGCTAGAGTGCAGTAGCATCATCATAGCTCACTGCAACCTCAAACTCCTGGGTTCAATCGATCCTCTTGCCTCAGCCTCCTGAGTAGCTGGGGCTACAGGCACGTGCCACCATGCCCAGCTAATTTTAAATAATTTTTTGTAGAGACGGGGTCTCACTATGTTGCTCAGGCTGATCTCCAATCGAACTCCTGGCCTCAAGTGATCCCCCCCCTCGGCCTCCCAAAGTACTAGTATTACAGGCGTGAGCCACCGCGCCCAGCCTGTATTTCTGTCATGAGTGAAGATGAACGTATTTTCATGTTTATGGAAGATTTGTATATCTTTCCTATGTACCCTTTTGTCTTTTGGCCATTTTTCTATCTTTTTTCCCTTGATTTTTAAGAGCTCTTTATATATTAGGAAGATTTTCGTATTGCTTCATCCCAGTGCTCCACCCGCCCTGCCTGTAAGGTGGTCTAGCCAATCTTACTTCTTGCTTGGGTTGGAACCACCACCTCCTAAAACTGGCTTCCTGGCCTTCACTCTTGTCCTTCTCTAATCCACTCTGTATGTGGGGACTAGAGTGATCTTCTTAAGATGCAGATCTGGCCATGTCGCCATCTCCATTGTCCTTGGCATAAGCCATTCCTTAGCTGGGTGTTGGAGACCACCTTTTCCGGTCATGTGTCGCCAGCCCCACTCTCGCCTGTTCCCTCTGCCTGTTCACCTGAGTCCCTCGTGCTGCATTCTCAGAGCTCAGTCTCAACGTCACTGCTGCAGGGAGGCCTTCATTAACACCCCTCCATCATCTGGGTTCCCAGGGCACTGTGAGCTTTGTCCTGTCACTCACAGCTCCCGTCGTATCACTAGACTATAAGCTCCCTGTGGGCAGAGCATGGGCCTGTCTGCTGTGTCTGGTAGGTGCTCCGGCACTTCTTTTCGAATGGATGGCCAGAGCTGCCTAGTCAACAGGTTGCTCAGCACCAGAGATTCGAATGAAAGAACGCGTTGTTCTGGGCCCATGGACCCCGCCCAAGTTTCTGAAGGTTAGGGGCTTACTTTGAGAATTAATCAGGTGCCACTGAATTTCTTCCCAAAGGGGCCTTCTTGTTCAAGGTTGCTTCGATTCCAACTGGCAGAGTTCTGGGAACCGGTGGGCAGAGGCTGCTGGGAGCAGGGTTCTGCTCCAGTCGGGATGTGTTTATTCAGCAGATGTTAATGGTCCAAGCTGACTGTGACGAGCTGTCACTTAGCTTCTCCAGGCTGGACCAGAGCTGCCGTTGGTTAGAAGTTTCAGATTTCAGCCCCAAAGTGCAGCGTCATTGCCTGGGATGAAGGATATTCATTAGTGTCACAAGGGAAACCACTAGTCTCATTCCCTCCAGTCATTAGCATGAGATTGAGAAAAAAGTCCAATTCGGGTTAGAACAGAGTAGTGCGGAGAAGCCCGGCCAGAGACGGTGCGGGGAATCTGCTGGAGTTTGTCAAAACACCAAGGCCAGCTCCCTCGCTTCGGGACCCACGGCATGTTCAATGGGGCGGCGCTTTCCAGTTAATGAAACGCTGCCCTGGCAGAGCAGTCAGATCCCATCCTAGCACAGTTAAGTGAATTGGATTAACCACAAGACACGTGGCAGAATCGGAGTAAACAAGCGATGGCTGCTGAGGAGGGTGCACCGTGCCTCCGCCCCTCAGGACGTTGCATCCACTGCAAGCAACCTGGACGCAGGGACGGGTGCTGTTCTTGTCTGTCCCCACCGCCAACCCCACCTCGGGCAGAGTTTGCTCAGAGGCCTCTGTTGACCTGTGGCAGGGTCGTTTGCCCACCTGAGAAAAGTGCTCCACTCTCACGATTGCCAGTGCCTTGCACACTGGCACGTTTGGACAACACGATTTGCCAGGCCCCTCAAATCACTTTAATAAGGGCTTTGACATAACAACAGGGTTATCATAGGAATAGGGGGGTCATTAGAGCCGTTGGCAGTTCCTGGTTTGCAGAGGGTTAACAGCGGTGACAGTAATCTTGCCTGACACAGGTCGGGTTTCCCTCAGCTCTGCCAGGCTCTCCCCCTGGTAGGAACTGATTTTCCACATCCCAGATTCTGTCCCCTCTGAGCGCAAGAGAAAAACCCAAGTTTTGGCCCAGAACCTTGTCCCCTTGCCCCCTGGCCCAGGGCTGCAGTGTTCCTCTTAGCCAAGGGATTTCATTCCACAGATCTGTTTGTTTCTTTTTGTCATTAGCCAGCAGGCTTACCCTGACCCGAGGGGGGTGACTACGGGAAATGGGGTATTTTCAGCCAGGGGCCATCGCAGTTGTATCAAGTTATCTTTTTGAGGCAGTGCGCGTCATGACAGGTGTGTTTTTATTCAGGAAAATTAATGCACTTAATTTAGAGGGATGGACTTCCCTTCCAGGAAAACACTTTCCTCCCCCCCCCCCACCTGCTAGTATCATCTACAGTGACGGCAACCACCATTTTTATCCGGGAGACGCCGTGAAACCGTAAGCCAGGTGCCTCTGGTCTGCACTGTTTGCTAAGGAACATGTGAACGCTCCTTATTGCAGGGGCAGCCCGGAAGGATTGGGGAGGGAATTGGGGGGCTGCAGCTGGGACTTGGGAAGCTGCCGTGGGCCTCTCTGGGAGAGCACAAGGGGAATTGTGTCCCCAGAGTGTGCACGGAAGCCCCGCCTTGGGGCTGGCCCTTGTTCAGGCCAGAGACAGGATGGAGAAAGCGCAGGGTAGAAAGGGGTATTCCCTAAAATCGCACTTGCCATACGGACGGGACGTTTTTTTCCTGTACATTTTTAATATCCATTTTATGGAAACAAAGTTTACATCCTTTTAAAAACGAATTATTCTATCAGAGTAATACATGTACATCAATTAAAAAGTCAAAGAGTACCAAAGACATTGCAAACCACCAACCCCTCTCCCCACCCAGCCTCCCCGGACCTTGCTCCTCAGAAGGAACAATTCTTACCTCTTCTTCATAATTCCCTTCGTGTTTGTCCCCATATTTCCAGTTGACAGGGTTTTACTCTTCTTCCTTGATTTTTCCTCTGTGTGTGCCCTTAGATTTCCCACGAGGGGATGAGAACCTGACTGTCCGTCACAGTGACCCCATCACTTGCTTCCGCTCAGTGCCCCCACGGTGTGGTCACATCACGACTGTGGTTAAATCAGTAGTCACAGTTTATTATGACTATGAAATAATGTTCAACTCAAAACGTCTCCCAGCTGAACTCCTGTCTTCTGCCCAAAGCCTGCTGTGGTGGTTTAAAACATGTTCACAAATTCTTTGACTCCCTCCCTTCTCATCAAGAGGGGTCTGATCCCCTTCCCCCTAGAACATGGGACTCAGTGCTGAGGGATGGAGCGCAGATGAAGTGACGGTGCGTTGCTTCTGACCTAGGTCACAAAAGGCAACACAGCTTCCCTCCTTCTTAGGACCCATCCCTTTGGAGCCCTGGTGCCATTATGTAAGACGTTTGGCTGTTCTGAAGCCACCATGCTGGAGAGATCATGTGGACAGAGAGAGACCACATAGAGACAGAGACAGAGATGCTCGAGGAGCCCCAGCTGGTCTGTCCCCTAGTTCTAAGAATCTTCCAGTAGAGGCACCAGACATGGAGTGAGAAAATCTTTGAGATGACTCTAGCCCCAGCCACCGAGAGAGACCTGCCTGGCTGAGCCCAGACAATGGCCAGGGTCACGAGAGCGAATAATAATAAATGATGGTTGTTTTATGCCAGTAAGTTTAGGTTGGTTCCGCAACAGGTGATGGGGAAAATGGTCCAACTGTGGTCTCCTCATCTCATTTGACTGCAACGTCATCCTTCCAGTTGCTCAGACCAGTGTTGATTTCTCTCTTTCTTTCATACCTCACATCCCATATATCAAGAAATATCTGGCTGAGCCTTCACAGTATACCGGGATCCAATCACTTCTCACCACCTCCAGTGCTGCACCCTGGTCCAAGCCACTGTCATCCAATCAGGCTGTCATTATTGTCTTTCACCTGGATCACTGCAGTGGCTTTCTAACTGCAAGAGTGTCCTACTTCTACCTATTCAATCCTACAGCTCCTTCTCAACACATCAGGCAGAATGACCCCGCTAACACGCAGGTCAGACCCTGTCACGCCTCTGCACAATACCCTGAGGCAGCTCCCATCTCACTTGAGGTAAATGGCCTACAAGACCTTCCTGTTCTGACCCCTCTTATCTCTCCGACCTCATCGTCTAATCTCTTCTTCCTAGTTCTGCTGCAGCCACACTTTCCTTGCTAGTCCCTGAATGCATTAGGCTTATTGCTACCTCAGGCCCTTTGCATGAGTCATTTTCTTCATTTATTTCTTGGAATTAATTATTGTTTTCTCTTTTTTATTTGCCTGCTAGTCTATGTACGAATTGCTAATTTTTTTTGCCCCAAGAGCTTCAGTGTTTCTAGATACTACTTTCTATGTCCTCCAACGAGTCATTTGCTTTGATTCCTCAAGCACCTCCCTCCTGGCCCCCCGCCATCTCCTGCTTGCCTCTGGAGTGGTTGCCAACTGTCTGCTGTCATCCTGGTATTTCCCTTCAGTGCTCTCCTGCGTTGAATCCCATGACTCCTAGCTCCACGTCACCTTTCTCAGTTTACGTCCTCATTTTGTTGGTGTACATCCTGCAGTAGCTATTTAAGAAGCGATATACATGTGAGGTAACATTTGAGTCCTTGCATGTCTGAAATCACGTTTCATTGATCCTCTGGTCACAAATATTCTAGGCTAACGGTTATTTTCTAACTGCAGTGTGACTATTTAGAAGTCCAATGCCATCTGATACCTGATCTTTTATATGTTTTTTTCTCTCTGGAAGCTTTAGAAATATTCATTCTGGCTATTCTGAAATTTGTGTTGATGCATCTTGGTGTGGGGCTTTATTCATTGTGTCTCGCACCTAGAGGGGCCTTTCTATCTAGAGACCCACATCCTTCAGTTCTGGGAAATGGTATTTTTATCATTTTCTTCCTTCCGTTTCTCTTTTTTGCTGTTCTCTTGTTATAGAATTCCTGTTAGTTGGAAACTGGACTTCCTGGAATGGCGCTTTTATTTAATATCTTTCCTCAAGTATTATTATTTTAAAATCTCTTTGTCTTTTTGTTCTACTTTATCTTCCTAAAACTTGCTTTTAAATATTTTATTCCTATTCTCTTTTTAAATAATTTCCAAAATCTCATTTTTGTTTTCTCATTAATCCCTTTAAAAACAACATCCAAAACAAGGTGAAAAAAAAAAAAAAAACAACCACACACCTAACTCTCATTTAATGGTCATAACATCTTATGTTACTTCTCTGAAGATGTGATCTATCAGATTTTTATTTTTGGATTTTTTCCTGCTCCTTGCACCATCGCCGCTTTCTCTAGCTTCTGTTGTCCTGTTTGTTTGGATCTCTCTCAGTTGGAGGCGGTCCTTCCATGTTTGGTGATCCTGGGTGCCTGTTCTTGTCTAAGTGCGACTCACTGAACAGATGGTTGGGGGCTCTGCGGGATGGGCAAGGCTTGTCCACGGGAAAGACGTGCAACAAAGTCATTGGCAGCAAACTGGCTTTTTCGCTGGGGCTGGACTCCAAAATGTCAGGATTTTCTCTGGAGCCATCCAGTTGTACACAGAGAACTTCTGGATGGGGAGGGGTGCTGGATGGGGGGAGAGGGCTGGGTAGGCCTGCTGGGATGCCTGCTCACTTTCCAAGGTAGCGGGAGGAAAGGGCGCCGACCACCCCCTGTGAGGCCACTTAGCCCCCCTGTTTTTAGTCCCACCTGCTGTAGGCCTTGTCTCTCCTGGGCCCCAGAACCTGGGGGCTGCAAGGCCGAGCCCCTCTGCTCGCCGGGCGGTGACCCCAGCTCTCCCAAGTCAGTTCGCGCTCCTCTCCCTCTCCCACATATTTGTGGGACTCTCTCATCCATGTTTGTCTCATCCCTCATTTGTTTCCCTTATGAGTTTACATGGTCTTTGTTCCTTTCTTGCCATTTTATCGGAGTTCTGCAAGAGAGAAGTGAGCCATCTGCCATGCTTACTCAGAAGTAGGCTGCATTTTAAAAACAAAATTGGCTGTATTGCTTAAGGCTGGACGGGGGGCGGGTGTCTGGGAAAGCCAGTTCGTGTGCAAGACGTCCATTCCCACTCATGTCTCTGCACACGGCTTATGCAAGGAAGCCCGGGTGAGAGGGGCCGGCCCACGACATTCCCAGAATGTGGACACAGTACCCATCTCATAGAATTGTGAAGATTGAATGAGCTTATACGAGTAAAATGCTTAGCATGGGGCCTGGCATTTGAGTTCTCAAGTGGCAGCCATTATAATTATTCTTAGAATTTTGGGATGAACTTGACTAAGGGTTCTGGGAATTCATGTGAACTTCTGTCCATCCTAGTCTGTGCCTGAAGCCAGAAACAGCCCTCTGCAGACTTCTCCTGGGAAGTCCACAAGTCCGTGGATCTCGGGGCACTTTGGATTTTGAGGAGGCAATTTTGGAACCCCCCGGACTTGGCCATTCTGGTGCTGTGCATAATCGGCATAAAGGGGACATCCCCACTCAGCTCGAAATGTTCTCGTTTCTTGACATGAACCTGTCTCCTTGCAAACAGTCACTTTGTGTCTTTGCCCTCAATCCTCTTCTGAAGTTTTCTTCTACCCATTCCTGCCCATATACATCTTTTAAAATATTAAAGTCATTATTTAAATTGTAACGAAGACACATGGGTTCTAGTTCTGTCTTTGCCACTAGTTGCCTGGAAATAGCTCAGACTTGGGATCTAGCTTCCATCTGCCCAGTTTAAATTCCAGCTCCTCCGTGCATGAGCTGTGTCCCGTGGGAAGCACTCAGCCTGTGGGCCTTAGTTTCCTCACCTGTCCAATGAAGACAATAATAGTACCTCACTCACAGCGCTAGCCTGGGTATTAAAGAGATAATCCATGGGAAGCGCTCAGCCTGGTACTCAGAGTTCAAAAAAAGCTGGCTGTAGCCATTATTATCCTTCCCAATTTAAACCCTCCTGCGAACTTTGTAGCTCCAGGCACAACTGGAGGTGAGGACTCTTAGGCGTATGGAGATTTTCCAAGGGCTGAAGCAGAGGAAATGTGATCTCCTTGATTTTGTTTGTGGCTTCTACTAGACCACATAGCAACAGAACAACACAGCAACCAATTGAAAGCAATTCCATTTTGTTCCAAGTCAGTCAACTTGATTTTTAAAAATATATGTCATTCAGACTTAAAAAAAAAAAATTCTTGAGTAGTTTTCTTGTCATATAGGCAAACCCTTTATAGTAAAAATGGCATTTGGTTTTTGTTTCTGCTCAAAGTAGTTATCATAAATTTAGAAACTCATCCCAATTTTCTTCCTCGGTGCTGCAGGGCCTGTTTTATAAACTTGTTGCTATACTGCCCTCTAGTGGAACATAACGATGTCCTGGCGTTTAGGTCCTTGCTTGGATTTTAAATGGGACCCCATTTATTATTATATTTATTGTTCATAGTATTGGGCTGATTTGAAGATATGGTTTATCAACATATTTTATACAACTTCAAAAAATTAATTATTATTTCACTTTCAGTCGTTTGAACAGTGAGGCTTGGTTTTTCACTAAGATTCTGTCTTCCGGTAGAGCTATTCTTCCCGGTGGGCACATAAATCCTGCTCCTGTAGTTTCCTGTGGGTTTGGAAGGCCACTCACACATGAGGCTACAGAAATTCAGCCATGCGGTGGGGGTGGCCTCACCAGGGCACAGTCCAATTGTTCTGCACAGGGGCTGCAATTAGGATGCAAAGAAACTTCCTGAAGTCATCCTTTTGTGCCATTCCCTGTCCAGCTTCTCCCTGGCTGGATGAGCCAAAGATCCTACAGATAATCAGATATGCCACCCCAAAATATGCTGCCTTGGCAGAAGAATTAATTTGAGCTATAGGCAATAAAGAAACAACAGATCCAGGAAAAGTTCTCTGCCCTCCCTTATTTGCCTAAACACAGGGCCTAAATGTTCCTTTGAGGAAGAAGCCCTCTGTACCAGGAAGAGGGAGACCCACTCCTATCACTGGTGATGGGGAGTCACATCGAGATGAGTCTATAATAACTCTTATTTTCCATTAGTTTCTTCCATATATCCCTAGGCACTTTCCCACAGTTTATCACCCCAGAAGGCCAAACATCCTTTCCTTGGTCCATTCACTTCTTCATAATTTATCGTCCTTTGTTAAAATGCTATATAAGTCCTCAACTCTAACCACTTTGAGTTTTGTCTTCTTTCCTGTGAAGCTCTCATGAAGGTAAAAATATTAACATCAATAAAGATTGCCTGCTTTTTTCCCTATTAATCTTTTATCAGTTTAATTTGCAGGTCCCAGGAATCGAACCTAAGAGGTAGGGAATACATTTTTCCTCCCCTGCAATCCCAGCGGTAGAGTTGATCATTAGAGGGGCAGGAGGTGGGTCAGCAGCCTGCACTCCATGCTCCAGGAGAGCATCTAGCAGTTGGTTCCACTCCTGAATGTTACTGCCTCATCTGATTCAGCAGCTTCAGCTGCTGCGCCAGACAAATGTTAAAAGACAAGAAACCAACCTCACAAAGAGCTCACTGCGCACTTTGCCCTGCCTCATCTTGACTTTCAAGTGGTTTTATGTGCCTGTGAAATGCTAATCCTCAAGGGTGAAATCCAAGCTGGTTTATCCTCGGAGCCGCCAGGGCCAGTGGTGATGGTGAGCAACGAGACACCGAATTTCTTCTCCTGAAACACAAGGGACTATTCAGCGCACTTGCAGTCACAGTACAAAAAGCTATTCTTGTAGGAGATCGGCAAAGGAAACGGGTCCAAGAGCAAAGACCATTTCAGATTTATGTTCTGTTTCCTGGGGAAAAGCGAAACCCAAGAGAAGACCCCCAGTAGGACGGAGCAAGCACCCCGAAGGTGCATCTTTTCTTAAACTTCAGTTCTGATACAGCAGGTTGCAGTAGGGCTTGAGAATCTGTCCTTGAACAAGCTCCCCAGGGTGGGTGGCTGGGTGGGTTCCGATGCAGATTGCTGGAGGGCTGCCTGTGTTCTGAGAAACACTGGATGGTGTCTGCCAAGATTCAATAGCAGACATCATTAAAATTATCAGGAGACGGAGGCCATGCCAAAAAGTAAAAGAAGAATGAATATGTTTACATTTTCCAGGGTTTGGCCCAATCAGACTTTCCTCGGCTCATGAAAGTGCCAGCAGATAGGTATTTACAAACAATAAACATATGTTTAGCATCCTAAACTATACTTTTAAATTAAACATTAAGAAATAGTCCTGATTTATGCAATTAGGAACACTGTATGTAATTAACATGGAAGAAAATTAACAATTAATAGTTAACACATAATTTTTACTGTGCAATACTAATTTAAAAATACTTTTCACAACCCCAGGGATCAGGCAGTTGTTCAAACTTTTGTAGAAAGCCTGGCTTTTACCAATATCCATTACTTGGAAACTGGACTTTCAGATCTTGTCGATGTGTTTGATTTTTATTTATTCGAGGCGAATCTCGCTCCATCACCCTGGGTAGAGTGCAGTGGCATCATCATAGCTCACTGCAACCTCAAACTCCCTGGCTCAAGCCATCCTCCTGCGTCAGCCTCCTCAGCAGCTGAGACTACAGGCATGCACCACAGCACCTGGCTCATTTTTCTATTTTTAGTAGAGATGGGGTCTCACTCTTGCTCAGGATGGTCTTGAACTCCTGAGCTCAAGCAATTCTCCCACCTTGGCCTCCCAGAGTGCTAGGATTACAGGTGTGAACCATGATACCCAGCCGTGTTTGATAATTTAAAGAACAAAGGCAACTGCTGTGCTCAGACATACTCTGCCATAGAGGGGAATTACTCTTTGCAAAATATGTTCAGTACAAACTTTATATAAAAAAATGCCCTTTGAGAATTGAAAAACCCTCAAAATTTACTTTTCTTGGAAGATTCTGGTATTTCTATTGAGAAATACAATCCAGTTTAACCACGTATTTTTCATTTTTTGACTTATTAATAAAAACAAGGTTACTGCGCATCTATTTTGTGCTAGGTCCTCTTCTCAGTATTGGCCTAACTCCATCTTTAAAGCAATTTTTAGTGAAAATTGTTAGTTATACTTCCCTATGACTAATATAAGAGGAACTGGTTAATTTCAAAAGAAATTATTTTCCTGGGTATCATTTTAGCAGAAGTTCTGTTTCCTTTTCCCTCAAGCGGAGGAAACGTGTTTTCCCCTAATGCAGAGGAGCGGAGATGTTTTCTCTGCCACGGTGAGTGGCCAGGAGAGAATTGCTTTCTCTCTGTTTATGGACTCAAGGGCCAACCTTATTTAGCAACTATAGGACAGGTGGCAAAGGGTTTGTGTGTCCTAGTTGCTGCCACTGAAAGTTCAGGGCCTGAGATTATACCCTGCAAGTTACATACCTTACATAATGAGGCACTGCAAAAAGATCCAAGAAATTCCAATGAAAAAAATACGCAAAAGTCAGTGTGTTTTGATGTCTTCCTTCAAATCACTTAATAGAATACATGCTGTTTTCATATATATTAGATGCACAAGAGAGTTTTAAAGAGAAATATTATTTTTTTTAGTAAAGACTGAAATTAAAAATTGCTTGCAAGGTAAATAAAAAGGATTTTAAGGGATTGT
>NW_012149619.1:1247107-1256555 GCF_000956105.1 Propithecus coquereli
TTTTTTTCCTTTCTTTCTTCTTTTCCTTTTTTTTTGAGACAGAGTCTCTTCCTGTCACCCTAGGTAGAGTACAGTGGCATCATCATAGGTCACAACAACCTCAAACTCCTGGACTAAAGCAATCCTCCTGCCTCAGCCTCCCGAGTAGCTGGGATTACAGGCGTGCACCACCATGCCTGGCTAATTTTTCTGTTTTTAGTAGAGATGGGGTCTCGTTCTTGCTCAGGCTTGTCTCAAAGTCCTGGCCTCAAGCAATCCTCCTGCCTCAGCCTCCCAAAGTGCTAGGATTACAGGGGTGAGCCACCGTTCCTGGCCTTAAGGGATCGCAATAATTTTATTTTGATTAGGATCATTGAATCTCATTCTTTTTTGGTGGTCAGGGGATGGGAGTTTCCCTATGTTGCCTAGGTCGGTCTTGAACTTTTGGACTCAAGTGATCCTCCTGCATAGCTGGGCTTACAGGGTATAAAGAAAAATCTGTTCATAATGAATTAACAAACACAAAATTTCAACAGAGAAATAGAAACTATTAAAAAATCAAGTGGTTGCATTCTAGAACTAAAAGAAATATAATCTCTGAAATATAAAATTCACTAGATAGACTTATAGCGGAATGGAAATGGCCAAAAAATGTTAGTGAACTTGAAGATAGAACAATAGAAATTATCCAATTTGAAGAACATAGAGAAAAACATTGGAAAAAAATTATTTTCCAAACTCTCTTTAGAAAAAGACCCAATGTTCCTTGGGAGGGCAAAAAGAGCCAGAGGGATAGGAATGGGAGGGAGATTCATTTCTCATTATGTTATTTAAAATTGTAAACAGTTGATATTACCTATTTAAATGAGAAATAACTACATACTGAATTCATATGCCCTAGCCCTACCCTTGGTGATTCTGATTGAGGAGATCTAAGAAGAACTTTGTAAAAATGTTTTCAGTTGCTGTTGCTGAATTGCTGGGTGGGAACTACTGTCCTGTGATATATGCTGTTTGTATCACGTATCTGTTACAATATGCTGCCTCGAAAATGAATGTTCTGAGTGTATCAAGATGCAAAGCACCTTAAAGAGAAACAAAGGACGTAGAATACTTACTGAGCATCTGCAGCACTTTGCATACATTATTTCATTTAATCCTTCTAGCACTCTGGAGTAGATATTGTTGTGTCCATTTTATCCCAATAAGGAAACTGAGTTGCAGAGAGACAAGTGATTTGTCCAAGATCCCACAGCTGATGTGAATCTGAACTGGGCTTGAAGTCCGTCTGATGTCAGAGGCTGACCCTACTCTACCCGTCCCGAAGAGCCCAGCACCGTGCTATGCAGCAAGTGCAGCTCAAAAAGGGGTGTGTTACATGCATGCCTGATTAATGTAAAAACTTTCTGAAGTGCAGGCACTTAACTACTCATTAGATATTCAGGAAAACTATAAAATTTCTATTCATTATTTTGTCTGGACTACTTGGAGGCTGTGCCTTACTATAAGAAACAATGGTTAGGAACTGGAATTAACCATAGAAATGTAGTTTATGTTATGTCTTCACCAAAGCAGAAATTGACTTCAGCTTTCTTCACAGTAAGTGACCAAATATAGTCACTCTTTTCTTTTTAACTGGTTGGTCCTAACTGATAGCTAATCATTGTAGCTGAGATCTTCTAGCCCCTTGTCTTATTTGGTACAGTATTATCTGTCTTGTGCCTATGTATCAGTGCTGGTCTAGAGTCAATTTTATTTAAGAATTGAATTATTTTTGCAAAGGAAATACATGTATATGGTTCAAAATGTACAAGATACAGAAGGATATTCAGTGAAAAGTCTCCTTCTACCACTGTCCTGGGCCACCTAGTTTGCTTCAGAGTCAACCAATGTTACCAGTTTCTTGTGTATCCTTCCAGAGACATATACACATTTACAAGCAAATATGTATGTATTTTCTTTTCCCCCTCTTATTTACAAAAATATATTTTTTTGAGGACACAATAGGCAATACCAACCATTCTGCGAATTGGTTTTTGTTGTTGTTGTTTGTTTTTCACTTAACATTGTCCTTTGGAGATCATTTTATTTGGCACATAAGGTCCTTCCTCATCCTTTTGTAAGTTCATGGTTTGGAATTGTAAGGACGCGCCATAGCAAGCCTCCTATTGATGGACGTGTGTAAGTTGTCCCTAGTCTTTCACTGTTATCAACAACGCTACAATGAATAATATTGTGTTAGGGTGGAAACTTACTAGGTGCTCACAGTGGGTTGGGGAAAGAATTCTCACACAGAGTTTAGGATAGAAAGAAGTACAAAGTTTATTTATTTTCCTGAAAAAGAAAGAAAGAAATAGCGAGACACACACACACACACACACACACACACACACACACACACACATATGTACAATGAGAGAGAGAGAGCGAGAGAGACCATGGCACTGAACAAAAGGTAGAGGGTAGTGTGGGCAGCTGAGGGAAAGTTGCTTGCTGTTTTAAAGGATAAAAATGGCTTTTTTCCCCTCTGCTTCAGCAGACTGATAACAGAAGCAACTCTGAGATGTCAGGGAGTTCTTTATTTCTTTTTCTTTCTCTCTCAAGCTCACTTATCTGAGTCATTGAAATCTGATTTTTTGGCAGGAACTGAGGCAGATTGCTGGAGCAGAGAGTTCGCACTCCTACTGTCTGCTTAGGGCTCTTCAAGGCTGAGAAAATGAAACTCTTAGAGATAGGGAGTTAGGTCACAGGTGTTTTAATTAAACAAAGCATAGTTGTGCTGTGAGTTTATTTCCCTTACTTTCTGTTAGATAGGTTATTTTCCTCCGTTAGGTTATTAGGGAGGCCACCTTTCACATTGTGCATGCAGGCATCATTTTAAAGGCAGCTCATAATTTCTTTCTTGCTTACTTTGGATTACATTTGGCCTTATTTCTGGAGTACCTGCTGGAGCCCTGGATATTTTAACATGTTTGACATTTGGTTTGGTTGCCTAGAAAGCAGCCAAGAGCAAGCCTTCTAAGTCTGATCGAATAGATACGCATTCCCTGAGCATCTCCAAAGCAAAAGACTTGAAGCAAAAGAAGTTTCATAGGAGTTACTTCAGCACTCTTGGAGATCAGGGGCTGTTTATCATCCCCAAAGTCAAATTGACAAAGCCCTGTCAAGACTGTGTTGTGATGCAGGAACCCAGACTTCCAGCCACAGGACAGCCTGGAAGCAGGGCCCAGCATCCAATCAGCTGGGTGAAGAAGCCTACAGGACAGCACATGGAGGCAGACGGGGGCACTCAAAGGGTCACCTGCTTTTCCTTAAGGAGAACCATACAGCACATGAGGAAGGACAGGAAATAGTCACGAGGGCAAACATGGGCCAGTTTTAGGAAAGGACTAGTCAAGCCTCCGGCACTACGTATTGAAAAGGTCACTTTGGACTATCTTGAAAATGACTAACTTGTCTCCCAGGAGCCAGTGAGCCAGGGCAGTGCTCAGACAAGGGGCACCGTGGTTGACATGACAGGCTCTAGGGCAGGCAGTTAACATCCTGGTTCTACCAGTTAGTAGCTGTGTGAGTGGAACAAAGTAGCTTCTTTGTGCCTTCTCTCTTCTCCTGAAGAATGGGGTCAGTAATCACAGCTACCTCAAAGGGTTCCTGTGTAAATTAAATGGGGTAATATATACAAAGTATTTAGCAGAGTGCCGGGCACAGGGTACATGCTTGATACGTGGTGGTGGTTGTTATTATTTAAGGAGAAATAGGATATGTTCCACAACTTCATTCTACACCACAAGCATACTACTCTGACATTTAGTTAAGATTTGTAGAAATAAATACGTGTTGCATTTATTCTTGATTATCATGTTTCTAGCTACAGGGCTTTGCTTTATTTTATACTGTGATGCCAACTGCAGAGGGAAGTTGCCTCCTAGAAATGAGAAACAGGGACCATGAATCGGGCCTTGCTGAGAACTGTGGCTGGGAGGCCCTGGTGTGTACCATATATTCTTGTAGTTGATCAGTTTCTTATGAATCTTTCTCTTTTTTTTCCTTCCTTCCTTCATTATTGGTGGAATTTATGAGTAAAAAAGACTCCTGCTCCAGAGAGTGTTCAGGAGAGATGGTTGTAGCTCTGTACTCCAAGTCTCAGAAAACACGAGAAAAGTCCATTATTAGAGTGATGGGCTACGCCTTTTCTGAGGTATTTTTGTTTTTTGTTTTTTTTTGAGACAAGGTCTTGCTCTATTGCCCTGGCTAGAGTGCAGTGGCATCCTCATAGCTCACTACAACCTCTAACTCCTGGGCTCAAGAGATCCTCCTGGCTCAGCCTCCCAAGTAGCTGGGACTATGGGTGCTCACTACCATGCCAGCTAGTTTTAAAATTTTTTTGTAGAGACAGGGTCTTGCTGTGTTGCCCAGGCTGGTCTTGAAATCCTGGCCTCAAGTGATCATCCCACCTGGCCTCCCAAAGTACTGGAATTACAGGCATGAATCACTGTGCCCAGCCTCTGAGATTTTTTTTTTTAAATAAAAGGGTAAACAGTGCTTTTTCAGTGCAGTTTAAGAACACAGTTATCTGCATGTAGGTGAATGAACACAGTGACTACTGATTCTTCCCCTTGCTGGACTCCATGACTACTGATCTATAAAAAGGGAAGGTCAATGTCTTTTAAATTCATGAGCAGTTAAAAATATTAGGTTTTATTTTTAGGCTACCTGAGATAATCAGGTATCAGTATCTAGAAAGGAAATGTTAATGTTAAGTGTGAAGTTGAATGGCATAGCTATAAACGCTCTGTTTCCGTACAATTTCATGCACACCACAGAGAAACCCTTGGCATTTGGGATTTCTAGAGGTCTGATTATGGATAAATTTTGCCTGCAAAATTGGTTTTCTTTTATGCTATAAAAGAAGCTCTTTCCTTAGATAAATTTTGAAGTGATTTAGAGTAACAAAGATATATTTATAAAGTAAACAATTTTCATTTCAAAAGAAATTTGATAGTTTTGGTAGTGCCTCACTCCAACACTCCTTTAACATTGGGAACCCAGGAAAGCAGGAGACTGTTAATTTTGCAACTAAAAATAGGAAAAGGAATCATTTAGAGTTGCTCTGGCTGAGAGCCTAGGATCCAAACTCCTACCACCGACCTTTCACCTTTCTGCTCTTGGGGACCGACGGGCAAGCTTGTTGGGAACACAGGCAACCCACCCAATTTCCCAGTTTTCAAAGTCTTCACATCACAAAGTATAGTAAATGTGACTTTACTTGCTTTCAAAACATGGGAAAATTGGATACTTCAAGAAAAAATTGGCCTAATTCATTAATTCTGGCTCTGGAGAATGAACAAGATAATCTCCAGGGTAAAGAAAAGGGAGAAAGCCTTTCCAGATCTACAGAAAAAATAAAGCAAACTTGGTTTCCTTACCGTGTGTGTACATGAATACTATGGTCTGATGGTGTGTGTCACCCCCAAATTCAAATGTTGACATCTTAACCCCCAAAGTAATAGTATTAGGAGGCGGGGCCTTTGAGAGGTGATTAGGTCACGAGGGTGGGGATCTCATGATTGAGATTAGTGCCCTTATAAAAGAGGCCCCAGGGAGCTGTCTTGCCCCTTCTGCCACATGAGGACACAGCAAGAAGGTGCCATCTATGAGAAAGAGGGCCTCACCACACCTCACCATACACTGGATTGATGGATGCCTTGATCTTGGACTCCACAGTCTCCAGAACCGTGAGAAATAAACTTCCGTTGTTTGTAAGCTACCCAGTTTGTGGTATTTTCTTATAGTAGCCTAAATGGACTAAGACAATGAATAACCACTATTATTTTTTAATTAAAATGTTAACCACACCAGGCACAGTGGCTCATGCCTATAATCTCAGCCCTTTGGGAGGCTGAGACAGGAGAATTACTTGAGGCCAGGTGTTAGAGATCAGCCTGGGCAACACAGCGAGACCCCATCCCTACAAAAAATAATAAAAATCAGACAAGCATGGTGGCTTGTGTCTGTAGTCCCAGCCACTCGGGAGGCTGAGGCAGGACGATCACTTGAGCCCAGGAGTTTGAGGCTGCAATAAGCTATGATCATGACACTGCACTCCAGCCTGGGTGACAAGGCGAGACTCTGTCTCTAAAAAAAAAAAACATTGTTAACCACTTGTGTTCAAATGATTAATGGTTAAGTCAAGTGTTGGTCTTGTTGGTTGAGGAAACTTGAAAGCAAAGGGCTATATTCACTTCCGATGTTTCTAATTTAGAGAAGCAATTTATGAAGAATAAAAAGTTGAGAATATTTAGTTGAGCATTTTGGAGAGCAAGATTTTCATTCCTTTATGGTTTCCACTGGACAATTACGATTGCCTCAGCTATTCCAGTTCTGAATCACAACGAAAATGATTCCAGTTTCTTATTTTCCCTTTTGAGGTTCTTAGGAATTCAAGTGTGCCAAACCTACAGACTGAAGGGAAAGGAAAAATAGGATTATTTCTTAATCTTTTGAAGGCTACAAGGTGCTGTGCTACACAATGCAAAATAAAACAGACTGAAACACGAAAGACTCAGTCATTCGATGGAGTTGTATTATTTATGTGATGCTCAGTAACCATTCCCAATATTTTTCTCAAAGCTGATCTAATCAACCCAACTGGTTTGAACCCTAACTTGAACCTTGGGAGACTGGAAGTCTAGTTCTGTCTTCTTGCTTGTGTGACCTTAGACACAGCCCTTCATCGCTCTAGGGCTCTGTCTCCTCTGCAAATTGAGAGGGTTACACTGTATGATTCCTGAGACTTGCTTTCCTTCCTCATTTTCATTTCTTAACAGCATTTAATGTGGACACTCTTACAGCAGAAAGGAATTTCTTCTAACAGAAACAGTAATAACTTCTACATTGTTTATTAACCATGTTAATTACGAAAATTACTCTATGTTTTTTGGAAGCCCAGCGTTCTGAACCATGGGGATTTTCTCTTAGAGCAGCAGTTCTCAAACCTGAGCCTGCATCACAAACACCTGAAAGGCTTTTCTTCACCTGCAGAGTTTTTGTTCAGCATCTGGGTGGGGCCCAACAACTTGCATTCCTAACAAGTACCCAGGTGATGTTAAGCTGCTGATTGGGGCAGGGATTTGACACCCACAGGTGCAAATGCCTTCTGGGATGGTGTGTTTCCTCCCACTCCTCAGTGCTTAGAAGCTACTACTATTACTTTCACCTGGACAGAATCTTGGTGGTCCCTGGTATTAAAGGTGGCAGGAAATTTGGAGGTCAAATCAAATGTATTTGATACCATTTTTTTGGTTGCTATTGTAGCAGAGGAAAGTTTTTAGTTTTTTTTTTTTTCAGTTGAAATCCTGTGCATAGCCTCAACATATAAAGAGATGGAGGTCATATTTTATGAGTTCATTTTACATAAACTCCAATTTATAACAAGTAAGAACAATGAAGCTATTTGACAAAAACAGACTTTAAATTATACATAATAGTAGCTTTTATTATCTCTTTATTATGTCTTAGACAAGTCTTAGGTATGTCTTAGGCTTTTGTAAGTGATTTACTCATATTAATTCATTCACATTGACTGCTATTCTGTAAGTTACCTATAAGGAAATTGAGGTCCAGACTAAATAATTGTCCCAAGATGACTCAACTAACAAGAAGTGGAGCTGGGATTGTAGTTACAGTAACATAGCAGCTTCAGAATCTATTATTTTTCTTTATTAAAAAAATTTAGCTGTATAATAATGAGAAAAACCTGTAGATAATTGGTAACAAATGATAACAGTTTATTTTTCAGACTTGCAAACCCAATGCATTCTTCAGCCCAAAAACTGATTCTAAGGCCTAGGAGAGGAATTAGCGAGAGATTTTTGGTTTCAAAGTAGGCATACTGACAATATTGAACGATGGTCCTCACTTCTTGTCATAATTATAAATGTCAGACAAATAACATCCTCAATGTAATAAGCAACAAAGCTAGTACTAGCTGCCTGTGACTGCACAGCTGACTGTTGCATTATGACAGGAGAATACAACCCAGCGGGTGGCCTGAGCCTTGCCTGACCTTAACTGAGGGTGGCATATATATCCTCACTAGGACAACTGTATATGTTTAGACACACACGGGCCTGGATTTTTTAAAAACTCTGTTGAAAAAGCCCTTCCTAATCAGAGACACTTTTAGATGTAGTTCAAAAATATAAAATATAAATATAAATATAAAAAATACAAAAATATGACAAAGTTGGCTTTAGTCTGAAGTCTGCAAAATGTCGGTTGGTCCCATCGACCTAAATGGGCATGGAACATTTTAATACATGAGACATTTGATTGTACATATTTTTGTTATAGCTTTTTAAAACATTATTGATCATTACACATTGTATACAGGTATCAAAGTATCACATGTACCCCCAAAATATATACAACTATTATATATCAATAAGAAATTTAAAAATGATAGAGGTTTTTTTTTTTTTTTAGATAGGGTCTCATTCTGTTGCCCTCGTTGGAGTGTAGTGGCGTGATCATGGCTCACTGTAGCCTCAAACTCCTAGGCTCAAACAATCCTCCTGCCTCAGCCTCCCAAGTAGCTAGGACTACAGGAACGTGCCACCATGCCTATCTAATTTTTCTTATTTTTTTTTTTTTTGTAGAGATGGGGTTGCCCTATGTTGCCTAGGTTGGTCTCAAACTCCTGGGCTCAAGTGATCCTCCTGCCTCAGCCTCCCAAAGTGCTGAGATTACAGACATGAGCCATATACCTGCCCTATAAACAAATGGAGTTCAAAAACAAAATGAAACATTTGTGAAGCCACTGAAACATCTGTGCAGAACCCTGAACTTCTGTGGGAACATAATAATCCTTTCCTTTGTATTTTACAAACTAGGAAAGTGAGGTCTAGAGAGAGGAAGTGACTTGTTCAAGAAGCCATTTGTACAAATACGATTAGGACCCCGCACCCTGCCGCTGACCCAGGGCTCCTGCCCCTCAGCCTCTCTCAGGCTATTCACGGAACACTCTGCAAAAAGCCTTGACAAATCAATTGTGCTGCAATCTAAAACTCTCATTCTGGGTATTTTGGTGCTAAAATGTCATCCTATGAAACCTACTTCCACTAAAATGAAAATAATTGAGTATTATACACAATTTTAGACTTTAGGTAAACAAAGCAAATCAAGAGGAGAGATGGTAAGATGGAAGGCTAGAAATACGATCATATGAAGAAAGATTGGAGGAACTGCAAATATTTAGCCAGGAGAAAAGAATCCTTAGAAGAGTGAGGTGTGTGTTTTAAAATACCTAAAGGGAGCTCACGTAGAGGAAAAGGTGGATTTATTCTGTATGGCCCAAGGTGTAAACCAGTACCCAGGGACAGAAGCCACAGGAAGGCCTTTCCAGCACAACCGCCCCAAAACTCACCTAGGGAGGTGGCGATTTCCCTCCCGCTGGACACCCATTTGGCAG